>NW_004567135.1:5599343-5601161 GCF_000260355.1 Condylura cristata | reverse complement strand
GTGCACACCACAGAGCAGGGGCCCACACAGCACTTCCCAGAGTAATCCAAAGTGGACATGACGAACCCACGTCCTCTCGGTTTGAGAGTGGAAACTGAGGTCATTTTTCTTTGCCACTTGGCCTGTCGGTTACTCCTGGTCAAAAGAGCAAATGTTCTGTTGATTCTGGTCATTAACAGGGAAATAAAGACACTTGAAAGATTCTTTTTCTTAAGATTTATTTATTTATGCTTGCAAGAGCTGGGGTGCAGGCCAGAGGAGCTGGGGGTTGGTAGGAATCATCAGAGACAGAGTGGGGAGCAGAACAGGCAGATCGATGAAGTACACTGCTGAGGGGAGCAGGGAGAGACAGGAGAGGTCTGCTGTGCCCTGTGGGTCAGCTCCCTGGCTGGGGATCGAATTTGTGTTGCAGCAGGTGTGGATGGCTTCATCGTGCTGAGACTTAACCCCTTGCACCACTCTCTTGGACGATTCTTAAGCTTACTTTGAGGAGACAAGGCTTAAGACAAACCGCAGCACCTTAGACGTGAAAAAGGCCAGAAACTGAATTCTCTGACTTCCGTTTGAAAATGAGCTCATTGCAGGAACTCGATGCTCTTGGCCTGCCTGAACCAGTTTGCAAGATGCCTGTTTTCCATCCTCTCCAAAGCTAGCTCAAACCACACAGCTCATCTACTTTTCTCCCTTCCTCACCTCCTCGCCAACACCCTTCGCCTCCCTCATGTGAAATTCTCAGCGTCGAGTCCGACAGCAGATAGACCAGACCTGACAGGCGGGCAGAGCCCCCGCTGCAGTCTGGGCTCTAGAAAGGCTGGGGGTGGGGGGTGCTGGGAAGGGGTGTGGAGAGCGGCTAGCCAGAAGTTACGTGCTGGTGAGAGAGGACAGGCAACAGGAAAAGGCCCCAGGCAGGACACTGGGAAAACAAGTCTGTTCTGTTGGGTAACCAACTGCCCCCTTTTGCCCAGGGTTAAGGGGCTTCCTAAGACATGGACGGTTTTGGAAAACCTAAACAGATGATGGCTCAGGCGTTAGCCTCCATGGAGGAGTAAAGAGTATTAAATTCTCCAGTCAGGGGCCTCTCTGCTGACCTAGGTCTCAGCACTATCTCTGCTAAGGCCTTGAGTTGATCCCGGGCCAGCGGACCCCAGACCTCTCCTATCTCCCCGCTGCTCCCCTCAGCAGTGTATTTCAGTCCGTCTGCCTGTTCTGCTCCCCACTCTCTCTGTGACTCCTCTCACCGTGACTCCCTCCTCTCACCGCCACCTCTGGCCTGCACCCGAATTCTTCTATGCAAAAAACAAAACAAAACGCCACTCATTTGTAAGGTCGTTGAAGTTAATTTCTCTGAGTCAGCACTTGCTGGGAAAATTCATGGGTGTCTCTTCATCTCCACTCATCCCTCTCCCCTACTTCCAGCACAAGTGCAAACATGATTTCCCCAGATTGAGAAAACGTAGCTAGGTGACATCCATTCCATCCATTCGCAGTCAGTTCTGCTCTCGTTTGTTAAATGCCTGTTCTACGGCCAGGCACCGTGCTGAGTGAAACCCCAGTAGGCGGTCAGCGTGCTCCCAAACCCTGGCTGCCACATGGGCATGGAAGTGTGTGGGGAGCCCCTGTTTATCGGGCTCAGCAGAGGACGTTAGGGAAGACTTGTGCTGAATCCCTGACACTGCCGCTTTTCTAGAACTTGCTACTGCACAGCTTGGAGACTCTCCACAAAGCCCCTGCCTAAAGGCAGGGCTCTGCTCAGTCCCCACAACCTCTCCTCAGTCCCCTCAACCTCGCCTCAGTCCCCTCAACCTCTCCTCAGTCCCC
>NW_004567135.1:5595591-5598992 GCF_000260355.1 Condylura cristata | reverse complement strand
CCCCTCAACCTCGCCTCAGTCCCCACAACCTCTCCTCAGTCCCCTCAACCTCGCCTCAGTCCCCTCAACCTCTCCTTAGCCCCTGCAACCTCTCCGCAACATCAGTTTCTCCCTTCTTCTCACCACTGTGGCCCAGTCAGGGGGAGCATGACAAGCCTCCATCCCCAAGAGAGAACCATCAGGGGCTGGAGAGCCTGGGGTGCTTTCTGCCAGTGAGAAAAGGCGCCCCTCCTCTGTGCAGGGACACACCTGGCCTTGATCCCTACCTGCCCTGCTGGGCCCGTGCTGGCCTCATGCCCGCCTGCATGGCTCCCCTGACTGTAAGGGGAGGCTCCCCAAATACGGTGAGTGGGACCCCAGGCCTGAATGCTCTCTCTCCCCAAGGGAGGGGTACCCGTCTCCTGGCCCCACCCCCACACCACCACCGAGTTTGCACCTTGTCCCCCCCGGGCTGGCTGGGCCTCTGCGCCCCACAGCAATGGTGAGGAGAGGATGGTTTCCCATGTCCCACCTCAGGGCGTCCCCAGGACTCAGGCCACGGGGCTCTGCCCCCACCCCTCCCCTCTGGTTCCGGGAGTCCTGGGCTGCTCCCCTCCCCGGCAGGTCACCCCTTTGCCTTCAGCTCCTGGGGCTGCTTCTCAGGGCTCCCTCCTTGTCTCTCTCTCCCACAGCTTTTATGACCAGACCCCTGTCCCTTCCTGTAGATCAAACATTCTCTTTCCTCCCCCTTTTTAAAAGAGCAGCCTCTGGGCGCCTGACACTACCCGGAGCTGCGCCCTGAGCTCCTCACACAGGTATGTGGAGACAGGCCCCGTCTTGCTCTGGGAAGGAAGGTTTTCTTCCATTTGCTCCTTTCAAAAACCACCAGCACCCCCTCCCCTTGCCTGTAATATTCCACCCAGCTCCTTCCCAAGGCCCCTCCGGCCCAGCCACTTCTAGAAGGTTGTCAGGCAATCCCTGCTCCCCTCCAGCCCCTTTAGGACAGGATTCTTATTTTTTTCTTTTTGCAAGACAACAGAGTCTGGGGGAAATGCCTTAATCTTTTGATCATGACTATGAAGCTGGGTGCTTGATCCGCCTCTTCCTTCTCCCATTTCCAAAGCAAACAAGCCGGCTGCTTAGTGGGCTGTAATTAAGCCAGTCATCACTGGTGACTTGCCCTATCTCCCATCAAGAGCACAGCTCTGTCCAAACAGCAGGGAGAAGGCCGGCCCCACCCAGGCCCTCCTGTCCAGAAACCCCAGCTCAAGGCGGGCTGGGCAGAGGGGCGCGGCCTCGAGTTGGGGGTGGCATCCCCACACCTGTGCCCACTTTGTAACTGAGCCCGGGGGCCCCGGGAAAGGCCATAGCAGGGGACGGAGACAAGGGGGAGCCCTGGGACACTAAGGGGAGTGGGAGGAAGAACGGTAAAAACACATCCACAGAGAACGGGAGGAATAAGCACTTACACGAAAGGAACAGAGAAGACCGGCTTGAGGGGAGGCTGCTGGTCCTGTGGGGGCTCAAGGCATAGCAGGTGGGGTGAGCCGGAGGCGGGAGGCCTGGAGACTGGGCCTGGACAGAGCGTCCCAGCTTCCGCGAGAGGCATTTCCAGGCAGCCCAGCCAGGGCGCAGGGATGAGTTAGCTGCTGGCTAATTGCTGTGTATGAGTAGGCAGGGGCGGAAGGCAGCGAGTGGAGCTCCCGCCTGAATGCTCCCTCTCCCCAGGGAGGGCACCGGTCTCCAGGCTTCTACCTGCCACAGACCTAAGGGGACGCTCGGCCCTGCCACCAGGGTCGGACACGGGCCGAGAGCGCAGCCCAGCTCCCTTCAAAAGGCCTGTCCAGCGTCCCTTGTGGAGAAGGAAGCCTGGAGACCAAGTCCCCTCACTCCAGTGCCATGGGCAAGCAGGACTCCAGGTGTGACCGCCAGGTGCAACATGCGGAAGGCGGGCTCAGGAGACGGGTGTGAAATGGGCCTGCAGGCCCGGGTGGGGGCAATGTGCTGACCACAGGGTGTCTGCAGCGGGAGCAGTGGGCAGCTGGAACTGGTCCACACTGGCCCCCAGTTACGGGAAAAGCAAGGGGAACAGATGGAGAAAGCACAGGAACTGATGTAGCTGAGTCACGAGGGCTGAGTGACCAGCCTGGACACCCGCGGCAAGGCCTGGGCCCTCCGGTGGGGACAGCCTGGCCTGCTGCTGCACTTGGAGCTCCAGCAAGGAGGATCCGGACCCGCTGAGAGTCCACCTCAGGGTGGGCGGAAGGGGAACAAGTCCCTTGAAGAGCGACTGGCGGCTGTGTCGGGCGTGGCGTGGGTGTGGGGGTTGGGGGGTGGGGGGGCAGGGCAGCAGACGTGGTCTGCAGGAGAAGAGACCCCCCACCTCTGGTAGAGACCCCCACCTCAGAGACGCCCCCATCCCTAGTGGTGCAGGGATTATGTGCCAAGCATGAGCGTAAGGGTCGAGGGACAGTGCCATAAGCAAATGGCCTGCAAGAAACTGTCACCTCGTGGGTGGAGAAGTGGTGGAGGTCCTGGAAGAGACATCTGTGACAGATGGCACGGGCACCCCAAACCTCAGAGCAACTGCCAAACGTGGCCAAAAAGTCTTTAAGACTCTCCATGCCTCCCCCGCCCGGGGCCGGCTCCCCGCCCCCCGAAGCCGGCTCCCCGCCCCCCGAAGCCTTCCGGCCTGTGTCCGGCTCTGCTTTGCTGCGCCTTGTAGCGCCTCGGGTGGGGACCATCTACTAGGACAGAGAGAGCCAGGTGGGGGTGGGCGAGAGAAGCAGAGCCTCCACCCTCTCCCCACACCCGCAGGGGGGCCAGGGCGGGGTTGCAGAGACTGGTCCGAAGCGGGGTTCTCAGGCCTCCACTGAGTGGTGGGAAACTGACCAGGAGTGAGGCAGGGCGGGCAACAGCAGCAACAGCTCCCCTCCCCTGCGGAGAGAGGAGGGAGCAGGAGCGCAGGAACCAGGCCCAGAGGCCGAGCCAGCCTGGGCAGCCGGCTGGACGCTGGGATGGGCAGAGGGCTCCCACCTCTCCAGGGCCAGTCCCTGCCCTGCACCGGCAGTCGGCGGCCGCCCTCGCGTGCAGTACCTGGGGCTGAGGGCAGGGGGCAGTGTATGCACAACGCACAGGGCCCACGAGCTATTTTCTCTAGCTGCCAATTAGCAGCTGAGGACTGGGTGGGAAAGCGCTTCCGACACACCCAGCCTGGCCTCCCACGGCCACCGCAGCCAGGTCTCACACAATCCTGCTTTGGGTCACCTGAGGAGCAGCCGATGCCCAGCCGGCAAGCACAGAAGTGTGCAATATATTTCTTTAAAGATGTATTTATTGATGCACACAAGAACTAGGGTACAGCTCAGAGGTGGGGGTGGGAGGATTCACCAGAGACAGAGTGGGGGGCAGAACAGGCAGAT
>NW_004567135.1:5583861-5594398 GCF_000260355.1 Condylura cristata | reverse complement strand
GCAGGAGCGGAGGGTCAGGAAAGAGCAACCACTACTCGGCCCCTAGAAGCAGTTAGCTGGACGCTCTGAGCACCGGGCGAGGCCACTGCTGTGGGCCCCTGTTCGGCAGGAGGCGCCTGTGACAGCCGCTGTGGGGGGCAGGCACCCCTGAGCCGGCATGAGCCCGCCAGGAACGACCCTCCGCTGTCTCCTGGGGGCAGCTGACCGTGGTGCCCACCTGGTCAGAGCCAAAGGGCAGAGATCCAGTTCGGGCCAGGGGCCCAGACCAAGCCAGTTAGACCAAGGGAAGCTGGATGGGCCAGGCAGCTGTCGGCTTCCTGGGCACAGAGTCAGCACCGAGAATCCAATGGCTTCATGGTTTATTGTGGGGGAGCAGAGAACTGGACACGACCCCAATCCCAGGACAAAGAGGGCCCCTTGGACGAGAAGGTCCATTAAAGGCAGGGGACAGGGGGGTGGGGGGGGCTGGCGCCTGGCCACAGGGAAGCCCCTGGGCAGCTCTGCATTCAGGGGCGTGACCCAGAGAAAAGGGGTCAACGGGGGGTCACCAGCGAGCATCAGAGTGTCGCCCGCCCACCAAGGACAAGAGGGAGGGGACGGGGCCTGGATGGAGACTGAGGAAGAGGCCCTTCCTGGCTTGGGACCCCCGGGGGACTTGGACAGCCTGGGGGAGGAGCCCCGAGGCGGGAGGGGGGCGGTGGGTCTGGGTCCGGGTCTGCTCCCAGAGCCCGCCGGCTGTCACCGTCACCGGGAGGCCTTTCTGGCCCCGCAGCTGGGGCCCGAGGCTTTGGCGAGGGTCTCCTTGAGCTCGCTGCCGCAGCTGCCTTTGGCCTTGACTTCCGCCGCCACCGCGGGCTTGCAGCTGTAGCCGCTCGAGGCGCCAAAGCCCACGCTGAAGCCAGCCCCTCCCGGGCCCGCGCTGGTGTTGCTGACGACGGCTGCAAGGGGCGAGAGAAGACCTGGCCCACCGCCCTCCTGGGTGCCCAGCCTGTCCTTAGCTCTCGGCCCCGGGGTGGCTGCAGGGAGACACTGTCTCTGGGGTGCATTTTTAGTGCACCGAGAGGGCTTCATCTGGAGTCATCATTTTTCATGCTCTTGGCCCCAAACAGCTGGTCTTTCCCTCACTATTTCGTGCCCACCTATCAGTGTCCGCCTCTGAGCTCTGGGGCCCATCAGCGGCCCTCCCCACCGGCTGCATCAAATGAAGAGAGGCCCTGAGGGAGGCCTCTGGCCGCCCTGCCTCTCTAACACAGCTCCCGCCCGGCTGTCTCCAGCTACAGTCTGGGGAAGCTCATTTCTGACTGCTGCCTCATTCAGTCTTTTAGCAAATCCCCCCCCCCCTTACTGAAACCAAGCGCCTTTCTTTGGGTTTGGCCTAAACAGGAGTAGAATGTGGCCACGAAGCCTCATTCTTACAGTCGACTTTGGGGTATAAGATGTTGGGCATCATCTGAGCTCGTGCTTGTATATTCGGGACATGGTGGCTTCTCATCAAGGATGGCTAAAGCCAGCTTCTCTCTGTGCCCTAGGTGACCCCTGCACCACTCTGTTGTTCTGAGATTCTGAGTCCTTTTCTCTGTCATGGAAACAGGGACTCGGGTGTCTGGCAAATGGCCTAGGACAGCCCATGTCCTGCAGAGACTTACAGATGCTGACGGAATTTGGATATTCACCGGCCATCCTGGAGGGGAAGAAGCAAGCAGATTAAACCTCAGTAAAGCGTCACCCCATATTCAGGAGTCCCCTCTGGAACCAGGCTCTCCACCCAGATGTGCCCCTCACTCCATCCCATCTCCCGAATTCCCGAACACGGGGAGAAATGGAGAACTAAGGTGAAAACCCTGCTGGAAGGAGCCAGCTCTCTGTCCAGTGGGCCTGGGGCTGTGGGGTCATCGTGTCCCGCCCCCCAGGGCCATGCCACCGGTCTGGGACAAGTAAGAGGCCTGAACTCTGGTCCTCCCTGGGCCGTGGACCAGGTCACCCCTGGAGTCCTCTGCCGCCTCCCCTTGAGGATGGCCAGGGAGGCTGTTTCCCAGACGGTGCTGGTGTCCCACTGCCTCCTTGAGGCTTTTCCAACTCGGCTCTTCTTGCCGTCAAACTGTGTCCTCCCTGCCACAGCATATCAGACCCACTCGCTGTGGTCTCTCCTCCGCGGGGCCCAACAGCCAAACCTGCAGAACTCCCTGACACGCGCCGTCACCCCCACCTGCTCTCCTCGCCCTCCAGCAGCTTGCGGTAGGTGGCGATCTCCATGTCCAGGGCCAGCTTCACGCTCATCAGCTCCTGATGCTCCCTCAGCATCCGGCCCAGCTCCTCCTTGCTCAGGTGCAGGGCGGCCTCCAGCCCGTCCAGCTTGGCCCGGGCGTCCTTCAGGGCACAGTCCCCCCGCTGCTCGGCGTCGGCGATGGCCGTCTCCAGGCTGGAGCACTGGGGGGCGAGAGGGCACGGGCCAGAGTCAGGCTGCCCGGGCAGCCTCCCTCGGTTCCGGCCGGCGGGAGACTCGGTGTTGCTCCTGGCTTCTCCACCTTAGGCTCCGGCACAGTCCCCCAAGCTCACGCCTACGCATGGACGGTGGCACCTCCTTATCTTGGGGGAGAGAGCAGGAGGGCACAGAGGAGGTAGGCTCCTTGGTCACCTCGCCCTGCTCTCTCCCTCCTGGTCTGACATCAGCTGTGAGATCCCAAGGCCAGGCCTGAAAACAGTCCCTGGTAGCTGGCTGTCATTCCGCCCCATAGTCTAAAAGTTGTGTGTGTGGCTCTGTGAGTCCTAGAAAAGAAACTGAGGACGAACAGAGTTTCTAATAAAACCTGCATGCAGTACTTCTGCCACCCCGGAGTGTGGTCCCCAAGCTGCATGCAGAAGCAGTGCCGTCTGGTACCAACCAGCCTTGGGAGGTTCCCTGCACAGCTGACAGGACTGGCCAGCTTGCAAGCATCTGGATTAGCAGAGGGAGCTGCAGGTCAGCTCCAGACTGTCCCCATGGAAGCTGCCCCGGGGTCGTGGGGGGTCCTCAAACCCCAGTGCAGGGGTGGGGGGTGTCCTGGTTACTCAACTGCAGTTTTGCTGGGACCTGAATACCTGGCTTCTCTTCCAGGGGCGCCCCTCTGGAGTCAAACTGGCTCCACACCAAAGAGGGCAGCTGGCCCTGAGGCCAGGCGGAATTCTACACTGTGAGCACTGGAGGGTCCCTCCTCCGCCAGGAAGGCCCCCACCCCACACCAGCAGGCAGGCCGTCAAGATGTTTTGGGCGAGAGGCTCACAGCCCCCGCAGAGACTCCTGGGACCCGGCTGCTTGAGGCCCATCTTGGGGCTGCAGGGGTCTGAATACTCAGGGGGTGGCAAGGAGCAGCAGCCTGGTCTCGTGAGTGTGCTATGAGTGGACGGGACATGCAAGGCGCTGGAACGCGAGGATTCTGGGGCCGTGGAGGGCCTAGGCATCTGCTTTGAAATGTGGGTTTCTTTGGTGGAAGAAGCCAAGACGTCAGGAGGGCACCTTGGCTGAGGGTCCTCGAGGACCCGCGAGGGGGACAAAGAAAAGTGATCCCCACTAGTTCCTCACAGAGCACATCTCCCCTGGCCCCGAAGCCCAGTGGTGTTCTGATGGTAAAAGCCACTTTCTGGTGACCCCCTCACCCAACCATGAAGGTGGGGCATTGTGCCAGGTGTGACCCCCTCACCCAACCAGGTAACCTCGTGATCAGATATAGCACCTTGCTTTTCTTTGAGTTCTGCATAATTTAATTAAATAAAGCACCATGAATGCTTAATGGTCTTTCTTCTTTACAGAGCAGAGGAAGAGAGAGAGAGTGTGTGTGTGTGTGTTTGTGTGTGTGTGTGCAAGGGAGGGTGGGCAGGGAGAGGGGGTGACCGGCCTGCCTGGGAGGTGGGCTGCACTGGACCTGGGGAGCGTCCTGGTGAAGGAGCCAGTGGGCCTGTGGCTTCGGGGCAGGCATGTGCGAGATGGAGGAGCCGCCCACCCCGAGGTGGAGGCCTGTGCTGGGCACAGGCCGGACACCCCTGGTAGAGGAGGGGCGCGAAGCTAGGCAGTACTGTGAGGTACCGTAGGAAAAGGGGAGCTGTTTGGAGGCTTCACATGGTGACTCCATTTTGGAGGAGGCGGGTCCAGCAGTGGACTTGAGGGAAGAGCGGAGAAAGACCCCCACCCCGCTCCAGGCCAGGGCTCTGCTGTGGGTTTGCCCTCCCTGTGGTCTGGGGCCACTGCCCTGGGCTCCCCCACCTGCATCATGGAAGCCACAGTTGGGGCTCCCTAGCTAGCAAACGCTGGAGTACCCCGTAGCTGCGGCCTCACAGCACTGACCACTGTCCACGAGAGGGGTCAGCGTCCTTCCACGTAGATCCACAATGCCCTATGGAGGAGCTGCTTACCTGGTTCCAAATCATAAACCTGCCAGCGGGGTCCTCCCGCCGAGCCCACCCCGAGCCCACCTGCTTCTTCATGTTCCCGGCTCCAAGCCCACCTGCGGGCTCCTCCCCAAGCCCACCTGCTTCTTCACATTCCCGGTCTCTGAGCGGACCCTCTGGATGAGCCGGTTGAGCTCCGAGATCTCCGCCTTGGTGAGTTTGAGGTCATCCCCGTGGCGGCCGGCGGTGAGCTGCAGCTCCTGGATCTGAGAAGGGGGTGAGAGGCACACGGGGAAGCTGAGAGCTCACCTCTGAGGGTGTCTGGCCCTGGGGGCGGGGGGCTCTGCGCCATTCTCCTTGTCTCACTGTCCACGCAGGCAGGCCAAGCAAAGGGAGGGGCGGGGCAGGGGGAGGAAAGACAACCCTTCCCTTCTGCCCAGTTCCAGGGCCCCAGGTTCACAAATGTGACACGTCGGGGGAGTCTGAATGTCCTTGTCCTCATTCACGAGGTTGGAAGCAAGACGGTGCGTGGGCGAGCCGCAGTGTCCGGGCTTTGCAGGGCCGTGGAGCCGGGGTCCGCGGTCGGCGAGGCCTGGGGTGGGCGCTCAAGGCCCCCGGGGTACGTGACGTGTCTTAGGCTGTGTTTGAGCTGCCTGGGCCACAAGCCAAGCCCGGGATGAGGGAGGTCTCTGTCCAGTGCCAACACACACGCACGCACACACACGCACACACACGCACACCCGGCCCACCCGCGCACCTTGCTCTGGTACAGCGCCTCGGCCTCGGCCTTGCTCTTCAGGGCGATGTCCTCGTACTGGGCGCGGACCTCGGCGATGATGCCGTCCAGGTCCAGGTCCCGGTTGTTGTCCATGGACAGGATGACAGACGTGTCGCTGATGTGGGACTGGAGCTGAGCGATCTCCTGGAGGACGTGTGGCAGGGACGAGGCAGAGAGGCTCTATGAGTGGGTCCTTCTTTGGGGCCTCCTGGCGAGTTCCCCACACGCCCTTTCTGCCTCTCCTGCATCTGGCCTCTGCCGTCAGCAGAAACCACTGGGGCTGGGCCTGCTGGGCCAGATGACCGGGGTGGGCCTCGCCTTGTGTGGACCCCTGCTCTCTCATGCACTGGGGGTTGCCCTCCCCCACGCTCAGCAGCGATGAGAATCAAGTCTCAAGCCCCATGGCCCTCCCTCAGGGTTCTGAAAGGGTCACCCCAGCCTCCCCTTCTCCAGGCCCCTCCTGCTGTAGCAGACCTCAGACCTCTGAGTTTATGTTCCAGGAGCCCTGTGCCCAGTCAGCACCTGGAGAGCTCCTCCCCCTCTCCAGGATCCTCACCTGCCAAATCAGGCAGAGCACAGCTCCCTCCCCTCACCCCCCCCACCCCCACCCTCACCCTCAACCCAGAATCAGCCTCACGCTGTGTTCCCTTCCAGACTGACTTCCTGGGGGACAGGAGTCACTTACTCTCCATCGTGGTCTCTTCGAAGGCTACCTCATTGCTCGGAACACCACAGGGGCTCAGCAAATGTCAGCTGCGCCGGGTGGGAAGGCTTCTCCGCCAGCCTGTGCCCCACAGAGCCATGCAGGCCCAGGCCACTGCAAGAGGAGCGGCCCCCCGAAACGCACGAGCTCTTACCCCTTCATACAGGCACTTGAAGAATTTGATCTGGTCTGTCAAGGAGTCCACCTTGACCTGGAGCTCCACCTTGTTCATGTAGGCCGCGTCCACGTCCTGGGGACACACCGAGGGACCAGCTGTCCTCCCGCCGTACCCTTCCTGGCTGCCGCAAGGCCCCTCAGTGCCCCTCCTCCCCGCCATGCTTCGTGGGGAGTACAGCAGCCCTGAGCGCAAACCAACTCACGCAGGGGTGCAGGGCCCCAGCCCGGAGGCTGCAGGTGCGGGGGCAGCATGCACCCCAAACAAGGCCTGGGAGGCAGGCGCTGAAACGCCCCAGCCTATGGCCCCACTGTGCGGAGCTCGGGGTCCTCTGCCCTCCCAGCCGCTCCCCACCCGCACCTTCTTGAGCACCACGAACTCGTTCTCCGCAGCTGTGCGCCTGTTGATCTCCACTTCGTACCTGCAGGGCCAACAGGAAGGAGACAGCACTGGCCGGAGCGTTCATCTCTGCAGACGCTCCCTGAGCACCCAGTAGCCACCACCGTGCCAGGCGCTGCAGTGGAGGCCCCCTGGAAGGGTCCCCTCTTCCAGGGCGCACGAGCTCGTCACAGGGACGCGACAGGGACAGGTCGAAGGCACCCGTTTCCCGCTCCTCGGGTCATGTGCTGCTTCCCTGCCTCTGCCCCCAGCGCACGCAGGTGGTGACGCCGTGCCGAGCCTGCGGTCCCACCTACTCCACTCCACCTGGCCGAGGACACATTTAGCTCCCGGGAAGTGGAAATGAGGTGTCTGAATGAGGATGGAATAGTCAGGTGTAGGGTGGATATACGCCGGGGACGGGAGCATCGTGATCATTTCATTCCAAGACTTGCTGCTTGATCCCTGTTTTCTATTGCATGAGCCACAGATAGAGCTCTGACGTTTTGGAAAGGCATGTGTGTACACACATGACAATGTGGGATACAAACATCAGCGTGGCAAGGGCAGGTTATAACAATGGTTCTCTGTGCCCCGCCCTCTCTGTCTGCTGGGTGAAGCGGGATGTCCCTGAAAAAGCAGTGTCACTTAATGAGTCCAGGCAAAGCCGTCTGGGAAAACATTGCAGCAATTTGAAAGGTCAATGACTTCATCGACTAGGAAACAAATCCTTTCTGCAAGTCAAGTGGCCTTTAGCGTCTGTTTTCAACAAGAAAGAAAGAGCTTGTTAGAAAAGCTCCTTGAAGAATCAGGAGACATGGACACACAATCACTCAGCTAAGAAAAATATATTTGGAACGTGGGGTGCGTCGCAGGCATTTTGGATCCATCAGCAAACAAATACCCCTTCTCAGAGCAGAGAGAACACAAGAAATAAGTCACTTACACAGCATGCTTACACAGATACTCGTTCTGCTTCCTCTCGGGCCACACGGTGGGTCTTTTAAAGTTGGTTATGACCAGACCCTCCCTCGTGGTACAAGGGTTAAATTGTAGCACTGTGAAGCTGTCTGCAGCCACTGCAGCACAAGTTCGATTCCCAGCCAGGGAGGTGACCCACAGGGCGCGGCAGACCTCTCCTGACCCGCCCGCTGCTCCCCTCAGCAGTGTGTTTCAGTGGACCTGCCTGTTCTGCTCCCCATTCTGTCGTTGGTGAATTCTCTCACCCCCTGCACCTCTGGACTGTACCCCAATTCTTGTATGCATAAATAAATCTTTAAAAAATACTTTGAGGGGAAAAAGACAGAAAAGTCAGAAAGACATTCAAAGAATTAAGTCTCACTGCTAGTGCTAGATAAATTAAAATTTATCTCCACGAGTTTCCTGCCAATCCTGACACATTCTGATAACCCTGGTAGAGCTACAGGATGAGTGTTGTCTCACTCCAGCAAGAATCAATTTTCACGCAAGGATAACTAAGCCAGCGGGGGAAACATCTGTCCATTCAACTTATTAAGAAATGTAATTCTAAAATTATTTTTTACTTTTTATGATTAATAATGATATAATAAAATTAGTAACACATTTCCTTGTTTGCATAACTCAACTCAGTATAACTCTTCAAACATTAAAAAATACCTAATCCCTAGAAAAAAAACTCTCTGAACTTTCAAGTTCCAAACAGATTTGTGGCAGCCAAAGTGATCCACAGAGGAATTTGAGGCATTAAATATATTACTGTGGAACAAAAATATGTGGGAGAATAACTTGAAACTGGAGTTCAAAGGAGGAAAGGATTGTGATCAAGGTGATGATTTTTTAGTTTTTTCATCCACATGTCGTATTTTAATATATCCAAGACAAACATTAAAATTGGTAAAAAAAAAAATTACAAAAAAAAAAACTTTCTTTACATAGAATTTATCAATGAAAGTCCTCCCCAGAAGGACCGTGGTCTGGCACTCGGTCTCTGCTGGCACACAGGGACATCAGCCCCTCGGGCAGCTCCCGCAGCCGGGTGCACTCTTGAAAGCAGAGCGTGCCTATGAACTCCTTAGATAAGCCGTGGCCCTTTACCTGCTGAGGCGCTAGATGGAAGTCACCTAGTACACGTGACACCTGCCACAAGAGGGGTCCCTTCAAACACCTAAGGTCGCCAGGATCACTTTAAATGACCATTTAGCTTGAAAAGCCGTCCTTCGCAACTACCTCCATTTATGACTTTCTAAAACGTCGTGTCATTTTATAAAGACATTTTTTAAAATATTCTTTTAGAATACCTGTGAGAAAATAACTTCCAGACTACCACCAGCGTGTGCAAGGGTGCTCACATCTGCACTCTACCCCCAGGGCCTCACTGTTTTACTGGAAGATAAATGTGCTGAAAATTCTAGCACAGGACAACTTACGATCAGGATCTCGTATGTCCTAGAGAATTTTTTTTAAGTGGCTAGGAGAGATGATGATAAAATTCATTTTGAAAATAGTAAGTACAGCTAAGACTTCTCTTACCCTTTGCTCCATGCTAACTGTCGTGCTAACCTCTTCGCACACTTTAGTCCAGCTAATCTGCATGGAAACCCCCTGAAGAGGGCTCTATTGTTAGGTCCTAGCTTTAAGAAGGAAGCAAGACTTGCCCAGGGTAAAAAAAAAAAGCCAGTCCCCAGTGAGGTTAGGACCAGTCATCCCACATCAGGGGGACAACAGTTTCCTATGTCTGGCACTTGGGTTTTTTTAAGAGCTGTGGCTGTATCACTCCAGGCACCCCCGCTCACGGTGCCCGCAGGTGAAAGGCAGGTGTCACAATCTGAACTGTATAAATATCAAACCTGACGTTCACAGATGACCGAGAGTCACGGAGCCGTGAGTGGGGGTGCTGGAACAGCTGCCCTCTCCAGCCCCGGCGACCCAGGGACAGCACAGCCTTGGGATGACCCTGACCTGACCCTCTGGGCTGCGCTGGCAGCTCCCTCTTCCGCCCAGACCCCTGCTCAAATCCCCACGGGGTTCCAATGTCCATCTGAATTCCACTTGACCTCACTTCCACACACTGGGGGTCACTCTGTGAACCCGTCCTCAGAGCCTCTACATCTTGGAGGTCGGCGCCCATGTCACCCTGTCCCGGCACCCGCATGCAGACCTCACACCGTGGTTCTGCTGTGGGGAGATGTCAGCACAGACCTGGGCAAGCAGACTGAATGAAGGGCAGATCCTCCCCACCCCTCAAACTGCGGCAGAAGGCAGCGCACCCTGGAAATCCTGCACCGCGGCACGTGTCCAAAGCATCGGCTCACAGGACGCCCAGATCTGTCACTCCCCTCTGCCTCTACTTGGAGGGTTTGCTTACAAGTACGTTCTCGAATAACCTCTAATCCGGGGATTCAGGAACATAGATACGCCTCAACTTGTAAATATTTTCAAAGCTCTTTTTTTTTTTTAATAGTTTTAAACTTTGTTCTGGAATTGGTGGCATTTCTCATGTTCTGGAAACTCCCTTTGAAAACCTCACTCAGGAGAAGCTACCCCGCCAACGGGGTTGTCCACCTGGCTTTGAGACAATTCACACACAGCCTCTGCTGCTCTAGCTCCAGCGATAAAAACTAAGCACGCGATCTCCTAGGTAATCTGAAGCAGCGATTTGGATAGATCGTCTCTCTCCCTACGGCTCATCCCATCTGGGTTTTGCTCCCTGTCCAGGGAGGAAGAAAGCCGCAATTATATTGGCAAAGGATCTAAGAAGGCAAAAAGCTGGCTCCAAAGGAAACGTCCCGAGGTCGAGGCCCGCGGCCTGCTCACCTCTTCTTGTAGTCCTCCACCAGGTCCTGCATGTTCCGCAGCTCCGAGTCCAGCCGCACCCGGTCCCCCGACAGCGCCTCCAGCCGCTTGCGCAGGCTGCCGATGAAGCCCTCGTAGATGGGCTCCAGGCTCTTCCTGCAGTTGCTCAGGTCCAGCTGCTGCAGCAGGCTCCACTTGGTCTCCAGCACCTGGTTCTGCTGCTCCAGGAACCGCACCTGGAACCCAAAGGGGGTCAGAGCCCAGAATTCCTATCTGGCTGCCAAGAGCCAGGAGGGGCCTTGGAGATCGCCAGAGGCCACCCTCAGCAAGGATGGGGGACGGGAAAGAAGAGAGTCGTCAGAGGGTG
>NW_004567135.1:5569192-5583196 GCF_000260355.1 Condylura cristata | reverse complement strand
GGCCGCGGTGCTCTTGACGCCGGCGCGGAAGGAGGCCGAGCTGCTGCTGACCCTGCTGGAGATGATGGCTGAGCAGCCGCTGAAGCCCAGGCGCTCCCCGCCGGGGTAGTGGTGCAGCTGGCGGCTCATGGCTGCGTGCGTGGGGCCGAGGACAGGGCTGCTGCGGAGAAGGGAGGCCGGAGAGGGGCGCAGGAGAGAGGGGCGCAGGAGCCGCTGGGCTTGTCCTGCTGGCTCTCCCCTTAAATAGGGAGGTGCGGGGCTGGACCGGCTGGAGTCAGCCTAATTTGTAGGTCTGGAACACCTGACTGGCCACATGGGGCGTCTTGGGTCCCCTGTTTAGGAAATTATCATGCCCTCTCTGAGATTTTGTCTCTGCCACCGGAACTCCCCATGAATTGCCTATAAAATGGCCCGGAACCCTGCATTTGCCGCGCTTACCTCCAGCATTATAATAATCTGGCTGCCTTATCTCTACTCGCTGCCCTCCAATTACTAGGGTTCCCTCTGCCAAGAATCCCAAGGGAAGCTTCCAGTGGGTCTGGCCTCTGGGGTAGAGGGGGGTAGAGAGGGAGCAGATGGCCCCAGCTCTTTTCCTTCCTTACAGTCTACTCCACAAAAACATGAACAAGGTCGGGGATACCCCTGAGAATCACCTGCAGCTCGCCTGCCCCTGCTGTGTCTGGGGGCTTCTGGGTGGAGAGGACTCTGGCCCCAGGACTGGCACGTCTGAGCGTAGAGACTACTGATGCACCTGCGGGGACCCCCCAGGCTCAGGGGGAGGCGGTGACACACAAGGCAGGGAGAGCTCTGGTCACATGTGCTGGGGTCTGGCTCTGGGCCAGAGCTAAAAGGTGTCTCAAAAAAGAAATTTCTAGAATAAGTTAGTGGGAAGAAGGAAAGCCAAGCTGGCACACAGGAGGGTTAGCAAGGTCTTTCAAAGTCTGGGTGGTTGTAAGCAGAAAGGGGTCATGTACCCAAACTGGGGGGCTCTGAGCAGGACTCTTGCTGCTGTGATGTCTCAGATTCTGCATCAGAACAGGAGGGACCCTCAGGAAGGGGTCAAGAAGGGCCACGGAAGACCCAACCGGCTGTTAAAACGAATTCTAGAGCTTCATGCCATACAAATGCAGGCGTCTCCTTCTTCAATCTAAGCCAGTTTTCTTGCTCCCACGTAAGCTGCCTTCGAGTCTGTCCCTCGGTGACAGCGGCCCCTCCCGGGGTGCTCCCGGGGTGCTCCGCTGGCCCCCAGCTGGGGCTGGGGCTCAGCATACTTATTCCTAGCCCTGAGTGAGTCCTGGGAATGGGCCCCTTTCGCCATCAGCTCGCAGGCCCCTGGGTTAACGCGCCCTTCCCCGCTCACCGGGAGCCCGCCGGCCTTACCGCCAGGATCTGGGAGCTGAATGTGAGTCACCTTGGGCTCAGGACGGGACTCGCCCCCGCGGCTTCAGTACACCCTGGACACTGGCCTCCCCTCGGGGCCTCCGGGACTCTGGCCAGACGGCACCCGGGGGTGGGTGACTGACACGGCCCCCACGGAATCAGTCTCAGAGCATAATGACAGCCAGGTTGTTTACCCCATGGGGAACGGGCCGCGGGGACCCTGGTGAGTAAGAGAGATGGCGCCGGCCGCAGATGGACAGATAGAGAGTCTGGGGTGAGCAGGGAGGGGAAGAGGGTGGGCTTTTTGTGCTGCTTAAGAGGAGAGTTTATTGTCCTTTCTCTGTGGAGAGGGCTGGACAATGTAATGTGTGTGATATGTAATGTGTAATGTGTGATATGTGATGTGTAATGTGTAATGTGTAATGTGTGATATGTGATGTGAAGAATCTCCTATACGTCCCATCATTTCGTGGAATTTCTTCCCCTGCCCCACAGTTTTACCCAGTTGCCTTCCCCACTGGCGCAAGGAAGAGTCTATTAATTTTGGCCATTGAGAATCAAAAGGAAAGAGAACTATTTAAGCTGATGTAGGAGAAACATGGGATTGGCTTTCAAAGAGAGTCTGAATTCTCCTTTTTTCTGGAAACTTTCTAGGAAGCTGAGACACCTGTGCTGGCCCAAGCCACATCCACCCAGGTCTAGGGAAGAGGTCAGATGACCTTTCCTCACCTTCCCACAGGGCTGGCTGGCTGGCTGAATCAGGAATTGCTCACCACTCCCACCCCGCACCCCCACCCCAGGTCACGAAGAGACGCAGTGACACAGCCGCTTCCAGAGACATCAGATGCGCCGGCCTGTGGGCAGATCAAAGTGGCCTGAGACCTGGAGGGTGTTTCTCACTGTCCTGCCTTCTGGTGGCGGGCCCTGGGGTCCCCAGCCTCTTGGGGAGGGCAGGGGCGGGGAGCACCCCAGTGGCACAGCAAAGCAGAGGGGACTCTAGCCTGGGCCGTCTATCACCCACAGGGTCAGCCCCCACCCGGGAACTACAGCATCAAGCCCCAGCTCCCTGGCAGGCTTGAAAGTGCCTCTCTGGTGTGGCCACCGCCTGCCTCCTCAGCTGGCCGCTACACCCCCTGACCCCCGAGGTTCCCCAGCCTTGGAACCCACACCAGCAACCCCACTCCACTTCCACCTGCTCGTGCCTCTGGTGGCCACAGGCTGCCCCTCCTGTCTACCCGGGAACACCGTCCCCTGCAAACTGCCCACACTGCCCTCTGTCTTCTTTGTCGCCACCACTTCAGATTTGAAGTTACACGTTTCTTTTTAAAGATGTGTTTATTTGTGCATACAGAACTGGGGTGCAGGTGCAGTGAGAGGAGTCACCAGAGACAGAGTGGGGAGCAGAACAGCAGATCGACCGCAGATTGACACTGCTGAGGGGAGCAGCAGGCAGGCCAGGAGAGGTCTGCTGCCATGCAGGTCAGCTCCGGGGCGGGGATCGAACTCGCCCTGCAAAGGCTGCGGCCAGCTTGCAGTGCTGCGTCCTAACCTGCTGTGCCACCAGGAGGGGCCTGCAATTGTTATGTCCTTAACAGCTGGTCTCCGGAAAGGATGGGCCGGGTTCCGACCCCACGCGTCCCCAGCACACACAGGCCATCCGGGGGGAAACTGACCAGCCTCTTCACTGACCCCAGTAGTGTACCCTGGAGACTAGCTACTCTGTCAACCCATTCTCTTTTGGGCCATAATAAACTGGCATCCGATTTGTGTGTCCTGAATGTTTGAACTTCACAGATTGCTGCATCTGCAGCTAATCCTCTCGGTGAGCCCGTGAAGTTAATTTTGGAACCAAAGAGACTGGACAAGACTGTTTCTACTGATGTCTACTAAGGAGGGACTAGGCAGGAATTAGACCAGTCAGCCTCAGGCTGTCCACCTTCGGGGCAGTAACAATCTGAGGGTATATTCTGCCCGTTTTGCAGCTAAAGAAGTGAGGGTGAGAGGGGTTGAGAGCTTGGCTCATAATCTCGTTAGCAGCAGGTCTGGTTGTAGCTCAAGGCTATGGACTGTGGGGCCCTCCCATGGCCCCTGTTCAGCGGCACGGCCTGGGCTGCACGTGTGCAGGCCACCCAGCGCCCTGTCCTGCTGCAGCTGGACAGGCCAGAGCCGGGAGAAACCTACGTGCTGCAGGGGGTTTAGGAAACATCCAGTGTGCGTGTGCGTGCGTGTGTGTGTGTGCGCGTGTGTGTGCGTGTGTGACGGCGACCCTTTCCAGCCAACCAGAGCTCACACCTGTGTCAGCCACACTCAACCAGTGAAACTGCTCCGAGGGCCTCAAGAGAGTGTGGGTCACTCGTTGCTCTACTGACTCTCGCGCTGGCCTTTCCCCAGGGGACCCGGGGCAGCCGTAGCTCTAGCCTTGAGCTTTCCAGATTGGCCTTCTGCTGCCTCTGGATGAGTTTTAAATCTTTCCAGGCAAGTGCTGGCCCCTCTCCCTGCCTGCTGATAACCGGGAGGGTCTGAAGGCCGCCCACTCGCAGGGGCCCAAGACAAGCACAGTATAGAGGTTGTGTCTGTGCGAACGGGGTGAATCCTGAGTGGCCCAAACCCCAGCTCAGGTACAGAGTCCTGCAGCCAATGCCAGGGCCTTTTTCTTTCAGGTCAAAAGATATCTGAGGCTCTCTGAGCAAGCTGGACCTCGGATGCCCCGCAGTCCGGGTGCTTGGTGGCCACACACAGAGGGACACGCCTGAGGTCCGGTTCACTTACGAGAGAGAAGCAGCCTGGTCCTGCTAGCGTTTCACAAGTTTATTGGTGAGATGCAGAAAACGGGAAGGTGAAGCCTAAGGAGGGGAAGGGCCCAGGGCCGAGGGCCCACACCCCTTTGCTCACAGCACCAGCATGCGGAGACTTCCCACATATGGTCTGGGGGGCCGCTCGCAGGAGCCCCCCAGTGTTGCTCTGGCAGGAGATGGTTCCCACCGGCCACACACGGCCAACCTGATGTCTCGTGTGCCTGGGGCCGCGTCACCGCCCACCCGGGCCTGGCAGGGAGCGGGAAGATGGACTAAACCCGCGAGAAGCCCTTCCTCCCAGGAGCCATCAGGCCAGAGGAAGGGTCGACACTTCGGGGGGGGGCGAGTTGGGGGGTCTCGGCGTGGGGGCAGAAGGATAGCAGGCTTCTGGTTCTGGATGGAGACCACTAAGGCAGAGAGGTGGAAAGCAGAGGACAGGTCGGGGCGAAGAAAGGCAAAGAGGAGACAGTGACCAGTGTGCAGGGACTCCGGGGAGGCCGGCCAGGAGGCCCGGCGAGGCTGCGGCCGGGAAAGCGGGGCCTTCCGCTTTATCTTGTGGTTTTCTTGGTGGGTGAACTCAGAGCTGAGGTCTTCCCTGCAGGATCCTTGAATTCACTCGCGCTTCCCAGCCTGGTTTTGGCCTCCCCTCGGGGGCTGCAGCTCCCGCTGCCAGTGACACAGCCCCCCGAGAGCATGCCGTAGCCCCCCCCAACAGAGCTGGGCCGGTAGCCATAGGTGCTGGCACCGCTGAACCCGAAGCCGGCTCCTGCACCCGAGGTTCCGGCCGCCGAGCTGCTGATGACCGCTGCGGGGGGTGGAGGGAGCAACGTCACGCTGTGTTCGGGGCCCTAACACCCCTGGAACCTCCCAGCCCCGCTAGCCTCAGTGGCTCCCGCTTAAGCACGTCACATCATTACGCATGTCCACATCATCACATGTGCATGTGACGAGCATGTCCCATCAATCAAGACTTGGGCTTAGAGACACACACCAGATTGCACAGGAACCCCAAATTGGAGGCCTCGTTCTGTGCACAAACAAGAATGGCAAGATTCCCCCCAAAGAACAGAGGTTCCCAGGCAGCACAGAAGCCAATCACAGGCAACTGCATTCAATGTTAGACACATTCTTGGTTTCTCAAATAATGTCCTGGTGGCTGGGTTGAGAGGGATTTGTTTTGTTTTGTTTTGTTTTGTTTTTCAGCAGGAGGGGCTCTCTCCTGCGCTCGGCTTCACCAGCCACCTGGGGGTGAGCCTTTCACCCCAGCACAGGTGAAATTTCTGGGACAGGGGCCCAAGTGGGCCTTAGAACGTGAGGGGGTCTGACTCCACCCGGGAGGAAGTCAGCTGTCTGCCCAGGCTGCTCCCCAGGGGCCCCCAGAGGGCACCCACTTCCTTTGTATTCTGGAATGGACTAAAATCCTCCCCGCAAAGGTGTCAAATACTCACAAATGCTCACAGAGTTGGTGTACTCGCCAGACATCCTGCACGGAGAGAAGCCAGGTGAATCTCTACCACGCACTGAGCCCCTCCTGCAGCCTGGGTCACCCCCAGCTCAGCCTGCAGAAGCCCCCCAGCTGGCCAGATGGCGGGCGGGGTCCGTCAGCCCTCCCTCTGCCTCCTCTGTCCACTGTCCCTCTTCAGAGAGGTGTGAACCTGCAGCCTCAGCGTCCCCCAGCTAACCACCCCCTCCAGCCTCCTTCAGTATTCCCATTCTCCATTCTCACGGGGCTACAGCTGAATAAATACGCGTGTGGAAACATTAGCCTCAGAATTCGCCACTAATGAATTAAAAGCTTGGGCCAGCGTCTAAAATGGGGCTGGGTCAGAACAGCGTTTTCCAATGTCCATTCTTCAGGGGCAGCTCTTCCAACTATTGCATCGAGCGTGGCCAACTCACTCCGTTTTCTATGCAGCATTTCATGGATGCTGACCTGCTCTTATGTGTATCTCTTAAGAGGATTTTTTTTATCATAGGGGTAAATAGAAAACTACTATTACCTGACCCCCCCCCAAAAAAAGAACAAAACGCAGCAGTAAAAAAACAAGTATGAAAACAAAACAAATCCTGGGGCCAGATGTTGTTGCTTGCCCTGGCATCTGCTGTCTCTACTAGCAGGGATGTTTGCCAGTGCCAGGCAGTGCCAGGCATTCTGCCAGACGATGGACATTGCCCACTGGGACTTTCTCCCTGTCCTAAAATGGGAAGCACATTACTCCCAGCCCTGGACTTTTCAAAAAGACCCTTCCAATTTTTTTTCAGACTTCCAGCGGGAGCTGAGTGTGGGAGGAGCAGGGCTCTCTTGAGAGGGGTTGTTGCCTGGAGACCACAGGGCTGTAGAAAGGGCTGTCTCACCAGCAGGTGGGCGCTATTAAGGCTGCATTTGCTAGCAAGTCTGCCAGCCCCTGGCAGCCTCCTCCAGCCCCTGGGAACTGGGCTGGAGGATTCCAACATCAAACTCCCTCTCTCACCTTCTCTGACGCGTCCTGCCACCCACCTGCACTCCTCGCCCTCCAGCAGCTTGCGGTAGGTGGCGATCTCAATGTCCAGGGCCAGCTTGGTGCTCATGAGCTCCTGATGCTCCCTCAGCATCCGGGCCAGCTCCTCCTTGCTCTGGTGCAGGGCGGCCTCCAACTCGTCCAGCTTGGCCCGGGCGTCCTTCAGGGCGCTGTCCCCCCGCTGCTCAGCGTCGGCGATGGCCGTCTCCAGGCTGGAGCACTGGGGGGCGAGAAGGGGCATTTCCCTCTGAGCGCCAAGGCCCGGAGCCCACTTCACTGGCCGTGTGCTCGCTGGGATGGATTCCTCCTCTGCCCCCTCACTTCCTGGAGCAGAGGCCCAGCCACACCCACGGGGATGGGGCTGCAGACTGGCACTGAGGGGTGCGTTATTCTCAGCCCTGGACTTTTTAAAAAGGCTTCAAGAGGGAGCCGAGAATGGGATGAGAGCAGGGCTTCTCTCTGAAGAAGGGGGTTCTGAGTTGGAAGCCCAAGGAAAGGAGGCGTTGGGGCGGGATGGGACAGGCAGCCCCCTCCCATGTGAGGGAGCCAGGAAGCCTCACCTGCTTCTTCACACTCTCGATCTCTGAGCGCAGCCTCTGGATGAGGCGGGTCAGCTCGGAGATCTCGTTCTTGGTGTGTTTGAGGTCGTCCCCATGCCGGCCGGCCGCCAGCTGCAGCTCCTGGAACTGGGGGGAGAAGGCAAAGCAGAGACCTTAACTCAGGGCCTCGCTGAGGTCACCGTATGGACGGTGCGGTTACCTGGAGTATGGGCAAAGGTGGGGACTAACCCACCTTACTAACCCTTCAAAGTCAAAGTCAAGTCCCAGGAATGGCCTCCAGGTGCTCGCAGATCTAACATCACCAGATTCTCCAACTTCTTTTCTCACTGCCCCAACCCTCACCTGCTGGCTGAGCACCGGCCCCAAATCACTCCATGTTCCCTCAATGTCTCGTGTGAGTCTGCACAAGCCTTCCCCTCCATTCTAGTTTAAACCCAGTCGATGCAGTCACTTCCTCCAGGAAGCCTTCCCTGATGCCCCGCTTGGGTCAGTTCTGTTCCTCTAGCGATGCAGACCTGGTTCAGCCTTCCGGAAGTCACAGGGTTGGGTACAAGCCATTGACATCCAGGGCGGTCAGGCCACATGGCTTCCCTGGCCCTGACTTCCAGAAGTCGCTGGGCCCTGGGAACCCAGCTGGAGCCTCGTCAAAGGGCCCTGGGCTGTGTTGTCTCCCAGCCCTGGGAACCGCCCTTCCTCCCACCCTGCAGGCCTAATCTTTTCTCCCCTAGGACAGAGGAGGCAGGCAGAGGAGCAAGATAAGGTTTCCAGAGTGTGAATTTCCCTGGAGAAGGAGCCTGATAAAGAGGAAGGAGCAATTAGGAAGTTGCCATCTTGATGAGAGAGACCCAATCATCTCCAGAATCACCTCCCCACCCACCACCCATTAGAGGCGAGATCTGAGGGACTCACACTGTCCCTTTATCCTCGGAGTTGGACTTGAATGAAAGGTAGGAGTTGCCTGATCTCAGATCACACTGAAGAGACCCCCTAATTTATTGTAATTAACTAGGGAGTTGAGATGCTAATGACCCATGTTTTCCTCCCAGACTCTGCCCAGAACTGCCTGCAGGAAGTGAGCTGGCTGTGCCTGGTCCCAGCTCCCTAACTGCCCCTTGCGGGTCACAACTCTGCAGTGTCTGTCTTTGTGCACATCCTCCATGGCTGCCCTAGCTAACAAGGGCAGACTGTGTCTTCTTCAGCTTTCCTCTCGCGCCTGGACAGCGCTCCCAGCAAATTTGCGAGCCATGGTGGGTCATGGGGCTGGACCAGAGGCCCAAAGCATGTGACTCCGGGGAGGGCACCGTCACCTTGGTCTGGTACAGCGCCTCGGCCTCGGCCTTGCTCTTCAGGGCGATGTCCTCGTACTGGGCCCGGACCTCGGTGATGATGCTGTCCAGGTCTAGTTTCCGGTTGTTGTCCATGGACAGAATGACGGACGTGTCGCTGATGTGGGACTGGAGCTGATTGATCTCCTGCATGGACAGGGAACATGAGATGCCTTTTGTGAGCAGAGGAAGTGCCAGGATGGTGCTCTACCCCAACGGGGGCACCCCCAGGCCTCCCACAAGACACAGGCTTTATTCCCCCAGAGCCTCCAGGCCAGAGAGGTCAACATCACATCTGCAAACTGCCGAATGAGTTTGAAGCTTCCCAAGAAAGAGTCAGCCCATATGGCCATCCGCGGAGATAAGCAGGGAAGTAGATGAGCCTGGTCTGGCCACCACACAAGAGACCCTGAGGTACAGGAGCCCCTGGGTGCTCAAACAACAGGCTGAGCTCTGGACCAGAGGGTCGGAGCAGCAGTGCAAAGAGTATGAAGCCCCCACCTCGCCCCTCGGGGTTCCCTGCCCAAAACCCGAGGAAAGACCCCAGGCAGAGAGGAAGCAGGCAGCAGCAAGGCTGTGCTCGGCGGAAGGCAAGGGGCACCCTAAGAATCCGTGCTTCCTGAAGGACGTGGGAGCTGGCCATCGGGAGGCTGGGCTGGGCGACGGCACGCAGCGGTTAGGGGCACCAGGCAGGTGTCACTCTCACCTTTATCTACAAAGCTCCCAGCATCCAAATGTCGGCGATCCCCGGGACTCTGAAAGTCTCTGGCGCGCAGGCACACGACACACATGCACACATCTGTCCTTCCGCGGACAGAGCAAGCGCCGCCCCGGGAGAGCCTTACCCCCTCATACAGGCACTTGAAGAACTTGATTTCTCGGTCCAGGGCGTCCACCTTGGCCTGGAGCTCCACCTTGCTCATGTAGGCCGCGTCCACGTCCTGAGGGAGTTCAGAGGTCACTTTCCTTCAAGCCCAAATGAGGCTTCCCGGGAAACGGCACCCCAACGCCTGACTGACCAGCTGCTCCAGGGAAGGGGGTCAGAACCCAGGGGCAGGACCCTGACTCCCACCTAGGACTCACGGGGAGCCTTGAAAGAACCTCAAGGCCCTGGGACACCCTCTGCCCACCCAGAGCGAAACTGCGCTGCCTCTGTGTCTCAGAGAGAGCGCACCCCGGAGGACACGGTCCCCACACCGTTCTCGGCAGCTGGCGCCGAGGGCAGCCTGGTGGCAGGCCAGAGGCAGCCGGGTCAGAAGGGCAACCGGCAGCCCCCCCAGCACATCCTGTGCCCCGGCCAAGGCGGGCATGACCAGGTCGGACTCCAGCACCCGGGCTCCTGCCATTTACTCTAACACAGGGACTGGCCACAAGACAGGCTCCAGACGAACAGCAAGGACCCCCCAAGGTTCCTGTGTTCTTCTGGGGCTCCAGGTCCTCCGGGGAGAGCTCACTCTTTGGGGGCCCTCTCCAGTGGCACCCACTCCCTGGGTGCCTGAAGGCTAGGCACCCCTCCTCACCTTCTTAAGCACCACAAACTCATTCTCAGCCGTTGTGCGCTTGTTTATCTCCTCCTCATACCTGCAGAGAGAGTGTCGCCGTGAGCGGCGCCTGCGACCCCCGGCGAGGGGAGGCGAGGATGAGCCCCCCAAGCTCTGTCTCTGAGCAGGTGTATCCCCGTCTCGGCAGTTCCGGCCCACGGCTGCTCAGCTCCTGCGCAGCCTTGTGGGCGGGTTGACGTGGCCACGCCTCAGGCCAATGCCGGGAGGACCGAGGGTCTGCCCCTCCTCTGGCAGCCAGCGTGTGAGCAGGCTTTTCCTCCTCTGACTCTGGGTCCAAATCACAGGAGCACCTGCCCCTTTAGCCATGATCCTTGCAACACCCCGGCTGTCTGGTGCCCCCTGTAACCGCCTGAGTCCCAAGCCTGAGTCCTAAGACGGCCAGAACTGTCCCCTTGCCTGGGAGAGGAGGCGGGAAAGGGAGAGGAAGCCCAAGAGGATGGCCAGCTGCCTGGCCCGTGGGGCACCTGTGCGAGCTTGGGGCCAGCAGGCTTTGGGCTGCGCATACTCAGTGCTGCTGAGTGGCCAGGAAGAGGGAGCCTGCCGAGGAAGTGGCCACCTGCCAGGGCAGCCCTGCCTCTGCCACAGAGGTCAGCTGTCCACTCCCGCGTCCTGCAGAGCAGCCGCGTCTTGCATCAGAGTCACGCTCACCTGGGCGCAGTGGCCTGAGGCCAGCGGCAGATGCCCAGCACTTCCTGGGAGAGCCCAGCCCTGGCGCAGGGCCCCTCACCTCTTCTTGTAGTCCTCCACCACCTCCCGCATGTTCCGCAGCTCCGAGTCCAGCCGCACCCGGTCCCCCGACAGCGCCTCCAGCTGCTTGCGCAGGCTGCCGATGAAGCCCTCGAGGATGGGCTCCAGGTTGTTCTTGCAGTTGCTCAGCTCCAGCTGCTGCAGCAGCTCCCACTTGGTCTCCAGCACCTGGTTCTGCTGCTCCAGGAACCGCACCTGAGACCAAGTCAGACAGGCTCAGTGCACGGGGCAGCTGCCAGCCCCGCTCCTGGACAGCTTGGGCCTTGAAAAATGTCACCCAGGCCCCTCCCACCCAGAGCTCTTTGCCTGCCGGCGGAGGGTGGAGGGCGGTTGCTGAACTTCAGACGAGGGGAGACTCTCTGGCCAAGATCTGTCTCCTCGTCGCTCATCTGGATGTCTGGGTCCAGGTCAATGGTCACCCTGGGCCACCTGCTAAGGGGTCCTTAGTGGCCCACACCTCTGCTTGGGCGCTGGGCTGGCCCACGCTCTGCTGCTCTTGCTGTCCTTGGGCCTGGCCTCGCCCAGTCCACCAGGAGCGGGACCAGCCGAGGGTCCTTTCTATCATCGCTATGCTCGGTGCATCTCTCAGGCAACAGCCGGCCTTGCTCTCGGGTGGCGGCCACCGCCGTCCCGTGAGCCCTCGCGTGAAGCCCTCCAAGGAACACAAGACGGCCCTGCAACCCCATCACCGTCACCAACACTTGTGCGAGCCCAGGGCCTCCCACTCGCCAGACCAGCCCTGTCGCACTGTGCATGAGGGCTCCGTCTCCCTGGCCTGCCTCTGCCCTCTGGCTTCACCACCCACCTCACTGCCAGCCGGGGCTTCCGCTGCTCCCCAGCGCTCCGGAGGCCTCCACTTCCCGAGCCCCTCCCGCTACTGGTTCTCAGGCTGGAGCGCCAACAGCAGCACCTGGAGGCTGGTGACACGCTGCCGGGCCCACCCAGGCTCCCGAGGGAGCAGGTATGAGGCGGGCCCAGAATGTCCAGACGCTGCAGCTGCCGGCCCAGGGCCACCCTGAGGACCCAGCCCTCGCGGGCACCACCGTTCCCAGTCCCGTTCGCCTTCTAAGCTGGAGCTGGGGTCCATGCATCTGTCTCTGGACCAGAGTGGGTCCCCTGAGGACAGGAGCGTGGCCTTGGGACACCCCACGTGTCCCAGGCCTCAGGGCCTCTGCCTGTGGCTTCTAGTCCCACAGCACGGCTCTCCTGCTTCTCAGCTCTGAAGCCTCATCCCGCGCACCCCGGAGCCTTCACAGACCGCGCGAGCCCGACCGGGCCCCACCTCCAGCTCTGCTGTCCAGTCCCCCCTGACCCGTGCTCTACTGCACCTCCATCCTGGGGACCCTGGGGAGGCGTCCTGCCTCCCTCTGCCTGGGACAGGGCGTCCCCAGGGGCAGCGAAGGTGGACAGAGGGGCCTCTCCGCCTGGCTTTCTGCAGACAATCCCACCTTGTCGATGAAGGAGGCGAACTTGTTGTTCAGCGCCTTGATCTGCTCCCGCTCCTGCGCGCGCACTTTCTGGATCTCGGGGTCCAGCTCCACGTTGAGGGGGGCCAGGAGGCTCTTGTTGATGGTGACCTGGTGGATGCCCCCTGGCGGGCACACGGATGGGCACGCAGGCCCCAGGGCCACGCTGCCAAACATGCTGCCCGCAAAGCCGCTGACTCGGCCGCGGCCAAAGCCATAGCCTCCTGCCCGCCCGCTGCCGCCGGCCACGTTGAGGGAGATGGTCCGGGCGCCCCCCAGGCTGTAGAGGCTCCGGCTGCCGAAGCCCCCGCTGAGCCCTTTGCCCCCGGCGCGGTAGGAGGACGAGCTGCTGCCCGAGAGCACGGCCGAGCAGCCGCTGAAGCCCCCCTTGGCGGTGGCTCCCGACTTGTAGGCGAACTGGCGGCTCATGCTGGGATGCCGGAGACGGAGTGAGATGCTGAACCCGCGCTGACGGGCAAGTCACCAGTCTACGGCCAGGCTCCCCTTTATAGCTCTCACAGGGAGATGCTGCCCTAATTTATGGGTTTAGCTTGCCTGGGAGCGAGAAATCATTTTCTCCCAGCAAAATCAGAGACACCAGGTAAATGACTTGAAAACTCCTAAAGTGCTGGGCTTGCAAAGCTTGCTCATGTAATTTGAGTCTTATCTAATAATGAGCCTGGCCAAATTATCCCAGAACGATCTCGGCCGGGAGGTTTGTCATGGGCTCAGTTGCTCTTCCCCAGGGAGTGGCAGGGAGGTGGAGGGGGCGGCTGGATGGCGGCGTGCACAGGGGAGACCTTTAATTGACAGTGGCATCCGTGAGAGATCGCCCTGCTGTGCCGGCATCAGATGGGCTCTGGACCCTGGTAGAGCTGCTTTTATGTGGGCAGGAAGCGACTCCAGGGGCTGGCTCCCCAGGGTGCCGGTCCTCATGGAGGGCCAGAGTCAGGGAGACCCCGCAGGAGGGACCCGGCCGCCTCTCCGGCTGGCTGCCAGCCCCTTCCCGCCCAGGCAGGTCTCCTGCCACACCTGTGTTCCTGTGCCGTCCCAGTACCCCCACCCTTGACCTTGAAATAAGGCCACTGCTGCCATGTGATTTCGCTCATTTGTGCTATATAAAGAAACAAAACAGAGCAGCAAACAAAAACAAACCCTTGAGCTCCGACTACAGAACTGAGGTTGCGGGAAAGAGAGGGGAGAAAGGGCGTGGGGGCAGAGCGGGGGGCAGAGCAGGGGAGTCTCGGCAGACTCTGGGCTTTGGTGGTGGGTGAGGTATGGCAACGTGCATTTGCAGAGGTGTAAGCTGCACCCGTAAAACACTCATCGTGCTGGAAACCAGTTAGCCCCTCAAAAAACATCAAGAAGACAAATATTTAGAAATTAAAAGCTAATATTGGGGTCCTCCCTGCAGCGTGACGGGTTAAGGCGCAGTGCTGAAAACCAGCTGCAAGTGCTTCCGTGCCAGTTGGATCCCAGGCCAGGGGGTGACCCACAGGGCACAGCAGACCTCTCCTGTCTCCCCGCTGCTCCCCTCGGCGGTGTATTTCAGTCCATCTGCCTGTTCTGCTCCCCATTCTGTCTCTGGTGAGTCTTCTCACCCCCCTCCCCGTACCGCTGACCTGCACCCCAGGTCTTGCATTTATACTTAAATAAAATACATTTTTTTTT
>NW_004567135.1:5563818-5567977 GCF_000260355.1 Condylura cristata | reverse complement strand
AGCTGGTGTCCTCAACCCACACCCCTTCTCTGCTCTAATTCATTGTCTCCAGGTGTGGGTCAATTTCACTGAGGCCAAAAAGTTCCTAAGGACGAGACCCAGGCCCCATCCTCCCCTAAGTCCCCTTGATTCACTGCCCAGAACCACAGGCGGGAGGCCCCCAGGAAGGCAGGGGGAGGGCAAGAAGACTTAGAATCTCCTTGAAAGCCTCCCTCCAAGGCCACAATCATGTCTTTAAAGGCACATGAATCAAGGGCGCACATGTCTTTAAAACCCTCCTGAACTGCCAGGTAGATCCCTCGCATTGTACGACTGTACCCTCACCTGGCCCCCACCTGCTGCTGAGTGAGTCCCACTTGCTGGAGAAGGCAGCGGCACCCTCAGCCTCCACCCAGGCCTCTGGGATTCCGACGGGTTCAGCACGAAGGAGGTAGGAGCTGAACTCCTATCACTGCCAGGGCAATAAAATCACCTTCATAAAGACTGTTTAGTATTTCTCCTCCAGAGAGACCAGACAGTCTTCTGGCACTGCCTGGCAGAGGAAACGGCATGAACACCAGGCTCTCCACGGACTGCCACTAAAAACCTAGAATTATATGCACGGCTGTATCAGCAGACTGAGAGGGTGAGAACAGAAGACATGCTGGCCGGGACCGTCGGAGCCAGAGTTCCTGGGTTTCCTGTTCGTTTCGTTTGAACTTGGAGCAGAAGAGCACACCAGCCTGAAAATGTGAGGATTACTTTATAGCCCTAATGGCCTCATCCAGGAATGGGGCAGCCTGCAAGATAAAGAACTCTCTGAGTTAATATTGGAAGTATGACTCATAAAAGGAAAAATCAATAAATTGGAACTCATCAAAATAAAAAGTTTTCTCTCAAGAAACCTTTCATTAAATAATTAAAATCCCATTAAGATGATAAGCAGACAAGCTATAGACAGAGAAATTAGCTGCAAGATGTGTCTCCACAAAGGACGAGTATCTAGAATATATAATAAACTCACAGAATTCAACAATAAAGAAATAAGGAATCTCATTAGAAAATGAGCAAAGTCATAGAGAGTTTCTTTGAAGAGGACATACAGAGGCAAAGAACACAAGAAAAGATCATTTGCTATGAGTAAAATGCAAATTTAAACTACAATGAGTTATCACTGTCCATCAGAGACTAAAATGAAGCGTAACGATAACACCAAGAGGCTGCAAGGATTCAGAGAAACCGGATTGGTCAAACATTGCCAGTGGGAGGGACTCTGGAAAACAGCGTGGCAGTTAAAAAAACCTAAACATGCAATACTGTGTACCCCAGTCTCGCATTTATCCAAGAGAAATGAAGTCTGATGTTTACACAAAAATCTGTATAAAGGGTTTATAACCGTTTAATTCATAATAGCTATAAAATGCAAGCAATCCATGTGCCAATTAATTAGTCTCAAAATGTGGCAACTCCATCCTGCGGAGAACACCGCAGAAAGAACAAGATATTGACGTGGCGAATGTATAATCGCAAAGATTGCATGTTGCACAATTGTGTTTCGATGACATTCCTGAGCTATACAAGTAGGGGGAAGGAGGAGGTGCCCCAGGGGGAAGGGGGTGTGTCCACACAAGGGCAGCAGGAAGGATCCTGCCCTAATGGTATGTTCTTTATCTCAGCTCTATCGATGTCGGTATCTCGATTGAGAGATTATACTTCATCTGCACAAATATGACACTTACTATGTGCCAGGTACTGTTCAAAATAACCCTATCAAATAGGTATGATTAACAAATGACAGATGAGGTAATTGAGCTCAGAAAGGTTAAGTCACCTGGACAAGGTCACACAGCCGGGAGTCAGGAACAAAAGCCAGGCCTGCCTCGGGAGAGCCCATTCATTTCTTAACCATCACCACCAGGACTCTGTTTTCAATAATCCGTTTCCCTCATCTTCCCTCAATACATCTAGGGCAGGGCCCGAGCTCACGAGCATCTATCATTCCCTCACACTTCTTTCTTGGGCTCTGCCTTCTACAGACATAGTTGGGAACATCATACGGTTTCAGTTCACATTCCGTCTTCCAGAACCTCATTTCATGGCCCCAGTTATTTGCAAAGACATGGAAAAGTAATCTGGGGGTGCTCATCTGCAATTTCTATTTCCGTATCAAGGGAAGCAGGGCTGTCTGGACCAGCAATAGGCTCGGCACACTGCAGCTGAGCCCTCTCTCTGCCTGGACGCCCCTCCCCACTGCTCCCCTCCAGCGCCCCCACACTGTTTCCAGTGGCAGCACAGAGCTTGGTAGGTAACAGGGAGCAGCATGACCAATCCTGGTTTGCGGGAGACCGGGGGTTCTCGGGACCTGGCGCTTTCCATCTTAAAACCCCAATGTCCCAGGGAAACAGAGCAAGCTGGTTGGTCCACACGGATAGACTCTTGTGTTAAGAGCTGGCCCCACCCACTTCTCTCCCGGCTCCTCCAGTCAAGTTCCTATTAAGCTCCTTTCATTTCACCCGGTATTGGTTGATCTGCTGTGTGACTGGCTCTGGGTAAAGTTCTGCTGACAGAGTGCTTGCCCCTAGCTAGCTCCTCTCTTGTAGGTTTCAGCTTCAGCTCTCAGGGCGCTTCCTCCAGGAAGCCCACTGTTTTCCTGGCCTGACCTCTTGCTTCCAGTGATACTAGGAATCAGTGGTCTTGGTCATCGTTTTTGTTTTTTGTTTTTTGTTTTTGTACCAGTGTCAAGGACAGAGTCTGGCACATAGTAAGTGCTCAATTAATTGCTGAAAGGCAGATGCTGCCTCTCCCAGAGCCTGGGACTCACTGAAACAGGAGCTATGCCCTTCTGCTTGGCTGTCTTCCCTCCTCCTCCTGCTCAGAATAGAACCCCCAGGCTGGAAGTGAGGGAAACCTCCTCCTCCTGGGCCCCATGGGGTGCTGGGGGAAACTGCTTTCCGGTGGCAGCAGAAGAGGAAGCCACAGAGTTGCCCCGTGACCTGAGTCCCCAGGCTACTGTTTACCACTCCACACCCCCTAGCCATTGACCTGATAACCATCCCTAGAACAATAATGATAGCAAACCAATTACCCCTTAATTAGGAGATAATGACAGCAGTTTGGCTGCTGAGCCAAGCAAAGCTCCGGGACCTCAAGTTATTTATTTTCAAATTGTAAACTGAGCTTTCCCAACCAAGAGGGGAAGTAAAGGTCATTTATGTCCACCTTCCAAAACTCAATAGAGTCACACGCCCTTCCAGCAAGCCCTCCATCTGCCCATCTGCGCAAGGGCTTAGCTGGGGAGAGGAGGGCAGAGTGAACATGTGTGCTGTGTGTGCGTGGGTGCGTGCACACGTGTGTGTGTGTGTGTGTGTGTGTGTGTGTGTTCTGGAATAGTGAGTGTGAACAACTCTGAACCCATCTAGGTAATGCATACATACACCTCAGCTTCCCATGAAGTTTATTAGAAGGAGAGGGACCGGTAGAGACAGAAGTAGGCAACGCTTCAAAAGGAAACCAGAAGCCAAATCTTCACCCAGACAGTAGGGCCCAGGGCTCTCTCATAGCCCCTCATCCAACAGGCCACATAGGTCATTTATTTCAAACTGGACACTGCCTGGATTATGGCCCTAAAAGGTATTTGCTTCTCTTGGGGTTACCCTGAGACACTGACATTTTTATGCTCATCTCTGGAAAAGAGGGTCAGATCCAGCCTCCTCACCCCAGACGCCTAAGCCTCATTCAATCAGGACTGCTATGTCCTGCCCACTCTGATCTTTGTGGCCCAAAACAACATGGAGAGGAGCCTCCTTGTTGTGTGCGTGTAAGTGTGGGATGGATGGAAGGATGGTGGATAGATGGATGATGGATGGATGATGGATGGATGGACCGATGATGGATGGATGATGGATGGATATATGATGGATGGATGATGGATGGATGGATGGATGGATGGATGGATGGATGGATGGATGGGTGGATGGATGGATGGTGGATGGATGGATGGTGGATGAATTGATGGATGATGGATGGATGGTGGATGGATGGATGGATGGTGGATAGATGGATGGTGGATGAATGGATGGATGATGGATGGATGATGGATGGATGATGGATGGATGGTGGATAGATGGATGGTGGGTGGATGGATGATGGATGGATGGTGGATGGATGGATGGATGGATGG
>NW_004567135.1:5560112-5563718 GCF_000260355.1 Condylura cristata | reverse complement strand
TGGGTGGATGGATGATGGATGGATGGTGGATGGATGGATGGATGGATGGTGGATGAATGGATGGATGATGGATGGATGATGGATGGATGGATGGATGGATGGTGGATAGATGGATGGTGGGTAGATGGATGATGGATGGATGGATGATAGATGGATGGATGGATGGATGGATGGATGGATGGATGGATGGATGGATGGATGGATGGATGGATGATGGATGGGGATGGATGGTAGATGGATGAGTGGATGGAAACTGTCAAGGGGAACCTAGCCAAGTCCTAGGCAATAAAATACTCCCTCCTCCCCAGCCGGACCTTGAAGGCAGAGCCGGCGACAGGCAACCCCAAGCAGAACAAAAGGCTCCCACTCTTTTCCTTTCTTTATTTTCTGTGGGTTGATTTGACTACCTGGAGGAGATGCCATTTTACACCTGAAATACACCCCCGCACCCCTTCATGTGTGTCCCCTAAGCCCCAGCCCTCGGGATGCCCAGTTGCTTTGAAAAGTGCTTTACATTGCAAGCCTGTCTGCTATAGGAATGTTTGGTTTTTGGTTTTTATCAAACAGTGTGACAGGGTTGACAGGGCTACCGGTTTCTCCAGCTCACATTCCGCCTACAGTGTGGCAGGGGTTGACAGGCTTCCTTTCTCTCCACATCCTCGCTAGCACTTGCTGGGAATCTTTTTGATATGAGCCATTGTCATGGGTGGGAGGTGATATCTCAAAGCTCCATCTGCTCCTTTCTCTGAGTGTGTGTGAGTGTGTGAGCATGTGAGTGTGTGAGTGTGTGTGTGTGTGTGTCTGCACGCTTTCCTGATTGGGTGCAGCCCTGTGGTAGGGGGTTGGGAGGGCCCAGGGGGTTGGGAGGGCTACAAGGGAAGGTGACGTGCCGTGTCCCTGGGCCCTGCGGCCTCCCCAAGCGCTGGCTCCCGGCTTTGTGCTTGCCTCCAGGCCTCTGGCTGTGTAGGTCAAGGCAGCTGCCCCCTGGCTTCTCTCTGTGGCACAGGGCGTGTCCATGGGCCTGAGTCACATGGCCATCTGGGCTGGCCGAGCATGCAGCACCCAAGCCAGCAGACACAGGCCTCTCCTAATGGAAAAGAAGCTCACAGCGTGCTCTGCCTGTCCCCTGGTCAGCCTCCGACCACACCCTGGGGTCCATTCCCGCTGCCTGACCATCCCTGAGGTGGACTGAGGGAATTCTGCCTTGGACACTCACAGCTGTGGATGGCCGAATGGAGCTCAGGGGGGTCTTTGGTTGCTCTGTGGGGGGCCTCAACCAGAGCTCTTATCAAAGGGCAAGGAGAGGGTGGCAGCTCTGGGAAAATGTTTGAAGAATTTAAGAATCTGTAGGTTTCTTCTGGAAAAGAAGCTTTTCCCCTAATCCCCGCGCTAGTCTGTGGCAACACCACAGTCCCCAGGTCTGGCAAACAACTTCAGAGATCACCCGCCCCCCACACAAGACTAGCTCCTGTGCACCCTGCTTCCCTGCTTTCAAAGGCTTCCAGGGGAAACACTCAGTCTCCAAGCCCTGGGCCGCTGCCGGCACGCCCCGCCCGCAGGAAGCCTCTTTTATCATCCCAAATCTCCGTTTTCTGGTGACTTAAGTTAGATAACAATGACTAATAGCTGCCGCTGACCCACTTCTGCCGAGCTCGACATGAAACACGATCACAAGTTCTGAACTGCAAATGAAGTTTATTGTACACACACCAAAGCACAGCCGTCGAGACACAGAGCCAGCGAGGCAAACTATACACAGAAACTCGGCTTTTCTGGGGAGAGATGCAGGTTTTAAGATGGGGTCCTCGACAAAATACTTGCTGGCAAGGACCACGAAGTGGGGGGGGTGCAAGGAGGGGGAAGGGGGGATGCTGGGCTGCACCCACAAAGCCAGACGGTGCAGAGTCTTCCCCAGGGGACAGAGGGTGTCGCTGGCTCCGACCCATTGGCTTAGAAAGAAGCTATTTCGAAAGCAAGTGCGGGTATCGCTTCCCCCAAATGCCAACAGAGGTGGGTGGCAGCGTTTGACTTGCTGTCGACTAGAGGTGCAGAGACGGGTTTCTACATTCTGAGACAGGGCAGTCAGGCAGGGAGCCGTCTATCTGAAGGAGAAGGTCACGCTGGAGCCGCAGCCCTCCCCAGACCCTCCCCTTTCAGAGCTGGAGCCTCCCCCTCCGGAGCCGCCTCTAGAGCCACCCCCAGAACCTCCTCTTGTGCCCCCTCCAGAGCTGCACGCCCCGCCAGACCCAGAGCCCCCTCTGGAGCCCCCTCCAGAATAGGAGCCTCCTCCTGAGCCTCCTCTGGAGCCCCCTCCAGAACAGGAACCGCCTCCAGAATAGGAGCCCCCTCCAGAGCCTCCTCTGGAGCCCCCTCCAGAATAAGAGCCTCCTCCAGAATAGGAACCCCCACCAGAATAGGAGCCCCCTCCAGAGCCAGAGCCTCCTCTGGAGCTACCGCCAGAGCCATAGCCTCCTCCACTGCCTCCTCTGGAGCCGGACCCTCTGCCTCCAGAGCTTCCGGAGCTGAATCCTCCTCCTCCAGAGCCGGGCCCTCTGCCTCCAGAGCCATGGCTTCCCAAACCGGCCCTGGATGCCACGTTCGACGAAATGGTGCTGCTCGTCACCGCTGCAAGGAGAGATGGTGTTACAGGGCCCTAGTGGCCTCAGCCTGCCGCCACCCCGCACACCACGCGGACAGGACGCATCCAGCACTTACACACGGTCACGTTGTTGCTGAGGTCTCCAGACATCCTGCGGAGAGAGGAGACAACCTGAGGCAGCGCGCTCGGGACCCGGCGCCCCTTGCAGGGCAGCCCCGGGGCGGCGGGCCCCCGCGACCCGGGCCAGCGCCCCCCGCTTCCTGCTCAGCGTCTTCCTTTGGCTTTTGGGGAAGCAGCGCGGAGGACGGGGGCTGGCGCTCAGAAAGCGGGGCGCTGCAGCCGCAGCAGGCCTGGGCCGCGGGCTGGGAAGCCTCTTAGGCCTTCAGCGCAGCCGCTTGGTCGACTGTCCACTCGCCACCCGTGACCTCTAAGTCACTTGTGCGCCGGAGGGGCCGCGGCTTGGGGAGGCGAGTTTGCGGGTTTTCTCGGCCGCCAACCCGCGCGCCCGCCCGCCCTTCGGAGGACCCCGCCGCCGGCCCAGGCCTCGGGTCAGACAGAGGCAGGCAGAGGGCCCGGCCGGCCACCAGGGCAGGGGCAAGGGGTGGAGGGCTTTGTTCCAGCCCAGAGCCTGCGGGACCGAGGGGGAGGGGAGGACGCCCTCCCCGCCGTACCGCTCCCGCCACCCCACCTCTGGGCCATGCCAGCTGCCACCTGCTGGGGCGGCTCCAGTTACCGCAGAGGGAGAGGTGAGAGGCTAGTGCCGGCCCTGAGGGGCCAGCAGGGTGCGGGACTCTTCCGGCTGCGAGGAGGCTGCCGTGAGGAACTGCCGCGGTCTGCCGGCGGCGCCGGCCACACCAGCCTTGCGCGCTTTCTCCCATCTCATGCTGGGTCAGGGTGGGCTTGGGTGCGATTTCCTGGGCGAGAGCTGCCAACGGGAGGTCGGGGGTGGGGGATGAGTTGGGGTGAGCTGGGGTGAGGGTGCAGACGGCTGGCCCAGCTGCAGCTGC
>NW_004567135.1:5538764-5560012 GCF_000260355.1 Condylura cristata | reverse complement strand
CCCCACAGGACGCTGGGCCACTGGCCGAGCACAGCAGTGGCCACACTGCCTGTGGTTGGCGCCGAGGCTGGCTCGGCCCTGCCGGCTACCTCAGTCAGACTAGATGGCCAGGGCTGCGGGTGACGCGGACCCAGTCTCAGGACACAGAGGAGGCCGGGGAGCAAGTGGGGTCACAGCAGCAGCCTGCACGGCCTGGTGCCTGCTCCGGGGAGCGCACCCCAGCTCCCGCCCCGGGGACCCGGAGGCCGGTGGCTCAGACTGTGTGGGCTGGGCATCCAGAGTTTTGTTTCCCAAAATAAAACAAGGTTAAATTACCACTCATTTCATTTTTAAATTCATCGGAATCTGCGTTGCCAGCCCTCCCACACTCTGCAGCCACAGCCCCACAGAATGCCCTGGGCCGCATCCTCGCCACCACCTGCAGCCCTGGGCCTAGGAGAGGGGAGGAAGGCGGCACCCTCCTCCCTCCCAGCGCTCCCACCTGTACTCCTCGCCCTCCAGCAGCTTCCTGTAGGTGGCGATCTCCATGTCCAGGGCCAGCTTGACGTTCATCAGCTCCTGGTAGTCGCGCAGCAGCTTGGCCAGGTCCTCCCGGGCCTGCTGCAGGGCCTCCTCCAGCCCGGTGAGCTTGCCCTGGGCGTCCTTGAGGGCGTGATCTCCCCTCTGCTCGGCGTCGGCGATGGCGTCCTGCACACTCTTACACTGGAGGAGAAGGAGAGAGGCTGCTGTTCGTAGGGACAGAGGAGCCGGCCAGGCCAGGGGGAGAGGGGGTCATGGACAGCAGGCCACAGAAAGCCGGATCACTGGACTTCCGCCAGTCCCAAGCACCAGTGCTAAGAGTTGCTGCTGCCCCGGGCATCGTGTTCCCAAACCACCTTTGACTTGGGGCTCCAGGATCCTCCCCACAGTGACCGTGGATCCTCACTACACGGGGCCAGAGTCTGTCCCCCATTTGACAGTTAGAAAAACACTTCTCAGAACTTCTGCTGCGATCGAGTTGACTCTCTGCCCACTTCCAAGCTAATGGCCCACCCCAGGCCGACCCCAGCAACGCTTACTGCCCCTCCATGCCACACCTGGCCGGGCTGCGAGGCCCATCTGAGCACAGGTGAGAGACGACACCTGCAGCGCTGTGGTCCCGGCCTCTGGCTTTATCTGTCCATTGTCCCCTTCACCCACGTACGTTGTCCAAAAGGGCACAAGATCCCCCCCACCACCGCACTGGTCCTTACTTTACAGTATCTCTTAGCTACTCTAGCAGTTGTCATGTAAAACTCAAAAGAATTTGGGATCAACACATGCTCAGTGAGGACTTCTCAGCCTCTTGGTCCTCTTTCACACACACCCAACACTCAGCCCTGCACCCCCAAGCCCACGCAGGCAGCAGGGCTGGCCCGCCCCGAGGCATACCCACCTGCTTCTTCACGTGGGCGATCTCGCCTTGCAGCCGCTGGATCATGCGGTTCAGCTCGCTGATCTCCATCTTGACCTCCTTCAGGCTGTCCCCGTGTTTCACAGCGGTGACCTGGAGCTCCTCATACTGCATGGGAAGAAGGTTGGAGGCGGCTGGGGGCGGCTGGACGGCGCATCCACAGGAGGTGGGAAACGATCTCACAGCCCCGACTTGGTGCCACTTGCAACCGAGGGCAGGTGGGCCCCTGTGGACACGCCTGGGAATGGCGCCCAGCTCCCCCGGCCCGAACACCAGGAATCTCACTGCACGGTCCCTGGCTGCGGTACAGCCCAGCTGGTGAGGGAGGGCGGCTCTGGGCTCTCCTGGGACTCACCTTGCTGTGGTACAGGGCCTCGGCTTCGGTCTTGCTCCTCTCGGCGATCTCCTCATACTGGGACTGTACTTCGGCGATGATGCTGTCCAGGTCCAGGGAGCGGTTGTTGTCCATGGACAGGATGACATTGGTGTCGGTGACGTTCTGTTGCAGCTGGGACAGCTCCTGCAACACAGGGGGGTTTGGCCCTGCTCCCTGCCCGAGCTCGGGCGGTCAGGAGGCATCACCACCCGGCGGGAATGCACAAATTTGGACTAAGCAGGTCCTAGGTAGGACTTGAGCGATAAGTCCACCACTCCCAGGCCTCTGCCAAGGTTGCAGAATTATGGCAGAGGAGTCTGGGATCTGAGCTTGCCAGTCAGCATCGTCGGAGCAGTTCTGACAAGTGCCCAGAAAGAAGCCAACTAGGAAGGGCTGTTCTTGGGGGCCGTGGGGTGGGGTAGAAGAGGGGGACAGGGTCTAACTTACCGCATCAAAGAGGATCTTCAGGAACTCAAGTTCCTGGTTCATCACGTCCACCTTGGACTGCAGCTCTACCTTGGTCATGTAGGCGTTGTCCACGTCCTTCGGGAAGGTCAGGATGAAGCTGGTACCCCAGCCCAGCACCCCCGCCTCGTGCCGCTTGAGGGCCCCATCCTCTCTGCCACTCTCCCCCAGGCTAGCTCCTCCTCATCCCTGCTAGCTGCTCCCCAACATCTCAGGCACTCGAGGGGGGCCACACCCCTACAGGACAATGGGCCTTGGCTGGCGCTCCATGGCACGTGCTTGCCCCCCAAGGCCTTGAGAGTTCTGAGTTTGACCATCCTCAACTCTCTGGCCCCACCCCTCCTGATTTCTCTGCCTTTTACACCAACGCTCCTGCGGCAACCACGCGGAGACCCCATCCTCTGCTGGCAGGCCCGCACCTTTGCCAGTACAAATGACAGCATCTTTGTGCAGCATCCTGAGGGACACCCAGGCCTTCCTCCACTTTTAAAATAACCAAGGGATTGCTGTGTGTGTCTTGCATGCAGCAGGTTGCTGCTTGGAGAGGCGCTAACACCCTAGCCGAGCATCTCCAGAAGCTTGAGTTGCGCAGACTGGTTTCCAAGAGAACCAACTCGAGACCCCCACACCTTTTGCCTGGCTGCTGCTGCTCTGGCTAGGAGCTGCAGTCCGTTCGGGCCTGCAGGCGTCTGAATGGCCCCCGCCCCCAAACTCCCAGCCTCTTGCTCACCTTTTTGAGTGTCACAAAATCGTTCTCAGAACATGTGCGTTTGTTGATCTCATCCTCGTACCTGTTGGGACAGAGCCAGGGCTGTGAGCTGATTCCAGCTGACTTTTTTCTTTCCTCTTTCCTACTGCAGTCACTGAAAATGCTCTAGTCTCGGGGAAGATTAAACAATTTTCTATTCAAACAGAAACTATTGGGGGCTGCTTTTCTATCAATTGACTCTCCATCTTGTAGAAAAGGTGACCTCTAAAGCCCTAAGTGTCTTCCTGACAAAGACACAAGTGTGGGTCTCCCTCAGCCCCACAAATGCAGTGGAGAGATGAAGGACTCCCGAGGGCGCTGGGGGGCTATTATCCCTTTCTGTCTCCACTGTTTCTCCTGCCACCTACTTCTTCTTAAAATCTTCAACAAGATCCTGCATGTTGCTCAGCTCGGAATTTTGTGACGTTCTTTCTGCAATGAGTGAATCCACGTATTTCTTCAGCTGGGCGATGTAGGCTTGAAACAGAGGGTCCAGGTTGGTGGAGCGGGTGCCGACATCCATTTGCTGCAGCAGCTCCCACTTGGTCTGCAGCACCTGGTTCTGCTGCTCCAGGAACCGCACCTGCATGACGGAAAGGCAAGCTCATGAGCTCAGGGAGCCCCGTGTCCCCAGCAGGGGCCCCCTCCTCGCCGGCATCCATGCTGACACAGCTATGCACACAGAGAAGGCCACTCGGCCTCATCCTCCCAGCTGGACCGGATCAGAGCTTCTGAGCTCCAGGCCTCCAGCCTTGGAAGGTTCCAGAAGCGACTAGTGCTACAGCCTGCAGGCTCCCTGCAGAGAAAGCGGCTCACTTCCCATTGCTTAGTTCCCAGCAGGTTTTGACTCCCAACACTCCAGGCTCTGTCCCTCCCCCGCCCTAGCTGAGTTCCCAGCAAAGGTCTCATAAATTCTGGGGAAAACTAGAAGCAGGCACCCACGGGCTCCGCTCCTGAAGGTGCTGAGCCTGGAAGCAGTGGAGGGCAGGGCTCGTCGGCCTGTTTTTTAAGAGGCTTGTAAATTCCTTAGTCAGGCTCATCTGCCTGGACTGGGAGAGAGTCCTGTCACACTGTAGGGTGACACCAATAAAGACTTTATGGGTCACAAAACTGAGAATGCTGCTCTTGAAGGCAGAAATTCCATGCATCCCCGAACAGACATTTCAGGTTCAACTTCCCAGAAGCGAATAGAGGCATCCCTGCTAGGGAAGGAAAAACCATCTCAGAAGACGTTTTGCCAGCGCCTTTCAAAACCTGCCGCCACGTGGCCTGACCTAGCCTGGCCGTCCTTGACTATCTCCATTTCTCTATTGCAGAATTTTCCATAAACACTGTTTCAGGGAACAATGAAAGCCAGGGCGCCAGTGTCTGCTAACCGCAAGCTGATTTTCCCTGCCTGGATCTTGCCCGACACCCAGGCTGGTTATGACTCCTTAGAAGGCTCCGGAAAGAATGAATCTCTGGCATTTGCCTCTCAGTCAGCCCTGGAAGTAGGGCATCTCCGCTCCAGCCTCGCCAGCTCCCATGACTCACCTTGTCAATGAAGGAGGCAAATTTGTTGTTGAGCGTTTTGATCTGCTCCCGCTCCTGGGTCTTCACATTCTGGATCTCGGGGTCAATTTTCACGTTCAGCGGCTGCAGGAGGCTCTGGTTGATGGACACTTCGTGGATGCCGCCACCAGGAAATCCTCCAGGCCCGGATCCCCCAGGACCTCCAAAACGGCCTCCACCAAATCCGCCGCCACCAAAACCACCACCGCCGAAGCCACCGAGGCCTCCACCGAAGCCACCACCAATGCCGCCGCCGATGCCACCTCCGATGCCACCTCCGATGCCACCTCCTATGCCGCCGCCGAAGCCGCCACCGATGCCGCCGCCGAAGCCGCCGCCGAAGCCGCCGCCTCTGCCCCCAAATCCACCAGAGCTGCCACCTCCTCCAGCCACGCTCATGGAGATGCTCCTGCTCCCGCCGAGGCCCACGAGACTCCGGCTGCCAAAGCCCCCTCCGCCGCAGCCGCCGCCGCCGCCGCCGCCGCCGCCATGGCGGCTCAGGCACGAGAAGCTGGAGCCGGACCTGCGGCTCCCACCAGAGACCACCGCTGAGCCACTGCTGAAGCTCCGGAATCCACCGCCCCCGCCGCCGCTGCCTCGTCCCCTGGGTTTGCACGACATCTGACAACTCATGGCGCCTTGGCTCGAGGAGACACTGGCAGGTTCCGGAGGAGAGTCAGTGCTGAGCAGACCGGCGGTGTGGCTGGGACGCCGGCAGGGTCCCTTTTATACCGCTCGCTAGGAGTCGGTGTGCATGGGTGTGGGCCACTTAGGCTGGGTTTGGTCTGCCTGGAAGCTACTCCTGGTGAGTGATTATCAAGCTAATAGCCATTAAAAATTTACTAATCAGCTCCATCCCAAAACTTGCTTTGATTGCAAACCCGTCCTGTTTATCTGGGCATCTCTCATGCAATTTGATTTTTGTAAAATCATCAGAAGGAGAGATCAGGATGAGGGTTTCTCAACCTGGAAAAAGGACCTTCTCCAGAATGCTGATGCCTGCACTGGTCCAAACCAAGGGAGCTTGTCGCCGCCAGGACCTGTGGCCTCTTGCACCCCAGTCCAGCTGATGAAAGAGCAGACGTGTTTAGCGATGGGGAGCCCTCAAAGGAAGCGCCAGTTTCTCTTTGCTTTCCCTCTGTATCAGGAAGTTTCCACTAATGCATTGGGGACGCACAAATTTGAGGTGGCCCGACAGGCACCTGCTTGCAGAAAGAGGCAGACTTAAGACACTGTACAAGATTATTCTTGACTCTTCAAATTTCAAACTATCTTGACTCTCCTGCCTGGGGACCACCCCAGAAATGCACGTTAGCCAGGCACCAAAGAAAGAATTTTCTTTCCTGTAACCAGGAGAATTTATAAGGGTCAAATCTGTCACAAAAACTCCGGGGGTGAGAGGAAAAAGCTTCTCTGTTCCTGGGCTTTGTCTCATCCTGGGCACCAAACACCACACAAAAATCTACAACAGCTCGCACAGCTCCCAGGGTGTGCTGGTCTAGACTGTCCACAGTTGTCCTCTGCAGGTGTGCTCAACAGTTAGGAGCTCTGGCTGCCCAGTGATACCCAGAGGTGGATGAATATCAGTTTCCAGAACCTAAAACAAAGTGTCTCACACCTGAAACAGTGTCTTTCCTCTGTCCCTGGAGCCAAGTGTGTGGGAGAGGAACCGCTGACCGCTGGGACTGACATGGTTTTAAAATAAGACGCTCTGGATGCAAGTCTCAATTCGACCACTTACTAGCTCTGTGGCTGGGCTATAAAGGGGAAAATCTTGTCAAGTGTTTTGAAAACCAAGACCCATGGTACAGTGGTAGGTAGTGTCGCTGTTCTGGTGAGGCCAAGGCTTTTCCTTCATGTCACAAGAGCACCGTAAGTTGCAAAGCCAGGATTTCTCAGCTCCTAGGCCAGAGTTAGTATGAAAATAATGTAAAAAAACAAAACAAACAAAAAAAAAACTCTGCATGTGAAGGCCCAGTTTTATTGCATTTTAGTTCAACGACCTTGGATAATTCATAATCCTCTTTGAGCTTTGGTCTTCTCAACTAAAAAAAATGAATAAGAAGAATATGGTTGTTTTAAAAACAGAGCAAGATAAAAACACGTCTAAGCACAGTTCCTCTTTGACAGCAGAAAGCAGTGTTATTTACTGTCTCACATCCTCGCATGCAAGCTGCCAGTCTATGTCTCAACTACCTAGTAAGGATGATTCAACAGGAGGTAGCTAGTCAACAGATTTGATTTGCCATAGAAGCAAATTCATGTTTCCTTGGTCATTTTTCCCAACCTCGCCATTCTTGCCGCTGGGCACACTGCCTTTCCAGGCCGCCTGGTCAGCTTTTAAAGGTCAAGTCGAAGAGGAAGAACCCTCCTCTACTCTTGAAATGTGGAAGGTAGAACTGGAGCAACCTTGATGTTATATAACACTTTATTTCCATATTTTTTCATCTGAGCCTTTTGCATAATCTCAATGTGCTTGTCTAGATAACCTGTTTCACAGTCTTTAAGGAAGTGACATGGGAGTTAAGACTTGGTTCTGGCTGTGATTTTGTGACTGATTCCCACCGTGGTCCTCAATTTCTTCACCTGTAGAATGGGAGCATTTATCCTGGCTCCTACTGTCCCCCAGGAATTGACCTGTTGCTGTGGTGCCTTCAAGCTTTGCTGTCTCTGAGAATAGATGGATCCTGTAGAGCAAACCCCTTCTGTCAGCAGGCTGCTGGCGAGCTCAGACCCCCGAGCAGGTGCCTCACAGGTTTTCAAAGGCACACCCCTTATCTAGTGGGGAGAAAAGCAAGCCCAGTCCCCAGCAGTGAGCAGAGCGGGCTGAGCTGTGTATCCAGTGGCGGGAAAGCTGACATTGATTCTTTCAGCAGGCATCAACCTGACCTCCCATACTCCCTCTCGCTGTTCTTGGTTCATTGTTCTTGGCCTTGAGTTATGGTCAGCTGTGTCTCTGGACCAGTGCAGGGCATGAGGGTCATATTTCTCTTTACCCTCAAAACCTCTGTCCCCTCCACATGGAGTTGTACTAAGGGAATAAGTCTATGACCCATAAATCACCTGCAGGGTTTGGGGTTCGGAATGGCAGACTGTCCCTGTGTGGGCAGGTGACAGGAGAGTTCTGAAGCCTTCACAGCTTCCCTACACCTGTTCCCTGCGTTCCCACTTGGACCTTGTCCCCGGCTTCTGTCCCACCCCTCTGCTCTGCCCGCCACAATCAGCCAGGTTAGTCTCTCCTCCCTGAGACTTACAGCATCTACAAGCAAAGCTGCTGTACCAACCCAAGGTGGCTGATTCTCACTGCCCCCAATGGAGACTCGGCTTGGATTTCAAAAACAAAAACAAAACAAGCAAACCTCATACGCTCCTCTCTCAGTCCCTGCCCAGTCCCCAAATTCAGTGGGTTCGAGGTCAAGGAAGAACTTCAGCAACAGAGCCTGTGCACAGCCACCCACCGCCAACACCCGCCCCCCACGATCACTGATACTGACGCCCTACTCTGCACAGGCAAGCACCCTCCTCAAGAGCCTGTGGGTGCTGCTCCCAGAAGCAGGAGCTCCTGGGGACCCACAGGAAGGTGAGACAGGAGGCTCGCAGGCGCCCAACAGCAGCCACTTGCTCAATCTCTCCTCCAGGGCATTCCTTTGTAAGTGATTATTTGCAAACTGCTCACTCAGTGTGTAGTCCCAACCCCTGACCCAGTTCTCCATCCCAACCCCGGGCCTCCCCTCCTTTCTTACCTAACATGTCCTTTTTAGTTTTTTTTTTTTCAATTGACACCTTATTATTGTTATTATTTTAATCACAAAGTCCATCTAGGACTATTGCCTTGGGTAAGCTGGTTGTAACTGAGAAGCCAGGTTGGTGGGGCGCTGGTTCCCCCCACAAAGTGACATGTCTCCATCCGTGTAGGACTCCTGCACAGAGATACCAGGCTTATCCGGAAAGCGAGGCCTGCCCACAGCTCAGAAAGACTGAAACGCACAGCAACAAGGAGGAACGAGGGGAGAGCTCAGCCGGGGCCTGCAGACAGCTCCTGGTGGGACTCAGCCAGGCGCGCCAGCAACCAGCATGTAGCCTCCCACGTGGCGCTGGCCCATGGGTGCTCAGCGAATGTCACCTCCCTTCCCACTGCTGTGGCCAAAATGTCCCATTAGTCCCAGGTGGAACTCAGGCAGTGGGAAGGGATACACACTCAGCTCGGTCCTCGCCGGGGCCATTCCTCAGCCGAATGAACTCAGTTCTGAACGAACGTGCTGTCCAGCTAATGATACTCTGACAGGTGTGTTCTCACCTGCCTGTCTTCGATCACACAGAAAGCTAACACAGTCTCCTGTGAAAAATTCTCGCCTTTCCCAGCCTCAGCTTTCATTCAAACTTTTTCCAAACCAAGTTCTCTCACGCAGACACCAGTATCCCATTTCTTGCTTTTTATTCCAGTGCCGTTCCAGCCCACGAGAGGCTCTTCCATCCTAGCTGTGGTTTCAGGAAAATGGGATCAAGCTCATAGTTAGACCACTTCTGCTTTCCTCGGAGATCGTAAGTTCCTCCAGGTTTCCCCAGATTAAATTCTGTCTGCTTCTTCCCAACTGTCACTTGTGGGAAGTCCGCAGCTAATTCCGTCTTGTAGGGCTGCTGTCCACAGCTGTGGTAAGATTCCTGGCCCCTACCTGGACACCTGCGTTTCCTCAGCTCCTGCGCTAACCACCCTCGGGGAGCAGGAGCAGGAGCGAGTCAGGGCCTCACATTCCCCCCAGGCTGAGCCCCTCTCTCGCCTCCCCCTCACTTAAAGTCGCCCCCACATGTGACCTCACATCTCTTGAGGCTTCCTGTGTTGGGTTGGCTGGCAGGGGCAGCGCACAAGAAACAAACCTCTTCCCAACACTTGAAAGCAAAAGAAAAGAATAAAAAAAAAAAAAAGAAAGAAATTGTAAAAGACCCAATAAAGGGTCTCTTGCTTCAGGAGAGAGGTTTTTGTTTCCAGTCTAGCAACAAGGCTCTTTGAGGTGGCTCCGGCCTGTGGGCATGGGGGGGTGGGGAGGGGGGGATGCCTAGTTGGAAGGAATGCCCAACGGGCTCGATTCTGGGTGCCTGCTTACCACAGGGAATCTTGTCTATAAAGTAAGTGTTCAAAATTCTCTGAACAGATGCCACCACCCCCACCCCCACCAACATGTAAAACCATCTCCCTGCTAAGCTCTTCTTGAACGGAAGTCTACCTCCTTCAAGAAGCAATTAAGCAGTGAATGTTTACTAGCGCTGATACAGTCATTCATTTGGGATGTGCTAGATTTAAGATGTGAATTACATTTTTATGAGCCAAAGGCACACTTCAGTACCCATCGGGTATGAAGAGCAGTAAATGTGGCCCTACTCAGCAGTGCTTTTATAAGGCGCACTCTATGTAAGCTGTGAAGGGCATGTTCACTCGTAAATGTCACGCACTCTGCCATCACCAGCGTGTGACCTCAGGCGTCACTTGTTACAGGCCAAGGACGAGGGGTTCGGAGAAGACAGGACCGGGAAGAACGTTAGGGGAGGGGCCAGAGAAGCTGCAGCCAACTGACTCCAGAAACGGGGGGCCCTCCGCCTCTGAGCCTTGGTTTCCCCATCTGGAGAATGGAGCCATTGGCCAGCAAACTGGTCCGGCTCCCAGAGGCTCAGAGTAAGTCTTTGCTTCAGACTCACGTTCCCAGATCATTGCTGGGAGCGGAAGCTCAGTGAACGCTTGGAGAGCTTCAGACGATGAGACCTCCAGACCCAGTCCTGCTTCTGTTTATTTCCCACTGAGCACCAGGGAAGAAATGGCCGCAGCAAGCTTGACAGAGGAGTCTGGGGTGGGTCAGAGGCAAGCAGGCACCGCTTCAGGCAAAACAGCAGGGACTTCTATTTTTGCGTTTTTGTTTTTTTTTTTTTATTAAGGCAACATTGACTGACAACACTGGACATGATTTACAGCAACAGGCTCACACCCCTTCAGATGTGTGTTATCACACCATACCCACCCCCAAAAGCACCCTGACCCCAGGGCCCACCCCCTTACCCCCCTACTGTCCTCTCTGGTGCTTCAGGCCTGCAGTCCTGTTTCTGGGGGTGGTTCTGATTTAGTGTTATCAGGAAGGAGAGCTGTGCCATCAGGCAGGAGCTGGGAAAGCCCTGCAGGCTTGGGCCGTTAGGATTGGAGAAAACAATTAAGGACAATTTCATTAGCTCTTAATCTGCAAGCTCCTCGAGAGTTTATATCTCTGCTTCTCAGCAATGCCAAGAAAGAGTTGATCAATACCAGGCTGGCTCTTCACAGTCTCCTCCTCTTCCAGTACCGAGCATGGCAGCTGAAGCTTGTGGCTGCCTGCCTGTCCTCCCTCCGGGCGTCCGAGCCCCACAGTCACCCGAAACAGCAGAGAGCTTGCGCCTTCCTTGGGGCCCCACAGCAGCCCCGCAGAAACCCCAAGGAAGACAGGGATGTCTTTCTGAGCCCTGGAGTGTCTGGGATGTGGATCTCACGGCCTCTCCTCCGTCCATGTTTCTTCCATTTGTCTAAACACGAGGCTTCTTTATTTGGGTTTTCATGTGGGCTGCATGCCTCGCCCAGAGTGAGCGCCAAAGGTGGGAATGTCCTGAGCCTCCTGACGAACCTCCCTGGGGCAGGGGTGGAGGTGGAGGACGTCTCTGAAGCCCACACCAGCCCCCAGGCCGCCGGCCCCTGGCCCTGCAGCGAACTGGCTCAGTACTAAGCGGAATGATGCTCCTTTGCTGAGTGAGAACGACAGCACTTGTGATGGGGAGGCTGTATCCAGGGTGTCTGGTCAGCCCATGAAATCTGGCCATTGCCCACATTCTGGGAGACCTGTTCTGTGTGAACATGACCCAAGTCAAGTCCTCTCACCCACTGAGAGCAGAAAGGGGTGCTGGGTTTGACCAAGCAGTTCTCCCTCCCCCTGAGACCCCCCTCCAAGGGCAATGAGCACAGCATCTGGAATTACTGACCCCTGAGAGGACAGGACACATTGTCCATCTTATCTGGCCTCCTCGGCAAGTCTTTAAATGGCGCCCACCTGCACGTGCTTCTCCATGCCTTACGAGGTGTCTATCTTGACGTCGTCGCCTCACTCTCAATCCGCTGATGGTCCCAGATGAAATTGTCCTCGGTGGAAGCCCACACACAGCTGAGTGCTGTCATGACCCGCCGTGACCGGGGCTTGTCGCTCTGGCGACACGGGGATGCCCTGTCTCCCCAGACACCAGAGGGCCGACGGTGTGGAAGGACACCCGGTGTCCTCTCCGCGCATCCGCCTCGCCGCCCCCAGGCCTCTCCTGCTTCGAGTCCTTTGCCTAAAAGCTCTTACTGGTCTCCAACCCCACCGGGGACCGGCTCCCCCTGGACGCCCCGCAGTTCTGGCACCCCTTCTTATCTTACTCATTCCCCCACTACCTCAAGTGGGTCTCAGCCCACAAAGTCCCAGCTGGTTCCCCCACAGGAGTCCCCGGGCTGTTCCCAAAGTGTCCACTGCTGGGTCCTGGGCACTTCTTGCGAGACAGGAGCCATGCAGGGCTGTGTGGTTTCGCTGAGAAGAGACAGGACAGCCCGTGACCCAGACATGTCTGCACACCAGTCCCAAACTGCTCTTGCTTTCTTGTTTTCCTGCCCCGGGCCCTCACTCCCAGCAGCCGCTTACAAAATCGCACAAATGTGCTGAGTGGCTCTGGCCCCCACCTCCCGGCCACACAGCGGCCGCAGGGGGGTGCTCCTGCCAGAGGGGGTGCAGGGGCCGCTGTGGGCACAGGCCCTGAAAGCGCATCAGGCTGAGTGTGAGGACAAGGGCCCCCCCTGCTCCCATGCCCAGGAAGTCCCCATGTCAGGAACTGGAAAGTGCAGGGACACTTCTTGAAAGACAGATTGCACCCTTTGGTGTGCAGCTGAGGGAGAAGCCGGAGGGAAGGACAGAGGCCTGATAACAAGCTTCCCGGGTGCTTGTCCGGCTCTCTGGGCACAGCGACTTCCACCGCGACTGCCCCATCCCTCAGCCCCGGGAGCCCCCAGGACGGAGCAGGGCCAGCGAAGCGTCAGCCAGGACGCAGGGCCGGGGACTGGCACCTCGCTGAGCTGCGCGAGGTCACCACCGGCCTGGGGAGGGCTCTCAGCAGTTGAGGGGAGGCTGGGAGCTACGGAGACCCCTGGGGAGGGCAGACCGGGTGGGCGTGATGGGAGGCGGCAGAGCTGGCAGCAGCGGGAGCCGGCGCCCGAGGGCGCTAGCCCAGCCCAGAGAGCGCGGGGAGCAGTCCTGCCCGCTGCTTCCAGCAGCTCCCACCCCTTCAGGGTTGGCCCCTGTCTCACCCCCACCTGTGTTTCCCCCCCACCTCCCTCCTTCCCCCGAATCTAGCTGAGAGGCTAGCGGGCGCCCTGGGCTGCCTCAGCTTCTCCCTGGCCTCATTCCTGCACCCCAGCCCCTCACCGGGGGCCCTGACTCCTGCCCAGACAACAAAGTGCGCACTCGGCACTCGAGCAGCTGGCTGCCTGGGCGACCTTGGCAGAGCAGCTCTGCCTGCGCCCCAAAACCCAGGCAGCCTGCCACTCCCCAGCGCAGGGAGGAGGGTGCGGTGCGGAGGGCGGGCCGGCTCTCCTGAGGCTGAGCCTGGAAGCCCGGCCCAGGGTCCGGCAGCTCGGGGCTCTCCGGCTGGTGTTGAGGGGGTCAGCCTCCCCTGAGCTGGGAAGACTGGGCGCCCTACGAAGGCCTGAGGGGGCAGGTTCCTCATGGTCTTCTCTGAGGACCCTGGTGAGGACGAGTCACAAGGAAGAAGCTTCCGAGGCGCAGCCCCTGCTGACACGCTCTCTGCTGGGCCGGGAGCCCTCAGGCTTCTTACACTGCTTTTACTCTCTGCACAGTATCTGATTTCTCCACTCAGGTGTTTGCCTCTCCCCCCCCCCCCCCCCCGTGAAGCAAATACTGTCCACAAATTAAAACGCTATAAGAAAATAATAAATAAAAGTTTTCATTTCAAGTGAAAAAATAAAGCCGCAGCCCTCCCTGGTGGCGCAACGGGTTGGGACGCAGCACAGCCAGCCCGCCGCAGCCGCTTCAGTGCGAGTTCGATCCCCGCCCTGGAGCTGACCCACATGGCGCGGCAGACCCCTCCTGACCGGTCTACTGCTCCCCTCAGCAGTGTACTTCATCCAACTGCTTGTTCTGCCCCCCGCTCTGTCTCTGGTGAAGCCTCTCGCCGCCCCTGCTCCTCTGGCCTGTGCCCCAGTTCTATCTACATAAATTAATTTAAAAATTTTAAAAATAATAATAGAGTCCTAGGCTTCCAAACAGGGGACTTTGGGGGTGTCTTCCTGTCCCTTGCGGCTCCTCCTTATCCCTGCCCAGCGTAAGAAGGGTCTGTAGGATCCAGACAGAAGAGAGCCTGGGATTCTCCACTCAGGAGAGCATGTCCCCTTCCAGGGCTCCTGCCCTGAGAGACGCCAGCTGTGAGCGGCTGAGGACAGTTCTCACCAGGGCGGGATCCCGGCACCCACCGACAGGCCTCTTGATCTTAGGAGGGCCACCTGCCCTTTCATGACCTCTATTTCCTCATCTGAAACGTGGACGTGATTGTGACAGCCGGTGTGAAGGTAGACGCAATCCCCAGGGAATATGGAGGAAACTTAGCACAATTTCCAGCAGAGAGCAGATGTTTCTACTAACCTACAAAGTTGTCCTACAAAGTTGCAGAAAATGTCTAGAAATTCCAACACTGTGGTTCAAAAAGAAAATGAAAACGTGCCTCCTTGCCACCCAAGCATGCACCCCTGTTGAGGCTCACCAGGCCCCCTTTCAGCCCCCCTTACGCCCTGGGGCCCCGCCCCTAACCACATGGGGTCTCGTCTCAGGCCAGTCAGCCCTGATCAGACATAGCTGCTCCTGTACAGCGGGCACCCACACAGGGTGCCGTGAGTGTTTCTTTCTTTCTTTTTTTTTTTTTTTAAGTTCCTACTATTTGGTACACTTTTTTAAATTTTTTTTTTCTGCATTTTCTTGGGTACAAGCCAGAGGTGCAGGAGCAGTGAGAGGACTCACCAGAGGCAGAGTGGGGAGCAGAACAGGCAGATGGATGAAGTCCACTGCGGAGGGGAGCAGCGGGCGGCTCAGGAGAGGTCTGCTGGGCCATCTGGTCACCTCCGGGGCTGGGAATCGAACTCACGTGGAAGCAGCTACACTAGATTGCAGTGCTACATCCTAACCTGTTGTGCCACCAGGGAGGGTCCCGAGTGTTTTTTTATAAGGGGGATTCTTGGGGCTTCAAGTCTCACAAGAATGAAGCTGAAGGAGACAGTGAGAGAGAGGCCTGCACCTTGATGCCGGGGAGCCAGCCTCCAGGTAACTTACCAGCAGTGCCTCTGCTCATCACATGAGCTCACGGCGCACACGAGCCTGGAGCAGCAGGTCCGCAACTCAGCCTCCTAGGGCTTGGCCCAGAGACTCCAGGGCCCACCCGCCCCCTCAGCTAATCCCTGCACCCAACAGGGGCTTGCTGCCCATGCTCTGTCCCTCCCCAGGACTAGGACCCCCGCTGTTATCTGCACTGACAGCTCCGAACACCTCGGAGGCCACCCCAACTGACACCTTTATTTTGAAGATGAAACGCCGGGTTCAGGGACTTGTCGAGGTCTCGTGACTAAAGGGGAACAGAGCAGGCAGCCTGCCGGAAGGCTCCACTGAGGAGGCCTGGCCGGCAGGGAATTTCAGGGCCAGAGAGGCCCCAGGTAGATGAACAGCAGGTTTTAATAAAAACCACCTGCAAACGCTCAGTTTCCCGCAACCCTAGCAAACAGGCAGCAAACAGGGGCTGAGTCCTTTCCAGGCTTTTCCGTCTTTCGTTTAAAATGCTTCCCCAGGGCTGCAAAGGCTCCCTGGCAACTGCTCCTTACTACTCACACCTCTGCGGGTGGTCAGGAAAGAAGCTCACGGCTTGGCCCCAAGAGCGAGACATTCTAGTAACCATTCTAGTAACCGCAAGTTACGGTGCTTGCCCCCTCCAGTGCAGGCTGACCTGCCCTGCCGAGAGGGACTGCACTCCCTCAGCTGGCCGGCCAGGTAGCACAGCTCCTGGGTGGCACGTGGCAGGTCACAAGAGGCCCGAAGCCTGGTGCCCTCACCATGGAAACCGTGTTTATGCACTATGGAGCCAAGAGAAGGGATTAGCGAAGAAAAGGAAGGCAAACACAGGGTGCAGCCCTGGAGCCCAGAGGGGTTTCTCTAATCCCAGGCGCACCCCGGGAGTTGACTCCACTGTCTTGACTACAAAGGTTACAAAAGATAGTTTCAACGACAGGACCCTCTACAGGGAAACTGAGGTAGTGCACTTGCCCAGAACCTTCCCCAGCTCCACCAAGAGCTTAAGGGAGTCACCGATGACGACGACAGGAGAAACTTAAGACCGATAACCAAAGGGACTAACCAGCTACCTCATTTCATACAACTGGAATGTGGGGGCGGGAACGTGTACAGGTTGCCGGGTCCAGAGAGCTAAGCCTGGGACCTGCCCTGGCCCGCACTCCTTGTATCTTCCAAATAATTGACGTTAATGAAGGACTTGAGCTACAGGCGGGGCGAGATGGTTGCCCTGGAGTCCCAGTCCCAGGGGCGCCCTGCCCGCACAACCTCTGTGCAAGGGCTGCATTCTAGAATTTTCTCAACTGAACAAACAAAAATATTCTCCCTATCACCTGTCAGATCAACTCAGACCAAGATGGAACGCCAACACTTTTTAAAAGGACTGGTCTGGGTCCTCCCTGGTGGCACAGCAGGTTAAAGCACAGCACTGAGCTTAAGCCACTTCCACATGAGTTCGATCCCTGCCTGCCCCGGAGGTGACCACATGACGTGGCAGACCTCTCCTGACCCGCCCCCTGCTCCCCTCAGCAGTGTACTTCCTCGATCTGCCTGTTCTGCTCCCCACTCTGTCTCTGGTGAAGCCTCTCACCCTCCGCATCTCTGGCCTGTACCCCAGTTCTGTATGAATAAAAATAAATAAATCTTTAAAAAAAAAAAAAAAGGACTGGTCAAAAACGGTGCTGGGGGGTTGAAGCTGAGACTTGGGGGAGGAAAAGAAAAAAGGAAGACTGTGGAGCACGGGGAGGGCTGTGGAGAGAGGAGGCAACTGGGGCGTCGCGAGGTGGGGGTGCTTCTATCAGGGTCACCCACCGGGGCACAGGCCAGCCTGTGGCGTCTCCGGTCAGGGTGCCCAGGGGCGGCCCACGCTGGGATGGTGGGCGGCCATCTTCAGGGAAGGGGCTGTCACGCGCCCGTGGTCACGTCTGTCTCCCTTCAACTCCCTTGTGCGCCCCCGTTTCTTGCCCTTGAGCTCACTGTAGCTTCTCAGCGAGTCCCTCCTCCAATGCTCAGAACTCTCCAAAGCTCTGAGCTGCCCTCAACACCCAGCGGAGAGACCTTTCTCCCACCATCGAGAAAGTTCTCCCTCATCAACCTCTGTATCGGGAAACACAGCATCTTTCTTATGTCTTGAGGATCAGGAGAACAGACCGAGAAGTCTTTTCCAGTTTTCCTCAGGAAGCTTTCTGAAACGAGCGCTCTCTCTCAGACCCGAGGCTGCCAGGCTGCAGCAACAGGACCAATACAGGCCTGGCGGGTGTGGAGGGAGCCGGCTCCCAGCAGAGGACGCTGCATGCTGCCTAGAGAGAAACTGCAGGGCCTATTGACAGATTGGAAACTGGGTGTGGGCACCAGGGAGGGGCGGGAGTAACCCAGCACAGACCTGGGAAGGTCACAAGTTGACTGCGCCATTTTCCAGCGCGGCCTGCCAGGGAGTGCCACTTCCCTCCCCAGCCGCGGGAGGGGCGGGCACAGTGACGCACAGCAACGGGGCCTCCATCCCTGCAACAAACACCCAGCAATGGCTGCCACCTCCCAGATGTCCCCTGGGTATCCTTACCCTCCCTGGTGTCTGGCACAAGACTCCAGCCAGCTGTGGGTGGCCCAAGAAACCTCCTTCCAGACGCCATCGGTCCCTCTCCGGCTGCCCGTGCCCAGCGGCCACTTCCTGCACCCCGTGACTGCCCCTTCTGTGATGCACAGGGAGAAGCATCCGCTCACCCTCCTCCACCCAAATCCTGACCACATTTCTAGGGTCTTCCCAACTCTCAGGAGCCTGTGCTCACACTGGGCTTCTCTTCCGGTTGCTTCCCGGAACTGCTTCCTCTCAGTTCCCAGGACACCTGGCCCCTCCCCATCCCTAGGGGCTGCTCCTGTGCCTGCACTTTCCTGGTTCATCTCTGTCTTTGTGGGGTGACAGAGGGATCTTGGGGTTCTGTTGTTGAGTCTCTCTTTTTAGAATTAGAATAAATGTCTAAAGGCAATATATATATATATATATATATGTATATGTATATATGTATGTATACAGGTGAATGAAAACAGTGACATAATCCAGGAATATGGCCTGTTCACAACAGAGAGAGAGGGAGAGGGGAGACAGAGGGAGGGGGGAGGGCCTGCGGAGGGGCGAGGGAGAGAGAAGTAAGAGAGGGGGAGAGAAAGAAGAGAGAGGGGGAGGAAGAGGAGAAAGGGAAGCTGCATGAGACCCTCAGCCCCGCCAAGAGCCCCGAAGAGGGTCTCCGTGACCATGGCGTCCGCCCTGGGAGGAGGTGGGGGTCCCCAAAGTTCTACACGTAGTCTCAGGTTCATAGGTACAAAACCACAGCTGCTGGTTCAAGATCACCTTTCGGAATTCTCTCCCGAGGAAGACCCTTCCCCAGGGAAGGAGAGGGGGTGGCACCTTTGAGCCCAGCAGGGCCAGGCTCTGAGGAGCCAGGACTGCAGAGTTGCTGGGTCCTGTGTGTACCCAGGGACACCGGTGGTCGCCTAGGGCCTGGATTACGGGAGAGGCGTTTCGCGTGTGAGGAGGACGAAGGCTGGGGTGTCCACTTTTCTCTCGAGTTAGAGGAACCTCAGGATTCTATTAGAGAGGGCCAGAGGAGGCAGACTGGCCATGGAGCACGGCTGCGACAGGGTGGCCATCCAAGGAAGGATGGTCACAGGGAGCCCCCGAGGAGCCGAGGGACGGAGTCTGTCCTTCCAGACGAGACACTGGGAGGGAGACCCGTGGATCTAGACCCAGGACTCAATTTAGCTATATACTGACTTACACGGGTTTTCATTTAGTCCTGTGACTTTACAAATATTGATAATTTTAACTGTAAATTTTATCGTTCTCTGTCTATACGTGAACATGCCAAGAAAACTTAAATCCCAACAACATGAGCACAGCCATTCCGAATACTGAGCTGTGATTAATGGAAGTTATAACCTAAGAAGGAAATGAGAAAATTAAGTCATAATCTAAAAAGAGTGTGGCTAGTCCGCACGTCTATACCAGGCATTTCGAGTTCCCCAATTCTCTCTCCAGCAGTTTCACTCAGCAGGGTCCAAAGACTGTATCTGGCAGCCCCAGAGTCCTTTGCTGCCATGGAGGAGAGAAACGTCGTCTCCCTCCAGGCCAATCCGCTTCCATCATTGTAAAGCCAGTTCAGTTTCCTAGATAGCTTAGAAGCAGGACAGGAAAACTGGCATTTTAGTCCCATAAAATATAGGCTCTCCACAAACTAAAACCAGGACATTGTGATTCACACAGTGTGTTTGTGCATAATTATCAATCTTCGGGAGCAAATTCAACATGGCCGCACCATCAAAACAGCCCGTAACTCCCTACAGCGCTGGGCCCCGGTGACCGCACCCACATGCTCCCCGCCTCGGAGCCTGCAGGCTGCGCCTTCTGCTTCGTCGCTCCTTTCAGCCTCATGCAACTCCTTCTGTATTTCACATTCAACCATTCTCAGAAACAATTTCTAGTTATACATTTTTTCTCCTTTTGATGTGTCGAGGCAAATGTTCTCATGCCCACTTCACCTACCAAATACTTGAGACTCAGCGTGGTCCGTTCGTGTGTCCGAGAACCCAGTCAAGGAGCTGGGGATTGTTCTCTTTTGCCTGCCCCCTGAGCTGCCACATGGATTGATCCAAGTTCTCTGAACCTAAGTTCCTTGTCCTTTCTGTCCACCATAATGCTTTCGAGATTCTCACATCAGTCCAGGCACAAAGGAGCTCTGGAAAAGTGCAGCATGGGCAGAGGAACAGAGCTCACAAGTGGTTCTTTCTTATGTTCTTGTTGACCATCAGCCCTCCCTCCCGCCTGGATTCCCCCCGTTGACACTGGAGCTAGAGAGACGTCTCCTACTTGAAGTCTAAGTAAACTGAGCTTTTCATGGTCCTGGAACTACTGGGCAGGTGCTAATCATTAGCTTCTTAGAGCAAGAGCTGACTGCGGTCTCCAAGCAGCACCATGCCACTATCCATACAGCCGACAGTCGCTGAGTGTCTGCTATGTGCCGAGCTGTGTCCATTCATCATCCTATTCATGCCTCACAATAAGGCCCATGAGGAAACTGTTATTTCCATCCCAGAGCTATTAAAGCTGAGCCGCAGAGAGGCCGTTACTTGCCTATCATCACAGGGCTAGTAAAAGGTGGTGGTAAGAGGCAAGCCAGCATGTCCCTGCTCTGACCACTGAACTCTTGCTGCCCTGCTTCACAAGTAGGGGACATGCATGTCCACATGGGAACTTCCGAGGTCAAGCGGACACTGGGTGGTGGCCTCAACAGCGGTAAGTGAAGCCAGCACTCCTCACCTCCCCTGGTTCTTGAATGCCCAAGCCCAGGTCTGCGTGGGGACCCTGTGTGACCCACGCCCCTTCGTCACAGGCTGTCCCACATCATCAGCTACTCTTCTGTGCGTTCCATGCCCAGGGTATCAATGCCAAACTCCTCCCTCCCAGCCTGAGCGCTCTCTGCCCTTTTCAAGAAATTCTGCTCAATGAATCAGACCTTCCATCCCAGTCTCCCCATTTCTCCATGACATCTGCACCCTCTGGGAAGGAACTTCTAATGAAACGTCCAATGTCTAAAGTTAAACGTTTCCCCACTGACCCCTCCTGCCGGTGTGTCCCCGATACGCCCCGGGGTGCTATCCCACCATCCAAGGCATTGCCATGCATGAACAAAGACATGAAGGTTCAGAGAATTGCAAATGCGGTTTATTGTAGCAACACAAAGAAACGGGAGTTTGAGACTCTCCGGGAGAATGTGCTTCCACCTTGTGCATCACCAAGCAGCAGAACTGGCTGGGGGAAGTGGGGCGAGAAGGGGGCTGGGTGCAGGGGAAGGAAGCCGGGGCTCGCCAGCCCTCAGCCGGCTTGGGGACGCGCGGGAGTGTGGTGGTGGTGGCTGATCTTCGGAGCATCACAAAGCAGGGGCATAGCCAGGGACTGAGTGTGCCACTGAGCTAAAGTCCTTCAGGAAGCAGAGCAGAAGGGGAGAGCTGGAGGACGATGGCCCCACGCAAGTAACCATAGCTCTTTCTCCTCCAAGGCTGGAGCAGTCCACCTCGGCCTGGCCCAGCGCTTCTGGTGGTGAGGGAGAGGGAGAGCTAACTCGAGGCCAGCGCTTCATCTGACCATTCGGGAATAGCTGGTGGACGCGAACTTCACGCTGGAGCTGCCGCTGGTGGTCTTGGTGTCCCCGGAGCCCGAGGCGCCCCCGATGCTGGAGCCCCGGCCTTCGGAGGAGCCGAAGCTGCCCCCGGCGCCCTCGCCGCCAGCCCCCCGGCCGCCGCCAAAGC
>NW_004567135.1:5526820-5538522 GCF_000260355.1 Condylura cristata | reverse complement strand
GAGCCGGAGCCCGAGCCGTAGCCGCCGCCGCCGCCTCGGCCACCGCCTCCGCTGACGCTACTGTGGCTGGTGCTCACCGCTGCCGGACGGACGAGGATGCTCAGTTCAGGGCAGCCAGCTCCCAGCCCTGGTCCCTTCCCAGCCCCCGCGGCCACCCCCGGGGGTGGGGGGCAGCTGGCACTTACACACGCTCACGTTGGGGACGCACTCTCCGGACATCCTGCGGGGGAGAAGCGTGAGTCCTGCCGCCCTGCAGCCCCAGCGCCTCTGGGCCAGTCGCCGACCCCAGCGCAACCCTCCAGGCCCTTTGGATCAAAAACCTGCTCCAAGCCCCTCTGGCCTCCCGGGCCTGTCGTGTTCTCAGCATGAGTGCCCACAGGGAGAGAAGGCCTCAACGCAGACAGTCTGGGGCTCCTGGGGGCCGCCCCAGGCAGAGGGCCCCGCACCCACCCGAGGAAGATGCAATCACGCCATCGCCAAGGGGTGAGCAGGTGCCTGTCCTTCCCCACGCCTGGACAGTAGCCATTGGCTGGTCCTCCCCACAGCAGTTTTGCAGGAGAGGGAACACTTCAGAGGCCAGACTGTCCAGGGCCCCTCCTCACCGGATCTCCTCGCCCTCCAGCAGCTGCCTGTAGGTGGCGATCTCCATGTCCAGGGCCAGCTTGGTGTTCATGAGCTCCTGGTAGTCACGCAGCAGCCGGGTCATGTCCTCCTTGGCCTTCTGCAGGGCGTCCTCCAGCTCGTTCAGCTTGCCCTGGGCGTCCTTGAGGGCGTTCTCACCCCGCTGCTCGGCGTCGGTGATGGATTGCTGCACCCCCGAGATCTGCCACAGGAGAGCCCAGCACCTTACACACTCGTCTTGTCTCATCCTTCTCTTCTCAAACTGACTTCTTCATCCCAGCGAAGCCAGTACTCAGGGTCCCACTGAACCATGGGTACTTCAATGGTCCCCGGCATGCCCCTGCCTTAAACGCCCCCACAGGTGACACAGCAACTACCTGTGCCGAGGCGAGACCCCAGCATTCTTCTGAAAGCTGATGCCTGCAAGTACCGGCTGCCTTGCCTCTCACTCCCCAGCTCGTAAGTGGGAGGTTTGATCACTCATGACCATACATCTGTTTGTCTCCTGGGTCATTTTCCCAAGTTACCCTAAGTATAGCCCAGCGTGAGGGCTGAATCCTGGCCAGCAACACAGTCACCAGCACCCTGGTGTGGGCCATGGGCCCTCCCCATCCCACGTTGCTGACCGGTAGAAAGAGGAAGCAAGCACCTGCTTCTTGATGCTGTCAATCTCAGATCGAAGTCTCTGGATCATGCGATTAAGCTCTGAAATCTCCATCTTCGAAGTTTTGAGAGTGTCCCCGTGCTGACCAGCAGTCATCTGGAGCTCTTCATACTGCAGAGGGAGGGTCAAGTGAAGGGGAGCAGGTATGAGGGGAAGCCCGGGACAGCAAGACAAAGACACGGCACACTCTGGTCAGACTCCAGCCCAGTCACCTTGCTGTGGTACAGGGCCTCAGCCTCGGCCTTGCTCCTCTGGGCGATCTCTTCATACTGGCTCTTGACCTCGGCGATGATGCTGTCCAGGTCCAGACTGCGGTTGTTGTCCATGGACAGGATGACACTGGTCTCACTGATGTGCGTCTGCACTTGTGCCAGCTCCTACAATGTAGCATAGCTCAGCGACTCTCGCAGTGTGAAGACAGAAAACAAGGCAGGGAGAAGGGTCAGGAGATCGGGGGAAGGCGGTGTCTTTGTTCTGGGTAGCGGTGGGCTTACAGGCTATGTGGGTAAACTTGGTTGAAACTAGAGCACTTACCGCTTGATAGAGTACTGTGTAGAACTCGATTTCCTGGCGCAAGGTGTCGACTTTGGCCTGAAGGTCCACCTTGGTCATATAAGCAGCATCCACATCCTGGAGAAACAGTGGCCATCATGAAGTCCTAGCCTTGCAGGGCAAGTCCCTCTCACCCATTGGGAAGGGTAGAAGACCTGCTTGGGTCCCAGGTGGCTGGCAATCCCTAGGTTACCCCACCCCTGAGTATCAGGAGCACAGGGGCCTTGCCTGAATTGCCTGGAACTTGCCTCCCCCCAACTGCATGAGAAATCTGAGGCAGAGAACCTGGATAAACCCTAGTTTGCGAACATGTGCAGAAAACTCTATTCTTCAGGTCCCTCCCTGCTTCTCCGCATCCTGACTTTCCTCTTAGTGCAAGGATGCTCTCTTGGACTACTTATTTCAGGCATGAGGCCCGTGTTATCAAATTTGCTCACCTTCTTGATGGTCACAAATTCATTCTCTGCGTTTGTCCGCTTGTTGATTTCTTCCTCATACCTGTAAGAAAGACATAAGCGGTTAGATGGCTGAGAGAAGGTGAGACCTGAAGTTCAGCTTCTAGACAAAGCCGTGCCCGTCACTGCTCTGCCCTGACTGGCCTGGGACACACTGACCCCTCTGCTCTGAGCAATGAAACCACTACACTGTGTCTACCGCCTGGGAAGATAAATAGTTCTAAATGCACCTAATAATTGATTTGCCTCTGACTCAAGATTTAAAAAAAAAAAAACCACTCACTCCTCCACAGTGTTCACAGACTTAGCTTGTCACTTTCTGAAAAAACCTTAGTACAGAAAGTCAAGAATTGCCCAGTCCATTTTGCTTACTTGTTCCGGTAATCTTCTACCAGATCTTGCATGTTCTTCAGTTCTGTGTCCATGGTAGTCTGTTCTCTTTTCAGCTGGTCTGTCATATTTCTGAGGTTGCTTATGTAGGCCTCGAAGTAGGGGTCCAGGCCCTGGGTCTTCGTCGAGGTGTCCACCTGCTGCAGCAGCTCCCACTTCGTTTGCAGCACCTGGTTCTGCTGCTCCAGGAACCGCACCTGCGAGTGCAAGACCCTGTCACCCCTGGTGCAGGAACGGAGCCCTACGACCTCCCTGGAAAAGGAGCTTCATTTCCTGTTTTCCTGACGATGACATTCTGAGAACCAGGAAGAAGATGAGCAAATTGGCATCATCTTCATGATAAAATCCGACTCACAGTTAGTCTGGAGTTTTCATTTCTCCTAGAACAGTGACCCTATTTCAGCTGCAACGTCACACGGAAGTAGCTACACAAACACCAACTGGCCGGGCACATGTCAGATGATGGCAGTCCCCCTGCACACAGAGCCATGACGCTGAGATTTCCCCCCCCCCCCAGTTTTGCCTTGGGTCAATTACCATAAGCACTGGTTTGTACCCCTGAGCCAACCCATAGTCAAAAGATGCTGGGAACATCCAAAACTGAATTCCAGACTTAAGGAGTTGACATTATTGATGATTGAGCAGAAAGGGAAAAATAGTGTAGATAATTTTCCAGAACAGATCATTGAAAACATAAATATAGATAAACCCCAGCTTGCCCTGGCACCAAGGCACCATTTGCAGAGGGCAGAGCTCCCCATCTGACTGCAGAAGCTGCTTGGCACTGGCCTGTGACATACACTTTGCTGTGGCCTCACAGTGTGCTCTGGCCCCACTCAGCTCCCTTTCATGGTTAGGAAGACCGCAGGACTCTCAGGGCACCCTTGAAGGCTGAGTTAGTCCCATTTCTATCGTCTCCATTCAATAGATACGTGCCCCAATTCAACTCCAGGACCGAACTTTTAAAAAACCACTTCAAGTTGATGTCACACTGAGCCACATTCGTGTGGGCCCCATTTGTCCAGAAGAGCCAGCCATGAGCTTTCATTCACGAGCACACTTCTCCCTCACCACCTGCACGACAGTCCTGAAGGCCACCTGTCACCCACGGACACTGGAGGCTCCAACCCAGGTGCGTCCCAGGCAGACGCGAGCAGCTCTCCCGCTGCACCAAGCAGGTGAACTTACCTTATCGATGAAGGAGGCAAATTGGTTGTTGAGCGACTTGATTTGCTCCCTTTCTTGAGACTTTACTTTCTGGATTTCGGGGTCGATCTCCACGTTGAGGGGTTGCAGCAGGCTCTGGTTAATGGTGACCTCCTGGATGCCACCAGGAGGACAGACAGGCCCATATCCACCCCCCATTCCACCGCTGCCAAAACTACCTCCGCCCATACCTCCGCCGATACCTCCGCCGCCGAAGCTGCCGCCGCCGAAGCTGCCGCCGCCGAAGCTGCCGCCGCCGAAGCTGCCGCCGCCGAAGCCGCCACGGCCGCCACCACCAAAGCTCCCTCCAAAACTGCCACCCCCAAAGCTGCCACCCCCGCCGCCAAAGCTGCCGTGTCCGCCTCCTCTGGCCACACTCATGGAGATGCTTTTCGTGCCGCCAAGGTTCACAAGACTGCGACTTCCTAAGCTGCCGCCTGCACCCCCGCCGCACGCTCCTCCGGAAAACCGCCCGCCGCCGCCGCCGCCGCCGCCGCCGCCGCTGCGGCGCATGGTGCAGGTAGTGGCCCTGCGCTGGACATTGACCATCCCGGCAGAGCCAGAGCTGAAGCCGCCTCCGCACCGATACCCAGACCTAGAACTGAGCTGCCGACTCATGTTGATGGGGAGAGGATGCAGCGAGGTCGAGAAAAGAAAGGAGCTGGTACTCCTCTGACCCGAGCACAGCGTCCTCGCCTTATATACACGGAGTCCCTTGGGCTTGGTCCTCTGTCAGCGGGACGTGGTGCCTCCGAGGGTTTGGCTTGCCTGCAGCCATACAAGATTTTTACGAGCCTCAACAATACGAATCAACACTACACACCTAGCTCCCAGGATGGCTCTCGAAATTGCTGCGCAGGCAAGATCATCTGTGTGGTAATCCTTTTATCAGGTACGATCTCTCTTCCAGTCCTTGCGACTTTGGAAAATAGGACCCCACATCTGTCACCTGGTGCTTCTAGATGGATTTCATAACCTCCTATCCTAGAGAGATCTCTCTGTTCCCGTTCTGGCTTTGCACTCGTAAGCTCCCAGGCACTTCCCCTCGGGCTTGGCAGGTGCAGTGACCCACTCTGGAATTTCAGAAGGAACTCCCTCACCTGTTTCTGAGGTCTGTCCTCAAAACCCCAGAGCTCGCCACGCTATCACCGGCCAGAGTGGGGGCTTTGAAAAGTAAAAATGTTAAAGTCATTTGTAGCAATGTAAGCTTTATAAACGAAAAGAGAAGCTATGGTCAAAAAGGGATGGATGGGCAGGTGTTCTGAAGGCCCCGGGAGGGAAGTTCTTTTCTAAGTTTTCCAGATATACCTTTCCACAAAGACAGACCAGGGCAGGAGGGAGAGGCACCGGCACCAGAAAGCAGGTGCTAACAGGTGACGTGCGAGTGGCGGTTGATAAACAGATGCAGCAGTGAGATGAGCAGATAGGAGTTGTTTCCTATGTCCTGTAAAGCAGGAGGTAGATTTAACAGATGGCTCAAGCCTTAGAACCAACTCGTGGAGGCATGATGTGGATCTCTAAGGAAGGGCCAAGCCAGGAGCCTGGGAAACCTGATCTGAGAAGTTAAAATTATCTGTGGCTGACAGACAAAATAGCAATAACAACTAATTTGTATCGAAGACTGCCCACTACCAAGCATATCTTTTCTACGTATTCACTTGCTAAATTTTCACAACTTGGAGGTCAGAGCTGTGCTTGTACCCTTTTATTTTCTTATTTGGAGTTATTCTTATACTGCTCCTTATTAAGGAATGACTTCTGATTTTTCTTTTTTCTTTATTTTTTTAAGTATCAAGAAGATGTGGTATACTTACACAATGGAATATTACTCAGCAATCAAAAAGGATAACCTCATGCGCTTAGCAGCAACATGGATAGAGCTGGGAGGGATCATGCTCAGTGAAATAGGAGAACAAAAGAGAAAAATATTGAATGGTCTCACTTATAGGAGGAATGTAGAGGAAACAAATAAGGAATCTGGGGAGGCAACTGTAGAGAAACCTTTTTTTTTTTAATGAAGAAACTGAGACAAAGAGGTAGAGAGGGTGTCAGGTATACACAGACAGCAAGTGGCACAGCTGGGATTTTAGCAGGGGAAGACAAGTTATAGTGTACAGGATCCTAGCCAGCTCCTCGTACAAACACACAGAAGTTGAATCCGAGGTGCTGCCTCTGTGTGTAAAGCAAGGGAAGGTGCCCCCTCTGCAAGGAGCTGCAGAGGCGGGAGGCCTGTGCGCCCTGGGGTTCGTGGCTCCTTGCTCTGCAGACACCTAGAAAATGCTGCTTCGCTTCTATCTGAGAGCACAGAGAGGACCAAGTTCAGGTGCAGGAGTGCTCAGCACGCCTGGCAGCAGCTTGGGAACCCAGAGCCTTCCTGGAGAGCTGACCTAGTCAGTCTTGCAGGCAACCAGTGGCACTGAGCCCATGAAGACCACAGCCCCTGTGGGACTTCCACCCCGGAACTTCTCAGGAGCCTGGCTTGCTCCCTGCACGAGCGTGTCAGCATGAGCGTGACACGGAGGCGGGCCAGCACCGGGCTCTGGGCTCCAAGCAACTCTGGTGCTACATCGTAGCCCTGGAGGCCATGTGGACTAGAGATTTGTAAGGGACAGGGAGGCTTCGGGGCCATGGGTCCTGTTGCCCGCGGCCCCAAACACGGCTGCTAAGGGTCGGCCTCCCCAGCCCACTCCTCGTCCCTCCTCTTCCACAGCTTCTACACCACACCCGCCCCCGAAAGTGCCCCCTCAACCTTCCCGCTGTCCCGCTCTCTCCATTGCCACGCACTGTTGCTAGGGCTCTGTCCTAACATTGACATCCCTGCACTGCTCACCCAACTATCACTTTAGGGAATGAGTAATCCAGATCTTGTTCCCAACTGGGAACAATGGGGCTGGGATGGTCTTGGCGTGGTAGCGAGGGTTGCAACATCACTTCTGACAGGCGATCAAAATGCTTTTAGTTCAGCACACTCCCTCATGACATATCACCCTGCACAACGGATCCCTTCGAGCACTTCGGAGGGTGTGAGTAGGTGTGCTCGCTCTCACTTTGGAGGGTGTGAGTGTGCGTGTGTCCACTGTCTGGCCTCTGCCAGCCAACTCACTGCCCAAGCTGAGAAATGCACAGGGACACAAGTCAGAGCAGCGAAGATCAGGCCATCGAGACACAATGCACAGAGCTGCGAAGCTGCTCTAGCTGCTCCCACGTGCGTATGTGTCACTGTGGGTCACCTTTGCCTGGACACCTCAGCAAGAAAACCCACAAATACTACTGGACCCTGAAAACTGGGCCACCAACCCATTTTGCAGAACAGAAAACAGAGAGATTAAATGACTTGCTTAGAGAGGCCAGCTGAAACAGCACACCCAGGACCACAGCCTGAGTGCCCTGGCCTCAGAACGAGCCCCCTACATGACAGCAGAGGCCCAAGGCCAGGGAAGGGGGCCTGGGCCCCTCACTGAGCGCACAGAGCCGTGGCTTCTCCCCAACCGCGGGGCTTCTCAAACTCCGCCGGCTGGCCGGCCTAGCCAAGACCCTCAAGGCAGCCCGGGGAAGTCGAACAAGGTGCCCAGGTCAGACTCCTGGTGCCTGGGGCCTTCAAACATGCATTCTCTTGCCATGACTGCAGGCTGGTCATCGCTTCTCCCCCGGTGGCGACCCGGGCTGGTGGGGTGAGCTTTATGACATGGCATGTTAACATCACAAAGACAAGGGGTTATTAGGTTGCCCTCTTTTTTTCAGAAGGCAACTTAAGTTCACGGAGGTCAAATGCAAGCCCGATTGCCCTGTTGGTGACGACAAGACAATCTGCCCCCACCTGCCCGCCGTCAGCCATGGCCCGTCTGCACCCCGACCGCTTTCCCTGCGCCTTGACCGGTCTGCTCCCCTGCTTACCCAGATGACTCAGCCTGTGCTCTCTCCACCCCCAGTTCACTCTCCCCTTCCATTCTCTGTGAGATCTGCCATTGCCTTTGAGACTGCAAACTCCTGCTCGCAATCGAGCTCTGAGACACCTGAGGTGTCTGAGCATTCGGACCTGGACTTGGTTTTGGTCTGTCGGGCCCTGGGGTCAGAGGCCCAGAGCTGCTCCTCGCCAGGCACTGCACAGGCCCCCTCCTCCAGGGAGTCCTCCTAGACTGACACCTCTCAGACGCCCCACCGGTTGCTTTCTCTAAGCCCAGTTGCTGTCAACCCAAGGGCACACTGGTTGCCTCATGTTTTCACAGGGGGTGAGAAGGTGTATTTGTGTTTCTTCAAAGACTGTACACATGTGAAAGAAGACTCAGTCCCCTGTGTCCTCAGGTAACCTCCAGCCCCTCCTCTTCACCTATCCTCTGCACCCCCGTACCCTGCATCTGAGGGGTACCCCATGAGTGGTGGACAGAGCGCCCCCAGTCCTGGGACCCACCCCCTCACGTACACACCAGAATTGATCCCTCAGACAAGGCTGCCAGGGGCAGGTGTGGTGATTTTAAGAGCATTTTGAGGGATGGGACTGAGAAAAGAATTGAAGACATGCAACGACAAGTCAGCTGGTCCATGGGACTCCACCAGGGACGTGGGAGAAGGAAATTTCAGGGGAGTGGGGAAATGAAGCTGGGAGGAGCAAGGAAATCCCAAGGGGGGGCGGGGTGCGATGTTGAAAGCTGGAGCCAGCAGAGGAGGGGCTGAGCTCCCGGGAGCCAGGAGTGCAGGGCGACGGGCGGCCTCCCAGAGAGACCATAAAGGAGGCCCCGGCGTCTCTCGCTGGCAGCGCCGAGCAGAGGAGAGACCAGGAAGGAGGCTGGAGGCCGTCGACGAAGAACCCAAGCGAGAGCAGAGACGGAGCCTGTCTTACAGAGGCAAGAGGCAGCCACAGGGGCTGCACTCCTGACGGCCCGTTTCTAGCTGTGTGACCCTAGGCGGGCCACTGGCCCTCTCTGAGCCTGTTTCCTCACCTGTGAAGTAGGGACTCCCTTACGGGGAAGCTGGAAGATAGTAGGTGATAGAAAGGAGGAGGGATCCTCCACCCTTGCATTTGACAGACCCCAGAAGATGATAGAACAGTCAGGAAAAGCTTTGAAACAAACTTCTTAGAAAATAGAGGAAGCGGCCTGGGATCTGTGTGCACCAACTATGTGCCAGAGGCTACATGGTATTTAAATATCACCCAAAAAATCACTGGAAATGCTGAAAAGACCCAGAAAGGAAATTTAAGTTCTTGAAGCAAGTCATCGAGTGGGAGAAAACTGTTGGGGCCCATAAACCTGAGAGAGGGAAGCGAGACACCCATCGCGGGCCGGCATGCCAGGCGCGGCTGCAGCAGAGGGCCGGCGACTTGGAAGCAGCCTCGCTGCGGAAGCCCGCTCCAAGGGGGGGCGGGTGAGCCGGGACTGAGCGCCTGGCATGGGCGTGGAAGCCGGGCTCAGCTCCCAGAGCCCCCCGCAGCCCTGCCAGTCCTGGGCAGTCCTCCCAACATCCCACGCGCCCAGCTCAGCCTTGCAACAGAGTGTTGATGAAGACACAAGTTCCCAAAGACATAAGGTTCCCGGGGCTGATCAGAAAGCTGATAAAGCCAGTCAGCAGGTCCAAGTAGACAATGGAATGGCACCGAGCTTGAAGACGGCCGTCAGAACACTCCCACAGTGTGGAGAGACATCGGGGTCACGGGACTGAAATGGAGGGCGAGGCAACATTCTCGAGACTTTTGCATAGACCAAGGACTTTCCCAGCCCAGTAATGCACACTTGTCCAAGGTCAAACGGAGTTAGGATGTTTTTGAGCCAATGACAGTTCCTCTTCCCCACGTCCCGAGATCGAAATCTACGTAGATGAGAAGCTGCTGGAATTAAATTTAGATTCTCAGTGCACCCCGCCCTGCCACTGCCTCACGGAGGGCGGGGCAGCTGGCAAACCTCTCCGGGAGTCTTGCTGTGCCGAGTGTGGGGCTCCCCCAGCCCCCCTTCTGCTTTGCACCCTTCTGAGCAGCACTGTCCAGAGCAGGGTGAAGCATCCCCCGGTTCCGGGGAGGAGCACAGCACCCCGCAGTGAGACTCGGGCGGCCTAATGCACGTGGGAACATTTTGCACATGGAATTCTTGATTTCACTGGGGTGAGCTAAAGGGGGGAGGCCTTTGCTCCTGGGGGAGGGGGCAGGGGCGGCTCCTTGTCTCAAACAGGAGTGTTGTTAGACCGGAAACCTCCGCCCCCCATCTTGTAGCGCCTGGGAACACCTCGAGACTTCACCCTGGCTCGGGCTGCTCCTCTCTGATCAGCCTTTGCTCGTGTTCCCGTCCCGGGGAGTCTCAGCTCCAACAGCCCTAGAATTCAGCCGCGTGACCCAGTCCTCCATGACTGAGTTGTTCAGGGCTTCTAGAAGGCAGGGCTGTGTCTTCTGGAACAAGCCCAATTGGGGTGGGAAAAATGAACCGTGGTTGCCTTTGCCTTCTGGTACTTTCCCCAGAGCCGACTTGAATTCCCTATCAAGCACATGACAGCTGATCCCAGGGGTAATCAAGGCAAACCCCGGAACCCGCCTGCTGGGACCAGAAGACATGGGTTCACCTCACACTCCCGGCTGGGCCCCTTGGCCCCTCCATGCCTTGATCCTTCCCTGGCTTCTGACCTTGTTTCTCCAAGTATGACAGAGACGAGGAGTCCTGGTCACGGCACAGGGATCCCCGCCCCCCGCCCCCTCCCTCAGCCTCCTGCCAAGCGGTTACTCAGTCTCTGTTTGCAATCTGCTAACTCCCTAGTGACTCGCATCTCCGGATCAATAAAAGTTGTCACTCACAGCTGCTGCAGCCCCACCTGGTCGATCACCCCACTTCCTGTGGAGGCACTTCGAATATTTACAGTGGACAGTCTCATCCCCCCAGGACTTCTCCAAGGCCACCCTCTGGCAGTCGGTTTCTCACCCCTCCCACCACCATCTCCTGAATGGCCCCCACTCAGTCATGTCCCCAGAGTAGCCCCACTGTGGAAGAGCCTCTCTGACCCCCGTGCCTGTCACCCTCAGCCACGGCTCACGGGGCCCCTCTCAATCATGGCGATGCCACCGTTGTCTGGCCCTGCCCTCATGCTCTGCGTGACGGCAGTTGCCGGGCACTGGCTCGGTGCACTCACTGTCTCAGCTGCCACGCTGCCCACTGCCCCTCTCCCGCCCATCCCCTCGGAGGCCGGCTGCCACGCAGGCCAGATAAGGAGCAGCTTCTCAGAAAGAACACAGGGTGTGCCTGGGAACAGGTGTCTTATCAATCTGCGCTGCCGGTTTGGAGAGTCGCGCCTGAATGCACCCCATATCCAAAGTCTTTCTGGATTCCTTCGGGGAAGGAGAATGTAGACCCAATCTTCAATGTGACTCCTTTACCCAAGCTCGGAAATCTCACGTAGGATAAGGTGCTCGCTTACCCGGCTCTGTGCTTGAATGTCTGTGTCTGTCTCCCCAGGGACATGGATGAAAGCCACCCCCACTGCCTCAGCCACTGACCTGCCAGCCAGGTCTGCCCTCTGATGCACACACTGCCAGACTATCCCATGTCTGGGGCCCTCCCCCTACTCCCCGACACCGGCCCAACTCTGCTCCCCAGCCCTGCTCCGCTTCCCCCCTCCACGGCCTTCCCTGCCCACACTGTCCCCTGCCTCAGGATGCCCTGTGTCCTGGGAGCAGCCTCGCCCGCCCTCAGGCACACGCGCTCATTCCTGCTCCTCTGGTCCTTCCCCTTCCCCACAATCTGCCATTTGGGTGGTGAGTGTCTTAAGCTTCAGAAGCGTGTTCATCCACATCAGCTTCCTGGCACTCAGGAGAGCTAAGGCCTTCTGAGCCCGCCTGTGCC
>NW_004567135.1:5520616-5525303 GCF_000260355.1 Condylura cristata | reverse complement strand
GGCAGCCTCTGTCTGGACAGTATTCCCTTGCTGCTGCCAAGGGCTCTCAGCACCTTCTGGCCAAAGCCTGCCGAGTTCTGGGCCATCTCTGGCTACTAGCTGCCCTAACGATTAACATCATGAGTACAAGCGTGACCGTTTGTCTCTGTGAATTCCCCAGGCTCTACATTGATGTGTGTGGAACTGGGAATTAAAATGCCAGACTGCCCGTTCCCAGCTGGCCAGCGCCCTGGACCATCCTCCACCCAGCCCCAGCCGCCCACGTGGCGCTCGGCTACTCACAGATGCTCACGCGGTTCTGCAGCTCTCCAGACATCCTGCGAAGCAGAGCACACATGAGCCCAGCGTAAGGCCTGGCGGCAGCAGGTGGCAGGCTGGGCCACCACGGAGCTTCCCATCTCCCCAGAAAAGCAGGCACCGTCTCTTCTCCAACTAGCCCCACCGCTCAGACCTCATCTTGCCCTTTGGCCCGGAACACAGCCCACCTGCACTCCTCGCCCTCCAGCAGCTTGCGGTAGGTGGCGATCTCCACGTCCAGGGATAGCTTGGCTCCCAGCAGTGCCTGGTAGTCACGCAGCAGCCGGGCCAGATCCTCCTTGGAGCCCTGCAGCGCCTCCTCCATGTCCTGCAGCTTCTGCTTCGCGTCCTGGAGAGCCCGCTCTCCTCTCTCCTCTGCATCAGAAATGGCCCCATGCATCTGGTCGATCTGCTCGGGATGGTGAAGAACAGCATGGGCTGAGCCCACAGAGCTCCTTCCAGTGGACACGACCGTCAGCCCAGGCCGAGCGCCTGTCCCACCTGCTTTTTGACATTGCCGATCTCCGCCTGCAGCCTCTGGATGGTGCGGTTGAGCTCGGCAATCTCCATCTTACTGTTCTTCAGCTCATCTCCGTGTCTCCCCGCTGTGATCTGGAGCTCCTGGTACTGAGGGTCAAAGCAAACACCATGGTAGTCAGCCTGCTGCTCCCCAAGAGCCCTCCAGAGAAAGTGGGCTCATCTCCTCCCAGACCCTGTCCAAAGCTGCTGTCCCCTGGGAAAGTTCCCTGAGTGAGCCCCCCAGAGCTGTGTACGCACGCGCAAACACACACACACACACACACACACACACACCTTAATATCCATTTCAAGCCTCTGTTTCCACATCCCAGAGAGACAGTCATGCTTCTCGGTGCCCTTTAACTTCCTCTTTCCCACACCTAAGCTTCCACTCTGGCACTTGCCCGTACTGGGGCCGCCTCATGTTTTCTACCCCAACACACTCCTAAACTTTTCCAGGATGATTGCCCTAGCAATCAGCAACCCCAACATGCTCCACGTTCATTCCCATTTCCTCCTGGATATTTTTTCTATGTCCACAGGGCCCCATCCGTCGGAACCACCCAGAAGCCGTAGTTCTGATGGGGGGACAAGGTCGGTCCAGGGAATCTCCATATTCTGAGGTTTTCCCTGTTGACCCTCTGCCACCCCAGTCTTGTGCTGAATCCATGTATACAGCACATCTGCCTGTAGGGCAGTGGGAAAGAGACCAACCCCGTGTGAGGTTGCTACAGGTGATCCACAAAGTAGGTCACTACGTGACAGCTGTTCAGAACTTAGTGATTAGTCTTTGGCCCTTGTACTGCAGAGACCCACCCTCCAAAGAAGCCCAAGTCAATTCATGTTCAAGAAGTGACCAAAGATGTGCCCAAGACTGAGCTACAAAGATGTTTAGCTCATTTGTGAGGAATAGCACACTGCCCTGAAAAATGATGGAGGGTATTGAATGTCACAGAAAGACATTCATAAATGTTAAGTGAAAGGGAAGTGCAAAATTATGTTTTAACGTTAATCTTATGAAAGATACGAGAGTAAAAACCATTGTCGTGGTTGAGAGTAGGAGTTTGCAAATGCACCCCTGAATTTATCTACATTGTCCCTTACCACTATCAAATCTTAGAGAAATTAGGTAATCTCATAATCTATCATCTGTAAGTGAGGATAATGAAATCCTTATCTTATACGGTTGTTGGAAAGAGTAAATGAAACACCACACATGTAAGGCTTAGAGCAGGGGCTGGCACATGTGAGTTTTCAATAAACGTTAGCTACCAAGAACTAGCAGAAAAGTTAATAATAGGAGTAAGATATGAGTCGTCTTTAGCTGTCATTTCTAAGTTTCCTATAATAAACATGTTCTGCTTTTAAAATAAGAGAAAACAATACAAGTCTTCAGGGCACATCTGCCCTTTGGCACCGAGCCTGGGAGGAGGGCAGCGCCCACCTTGGTCTGGTACAGCGCCTCGGCCTCGTCCTTGCTCCTCTGTGCAATCAGCTCATACTGGATCCGCACTGCGTCGATGATGCTGTCCAGGTCCAGGACACGGTTATTGTCCATGGACAGGATGACATTGGTGTCGCTGATGTGGGTCTGTATCTGGGACAGCTCCTGCAAGGCATGCAGAACAGGCTGGTTCCTTCTACTTGCTTTCTAGGCCCTCAGTTTCCCTCTACTGCACCTTCAAGACTCACTGGGGAAGCCAGGACCTGGGTCAAAGGGGGGTCTTGGGGGAAGGGTCTTTGTCTTGCCACCACGCACCCAGACCTAGCCTGGCTTATTGTGTCATGAAACAGTAAGTGTCTCAGCACAGCACCTGGCCCAGGGCAGGCACAGCCAGGTTCAAAAAGCGCGAAACTAGAACCAGGGCTGGTGGCGTGGGTAAGCCTCACTACCGAGTGTGCCTTCCTTCCCTTTACAGTCCACACTCCCAGGGAGTTCCCTGAGAGCCTCGTCACTGCACTGCTTCCTGGGTGTTTTTGCCCCGGTGGGTCCCAGGTGTTAACCTCATTTCCCAGATCGAAGTGGGGATTACTTCACCTACTCCCGCCTCAGGAACCCCTGCCTCCAATTCCCAGAGCCCCACCCAGGAATCCTGCATATTGGGACTGAGAGGATGGCCGACTTTAGCCAGAGTTGAGGTAACCAGAGAGAGGAAACCCGAGGTAATGTTGGGTTTCAGGGCCCCACCTCTAACAGTCTATACCCTTTGTGACATATGCGAAAAGAGAAGGGTTCCCCGGAGAGCCAAACTCACCACATCAAACAAATATTTCAGGAAATTGATCTCCCCAGACAGAGTGTCCACCTTGGACTGCAGGTCCGCTTTGCTCATGTAGGCGGCATCTACATCCTGAACAGCAAGCAAGGACAGTCTGATTTAACACACAGGGTCGCCTGCCTCCAGCTTGCTGGGTAGCATGGGCAAGTTGCAAAAGCTCTCTGTTCTCTTTTCCATGCCTGAAAATTTCCTCATATAAGCCACCTGCTATATCTGGTTTTCTTGTTCAGAAAGAAGTGCAACCCTAAGCTCCTCGTCTCAGTTACACACAAAACCCCACATCCCTCCTGGGGCCCCAAGGTGACATGTAAATGACAGTCAAAAAAGGGTCATTGTCAGGACCCTGGAGAGGGAACTCAACGTTTCCTAATGGTTCGTATCAGCATCACTTTAGGATTTACTCCAGCAATTGGGCAACCGGAGGTGACACTGTGCATCGCTTGGCCACAGAGCATCCCACAGGAATTCCTCACTCTGCTCAGCATCCTGGATCCACAGTCCCCCAGGACACCCCTGCCCCTCACCTTCTTCAGGATGACAAAGTCATTCTCAGTGTTGGTCCTCCGGTTAATTTCGTCCTCATATCTGGGGGTGGGGGAGGCAAGAAGCACAGACTATAGGGGCTGACTTTGGCTCCTTGGAATTTCTCCTTGAAGCAGAAAGCTCAGAGTTCCCCAAACTTGTATTACCCTGGACTCTGGTTCCCAGCCCACCAGCACCAGCATCATTTGGAAACATGTTAGAAATGCAAACACTCTGGCGCCATTCCAAACCTGTGAGACTTAACAAGCTCGTGTTCTCACAGAAGTCTGAAAGCCATGGCTCTGCCCTTAACCCAAAGGAGAGTTCACCCCACTTTCCCACTGTGAAAATGCAAAGACTCAGGAAGATGATCCAGATACCTATCTGGAGCAAGGCAAAGCTCCTACTCACAACATCCTTGAAGCTGTCCTGCCCCTCCCCAAAAGGGCAGCTCCCTCCTACCAGGCCTATCTGGGCAACATGGCCCCCAGAGTTGTGCCTGGTGACCCTCATAGCATCCCTCACCCATGAGCTCTCAACCAGATACCCTGCCCCGTGAATCGGGTCCCTGCCACCTCTCCCTGAGCCTTCTGCCCTGCATGGAGACCCACTTGCTCTTGTAGTCCTCCACGACATCCTGCATGCTCTTGACCTCCGTGTTCTGGCGCATCTGCTCAGCGCTGAGAAAATCCACCTGCTTCCGCAGCTCGTTGATGTAGCTCTCCAAGATGGGCTCCAGGTTGTTGGTCCGAGTCGAGGTGTCCACCTGCTGCAGCAGCTCCCACTTCGTTTGCAGCACCTGGTTCTGCTGCTCCAGGAACCGCACCTGAGACCAAGAGATGCCTGAGTTCACCCCGAGTGTGGGTCTGAGAAGCTCCCCCAGGTCGCAAGGCCCACAGCCTATGCTGAATCAGGGTGCCTCTCGGGGTTAAGGTGTCCCCCGTTCTCTGAGGCCAAGACCCTGGTGCTGTTTGACCCGTGACAGCAAGGTCAACTTGCCTAAAATTAAGCTCTGCCTGGTTACAGTCCGGCGCTCCCACCCGTGTCCTCCTCTCTTTAACCCGGCCGCC
>NW_004567135.1:5518198-5518908 GCF_000260355.1 Condylura cristata | reverse complement strand
GGCCGTCCTGCGGCTCTTCTCCAGATTGTGATGGGCGGTTTGGGCCCGTTCCGGGGTTGGTTAAGCCGCAGGACTAGGAAAAGGAGCCTCCGCAGCTCCATCTGGTCCATTCCTGGCTCTGGTGAGTTAAAAGGAGGCGCATGGCTGGACCCACGCAGCAGGCGACTGCCCTAGCCGCCGGCGGTACCCACCCGGCTCTACCAAGGCTGCCCACGCCGCTCCTCCTGCCCTGCCTCTGCGGCTCATCTCCATCTCTCCTCTTCTCTCTGTTAGACCAGGTTTCTCCAGGAATTTTCACCATTTGAAATTCCCTAAAAGTATCCCATTTTCACGCCTCGTGGTCCATCTCCCAGGAAACGTCCTCTACCCCCAGAACTCTTTCTCCAGTCAAGACCCCTGAGCAAGGCATAGGGCCCCTGAACAAGACAGACAGCCCCGACCTGGCAGGCTGCACCCGTCGCACCCTCCTTGGAGCTGCCATGACCCCAACAGCACTGTCCCTACTGATGTGCCCCCCACCTTTCCATGGTCCTCCCTCCTTGACAGGTGCACCTCCCTGAGGCAGGACCTGTGTGCTAGTCACCCTTTATGTGTCCAGTATCTGGCACAGAGTAAATAGTAGTGCTTGTGTGGTGGATGGATGATGGATGGTTGGATGGATGATGGATGAATGGATGGGTGGGTGGATGGATGGATGGATGGATGGATGG
>NW_004567135.1:5510223-5517178 GCF_000260355.1 Condylura cristata | reverse complement strand
GAGCAGTGCAGGCCGCAAGCCCCATGGGCTCTGTGGTCAGAGACCAGCAGCCCTGGCGCCCCGAGGTACTCACCTTGTCAATGAAGGAGGCGAATTTGTTGTTAAGAACCATGATCTGCTCCCGCTCCTGAGTCTTGACCCTCTGAATTTCAGGGTCCACCTCCAGGTGAAGTGGTTGTAGGAGGCTCTGGTTAATGGTCACCTCTTGGATGCCCCCGGGGGGACACATAGGACCAAAGCTCCCAAAATTGATACCGCCAAACCCAAAGCCCCTAAAACCGCCTCCTCCATAGCCACCGCCTCCAAAGCTGCCACCCCCAAAATTTCGGATCCCTGCAAAGACCCCGCCCTGGCGAAAACCACTGGCGTTTCTGCCCACGAGGTTCATGGAGATGCTTTTGCTGCCACCGAGGTTGTAGAGGCTCCTCGAGGTAAACCCCCTTGCAGAGCCCCCACCACCCCACCGCCCTTGGCCGTGACACACAAACCTCGCAGCCCGACTCCCGCCACCAGAGGCTGCAGAGAAGCCAGAGCTGCAACCCCGCCTGCTCCGGGAGCTGAACGCCGACTGCGAACTAAACTGGCGGCTCATGGCTGCTGGTGCATCCAGAGAAGCAGACAAGAGAAAGGGCCCCTGGAAGGAGAAGGACCGAGAAGGACCGAGAAGGACCGAGAAGGACCGAGAAGGACCGAGAAGGACTGAGAAGGACCGAGAAGGACCGAGAAGGACCGAGAAGGACACTGACTTCCTTGACGGGAGGCCTGAGAAGGACCGAGAAGGACACTGACTTCCTTGACGGGAGGCCTGGCTCGTCCCTATATATACGCCGCGGCTGGGCTGGGCAGCTTCGAGCACTGGGCGGGGAGCAGTGGTGTTTAGATGCCTGCCAGCAGCATCTGTTTAAATCTCACACCTATGAGTTGCCGAAATTGCACCGTAGACAAACTTCCCCAACTTGATTATTTATCAGTCATCTCCTGATACTCGGAGATGGCAGGACAGCAATCTGTCTGGAGCGCGTTGCTGGAAACTCCTGTGCAGTTTCCCCCAGATGACTTGTTGAGATCTTCCTAAGAAACTCCACCACCAAGTTGTTTGTTTTGGGGTGTGCCCAGGAGATCTAGGGGATAGCTAGGGGTTGTCTGGGTGCCGTGGGGACCACAGTGGAGCGAGGGTGGAGACTTCTGCCACCACAGCGTTCTTGCGGTGGGAGAAAAGGTCTGTTGTGACCTGCCCACACCCAGCGCCGCTCCCCCCTGTTAGCGTCACCATGCGTACCCCGAACTTTAAACATTAAAACGGGGTTGTGGTCATCACAGGCCAGTGGAAGCTGGGAAGCTGTGCTCAAGAGTGCCCCATTCTGCTGGGTGCCTGGGGGGGTGCGGGGGGGGCGCTCAGCAGGCCCCAGCATTTCAGAAGCAGATGCAGGCTGGTGCGCCGAAGTGTCTGACTGTGGGTTCACTGAGCACCCCTCACCCGGACCCCTCCGTGCTTAAGCGTCCCTGACCGGAAGACAGACTTTCTCAAAATGTCTTGTGTGTCTTCATTTCCAATCTGCTATTGACCACTGGTTTAGTAAAATAAAATAGAATGAGTTACTCCAAAACAGATTTAAGCAACAAGTACAAAATACAAGCCCTAATTTTTTGTATTAGATCCAACAAGCAGAAAAGCATTCCATTGCTAAACAGGGAAAGTGTTTTTCAGTAAGTTCCTAAGTGGCTATTCTCAAATTCTGTATCTGCCTCATCTCAAAGCAGGACCAAGGCGCGGGACAGGCATTGGCCAGGGGGTGCAGCCTCTGGGGAGCGCCAGACCCCCTCAGTGCCCGAGCTGAAGCGTCAGTGTCCGTCAACAAGAAAGTGATTTGCGCCCCCAGACCCAAATAGCTGATGGGTTTCACAGGAAACTTGATAATAACTTTCTCAAACTTGGGGATTAAAGCCCTAAATGCCAGGCCTACATAGTAGCTTGCCCACTGGGATAGAATTATTTTAAATTATTATCATGGAGACCATGAAGCAGCATTGGAAAAACTACTGATATTATGTGAAACATAAGAAGCTAAACACCCAACAGTATCTCAGCTGTGAACTCAGAAACCTCAGAATGCAGAGAGGCAACTTAGAAAATCACACAGAAGGTGATCGCTACAAGGAGACTCAGAGGCCTCTGCTCCGTGTTTTCCTTGGCATTTTGTTCTAAGTACTTTTGTTTTTGCAGAAGCTGGGGCTGAAATCACAGCTGCCAACAACATGACAGCTCTGGAGGCCAAGAGGCGGGTGGTGGGAAAGAGCACTGGGCAGTGAGAAGGCGTCCTGGCCCGGGAGGGGCTCCGTGGGCAGCCGAACCTCCACACCTTCTTATCTTCCACCTCTGCTCTCTCTGCTTAGAGCGTCTCCAGGAGACACCAGGACAGCGGAGCAGGTGAAGCGGGAGTTGACATCACAAGAACTGGTTTCAGCCCCCACCCCTGCTTCTCCTGGCCTGTAGGCTAAGGCAAACCGCCTACTCCAGAGCCTCAGACCCTGACAGGAATCTGAGCGTGTGTCTGTCAGTGAGTCGATGCCAGAAGGCACACGGAAAAGCACAGGGCGCTAGATACCCTGAGCGAGTGTACTCCAGCTATCCGCAGTCCAGGCCAGGCCTGAGCCTCTCCATATTTAAATGGGCACAGTCCCGGGCATGTCAGGACAGCTGTCCTGGAGCAGCGTCCTGGCCCAACCCCTCAGGAACTCTGGGTAGGAGAGGGAACCTCCAGACCGGCAGCTAAGGAGAAAACCAGCAGAGCCAGAGGAAGAAAGGGAAGGAGCTGGGAGTAGGCTGGGTCAGTGGAAGAGTGTCGCTGGAGGCCAGGGTTCCGGGAGGCTGGGCCCAGGCAAAGAGGGAAGGCAGAGGGCGGTGGGGAGAGGAGGCAGCCCCGAGCCAGGAGCAGCTGTGGGGGAAGATCCTTGGGCTGGGCTCTGAATCCTGGCCCTTCCCTTGTTGACCCCAAGGCTTGGTGGTTTATCTCTGTGAGCCTCGGTTTCCTGGCCTACAAAATAAAAATAATGGCGCGGCTTCACGGCTGACGTTACTGACTAGTGAGACCAAGTGCAGAAAAGCACGATGGAAACTGCAGCGCCAAGCAAGTAGGGCTCCTGCCCACAGCCCTCACAAAGCGCCCCTGAGAAGTCTGGGCCCTGGGAGCACCCCCTCCTCCCGCGCCCCCCCCCGCCATTGCCAGGCTGCCTCGCATCATGCAAGGCAGCTCTCATCATGAAGAACACACGGCGCTCGACCCCTTCACATCAGTCTCCACTACCCACGAAATATATAGGCACCCTGGATGCTGGGGCCACTCTTTATGGGCCGGGGGCCCCTTAGCTCCCCTGAGCACCTGCCACATTGCAGGCTGCGCGCCAAGAGCAGAGGCCCAAGGGCGTGCCCGGGAGACGGGCCCACGGGAGCCAGAGAAGCCTAGAGCATGGACCCCTGTGCGTGGGCAGGCAGCTTCCTGAGCCTCTCTGGCTCCTACTCGCTCGATAGCTAAAGCGCATAGCACAACGCGCACCCAGCCAACATCACGAAACGATCGCTGACACCATCGATGGCATTTGTAGCTACGCGGAGGGCGCTGAGACCCCAAGGGCTGGAGAGTCGTTAAAAGGAGCAGGAACGTTCCTGGAGGCAGGGACCGAGCGCAAACTCTCCTGAAGGGTGTAGAGTCAGACCGGGCGTGCTCTGCGGTGGGCGACCAGGGCAGCCGTGTCCTGGCAAGGGAGAGGCCACGTGGGCACAGGGCTGCGGGCAGAGAGCGCCCCGCCCAGCGGGAGGGCTGGCGAGCGGTGGGAGTGAGCCTGGCTGAGCCACGGGGGTGCAGAGGTCTCGGGGAGGTGCAGGACTCCACCCAGTGCAGGGGGAGCATGGGGGTAGCCACGTGTGATCAAACACAAGAGGACGCCCCAGACAGCACAGTCCACAAAGCTTCCTCGGTCACTGGCGATGAGCAGTGGCCAGCGTCCAATGGGGGATTTCTGGCAAATATGCTCGACTGAGCGTCGGGGCTGAGGGTGCTCCCCTCCCTCGTGGCAAAAGGAAACTGGCTTACAGTGAAGCAAGACAAAAGTCGGCGCGTCAGTGAAGCAGGGAGATGTGACCTGTCCGAGAGGAGGTATTTACCCTCAGGTCATTGTTGGACAGGGAAGGAGGCTTCTGGAACAAATTACCATCCCTAAAAGACACCCCTCAGCTGCTGGGGTGGCGCTCACCTTACAGGCCATGGTTTCACTTATCTGGGGTGTGGTTGGCGCCTGGGCATTTTTTTGAAGGTCTCGGGTGGTTTAATGAGCAGCCAGGTTGGCAAGTGTCTGCCCCAGCTCAGGTAGAGGAGGAACAAGTTGACCTCTGGAGGTTGCACTCAGTGCCAGGCAACAGAGGAGCGCCGGCCACCATCGGCATGAAGCTCTTTATCAGGTGCCGGCACGGGCCTGGCGCTGGGTTAGGCCTGTCACTGGCACGTCTCCTTACGTGCAAAACCAACACAAGGAAGGAATTCCACGGTGCTCACAGGCAGAGGGGGAGAGGCAGACCGCAGAGGCATGAGGAGCTTGTCCGGACACAGCTGAACGCGGAGGGACAGAGGCGGAGTCCAGGCCTTCCGGTTCCAGCGCCCGCGTGGCCCCCAAGGGCCAGGGTCTCCGGACAACCGTGGGTCCCTACCTGCCCCAGGACTCGCCTGAAAACGACAGCGGAAGTCACCAGCTCGCCCTCTAGTCCTCGGTTGCCGAAAGCCTGGGCTGCCGAGAGAGCAGGCCCAGGGCAGTTCTCAGCCACCAGAGGGGCTCAGGCAGCAAGAGGCAGGCTCCGGGGGGCGGGTGTGGCTGGCGGGGCAGCCCCACACCCTGCTCTGCGTCTCACCCTGCATCTCCAGGTCTCAGATGGCGCACGGAGAGCAACAGGCAGGTGCGCCGGCAGTAGAGGGTGGGGGAGGGAGGGAAATTTCACCCCCCGGCCCACAGGGCTGCAGCATCCTGGCAGCCTCGCACAGAGAAGGACTGTGATCTCCCCAAAGGTGAGCTTCTATGCCCCCCGGGCAGCAGAGGGTGGCCATGACAAGACGGGGGGGCAGGGAGGGCACCCCAGAACTGAATGGAACTCCTGACCTCGGCTCCCAACCCCTCGGCCCTCCGTCCTCCCTGCCTAGGCTGCCAGGCCCGCAGAGGTGTTGCAGGCCATGAGCCCAGTGCCTTCACATGTGCCAAGGAAGCATTTACAGTGAGAGGAAAGAACGAGGCCAAGGTCATAGGCAGAGGTCGCGAGAGCTAGGAGTTGGCTGGGATCCCCCTCCCAATCCGAAAAGGAACCTCAGGCCCTGTGCGGAATCCAGCAGCCTCTGCACTCCAGCAGCCTCTGCACTCCTGCAGCCTGGAGAAGACCAACGTGGGGGAACCCCCCCGCCCCCCCCCCCCGGACCTCTGATAGACCCTGCCTGGGGTGCTGGCCCACAGCCTCAGCTCTGGGCAGGGTGGGGATTTAACACTGGCCTCCTCTATGAAGATAACACGAGAATTCATAAAATGCCATTAGCAAAGGGCCAAGCAAATCGCAAGGGAGCATCTGCCTAGAGACTATTATGTTGCCCACAACACACACCATTTTCTATCCACCAAACTATATTTTCCAGGAGGAAAAGGGGTCAAAACCGGGGTGGGAAGAGCACGAGAGACCTGGGATGGTGCCCGCAGGCGTGAGGCGCCCTTGGGCCTGCTTGGAGAGGGGAGGCCAGAGGCGGGAGAGCAGGCTGCAGCCTGAGAGCAGTCTGGAACAGCCCTCGGCTTCGCTCAGAGCCCAGGAATCAGAGGACCCTCCAGTCTGGAGCTGAACATTCTCTGTGGCAGCTGCAGCTGTGTGCTTTTCCGAGATCCTGATGACCTCTCCCGGCGCCTCCACTAAGAGCGGCGAGGTTGGCGCCGGCCTCCTGGCCTCTGGCCTCCTGGTCTCTGTTTATGGACACACCTGGCCGGTCCTTTATCCTAACGAGGCCCGTGTTGACAAAGGCGCCGTAGGACTGTGGTTTGCCAGCCTCGCGCAGACCAGCTCCATGGCACTGGGCAGAGATGGCCCCTCCGACAGGCAGCTCTGTGGCAGCCCTGCCCCGAGCAATTTGCCTCCAGCTGGCCCTCATTTCATGCTCCCTTTTTAGCAAGTAAGTGTTTTCTCCAATGAAGTGATAGCCTTTGCTTTTTAAAAAATGATATAATGCTATTGCACACTTTGCAGTACAGTGTAAACACCGCAGCGCTCCCTGGGAAACCCATGCTCCCTGTCACTTGCCTTGTGCTGTGCTCTAGAGCCGAGCCCACACCAGCTCCCAGGTGTGTCATATCTTGCTTCTCCCACCAGTGTGTGCCTGGCTCAGAGGGGTCTCCCCGGTCCGGCACCCAAACGTGTTCTAGCAAGTCTGTGGGTTTGGGGGTGGGGGGAGTAACCTCTCATTTTTGTATTCTTGAAACTTACAATTGCTTTCAAAAATACTTGATGATCAGCCATTCATTTGATTCTAATGAGCTGTAATTGCGGGACAATTTCAAACATGTGGAGTTTCTCAAAAGCAAGGAAATAGATCTAACAGCAACTTCTTTCAAATGTAGCGAAATTTTTATGCATTCAAATCTCATCAATTGAGCAAGCTGCTCCGTGTCATCCATCACCTCCAGCCTGGGCACCCTCAGAGCCTCCTGCCTAGGCCTGCCCCCCTCCTGGCTCGGTCCAGGGCTCTCCCTGCAGAAGGGACTCGGTGACCCACTGGTATTTAAGATCAGACCCACAGCGCTGGGAAACCGGAGAGAAACCCGCCACTATGTCTGAAACACAATGCAGTTTATTGAAGATACAGCACAGAGAATTCTTTTCTTGGAGCCAAGAAGGGGGCATTCCCGCTCAAGGGAGATCAAAGCACCAGCATGATGGGGG
>NW_004567135.1:5483983-5509468 GCF_000260355.1 Condylura cristata | reverse complement strand
GCAAACGGCTGGGTCAGGGCAGCGGGGAGGGCGCCCGCGAGCGCCCCCTGCCGCCACGCTCCCAGAGCCGTCCACTGTCGGGGAGATTGGCAGAAGGCGGGGAGGGCGGATGGGGGGTCCCGGCGTGGGCGGGCACGGGGAGGGGGGGTGGGCCCCTCCCGGACGCTGGGCGGCAGGAGCCGGCCACAGCCCAACAGCCCGCCACAGGGGCCGGCTCGATGGAGAAACTCTAGTCCAGCAGTCCAGCCCCTCCTAGGAACGGAACTGGGTACTCACCGATGCTCACGGCGCTCTGGCACTCCCCAGACATCCTGCGGGAAGACGGACTGGGTCAGCCCTCTGGGCCACACCCTCCCCATACCTGCAGCACCTTGCCGAGGTCCACAGGGAAAGACAGCCTGGGGCCCAGACGGCCTCCTCGCAGGGACCAGCGGAAGAGGTAGGCTGGACCGCTGCTCCCAGGACCAACAGGCTGGATTTTAAGTGTGACCCTCCTCACTCATTCCGAGCTACCCCCGGGATCTGCCCTACTCCACCTCAGGATCCTCCTTACTGTAGTAACATCGTTGACCCCACCTGGGCCAGAGCCCTGGCCCCAAGTGCCAGCCTGCAAGAACCCATTCTTCCGAAATCGACAAGTAAGGCGATAACAGAAATACCTAGACAGAACCTCGATGCCACCATCCGCATCTTGGCAGACACGTGTTTACAGACAGGTCAAAACTTGAAGGGGCCGGAGCCTCAAGGGGTGGGCTCAGGTGGTGCCCTGATGGCTCAGAAAGCACAGGACCAGCAGCCTTTCGGAGGGGCCCGCTGCCCTCCCGCCACGGAGCTCCCTGTGGCCCCTGGTGGCAGCCCGAGGGCAGGCCACAGACCTCCCGCCTCTGCAAACCAGAAGGCGCCCTCACCTGCACTCCTCGCCCTCCAGGAGGGTCCTGTAGGTGGCGATCTCCATGTCCAGCGCCAGCTTGACGCTCATCAGCTCCTGGTAGTCGCGCAGCAGCTTGGCCAGGTCCTCCTTGCCCTGCTGCAGGGCGGCCTTGAGCTCCTGCACCTTGGTGTTGGCATCCTTGAGGGCCATCTCCCCGCGGTGCTCGGCTTCAGCAATGGCTGTCTGCACGTTGGCATTCTGCAGGGTGGAGGGGCAGGAGCCCCACTCAGGTTCAAGGGGCATTCACGGGGGCTCGCCTGTGTGCTCACCCTGGGGCCCACGTGGGGTCACCCCCACATGGGGCACATAGGGGAACTGCCGTCCGCAGAGGGAAAGCCCCACCTGCCCAGTCCCCACGCATCGAGGGTGACGAGCAGCGTCACTGCAGCGCCCAGGACTACCCCCGCCAGGGAGAAGCCAGACTCTCCCTGCATCTCTTTTCTCTAATGGCAAGAACCTGAGTGTCTTCAGAAGCCTCCCTCCTCCAGGAAGCCTTTTTAAGCTATCAGAGAAGCGTTCTCTCCGCCCTAGCCCTTCTAGATGTGGGTGGCCTTGGCCAGCCTCCCAATTTGATCTTCGCACAGCCTGCTTCTTCGCCCAGCCTCCTCATCATCTCTGTCCTCAGTGCTTGGGGCTGACACCATCCTTCCACAGGCGGCCTGTGTCCAGCCCGAGTTACAGGGTCACCCGGCAGCCCACAGTCTCAGGCATACGCTCTTCCTCCTCCAGCCCACCTGCTTCTTGACGCTCTCGATCTCAGCGCGCAGCCTCTGGATCAGCCTGTTGAGCTCCGCGATCTCATTCTTGGTACTCTTCAGGTCATCTCCATGCCTGCCGGCCGTGTTCTCCAGCTCCCCCAGCTGTGTCCAGGAGAAAGCACACCTTCAGACGCCCACAGGGGCCTTGTGGTCGCCTAGTCCAGACCCTTTATGCCCCAGATGGAAACACTGAAACAGAGACTGACGACCTGCATGAGGAGGGCACTGCCCTCCACGAGACGAGAGGCGCCCCGGGCCGCTGAGAGCCCCCACAGCCACGTGTGCTAGGGCGACAGACGGGGACCCCCAGGGCAGGCTCTCACGTCACCGCAGGTCAGGACAGTGAGCCACCTGCGCCAGCCAGAGGTGGGGACCGAGACGAGGGACACAGAGCTCCCCGCGTCTGTCGTCTGCCTCTGCCCGGCTCCCGTCCGCCTCCCACTTCCTTCCCTTTCTGTCTGGGACAGTGATGGACTGAAAGGCACACTATGACAGGCACCAGCCTTGTGGGGGGGGGGGGAAATGTCCCCAGCAGTAAAGGACAGGCAGGAGAGGGGTCTAGCCTGAGGCCTCCCCACCCTGGCGCCCGCAGCCTGGGCGTGGTGGGGCCAGGACTCCAAGGACTCTAGCTGCTGCTTCTGCAGGGTGCATCTACCTCTGTCTCGGCCACCTCCAGCAGCAGCCCGCCCGGCCCCTCCCAACCTCCGCCAAAGTATCTCCTGGGGCAAAGTCACGGGAAGAGAAGCCTTGACTAGGAAGGGAAATATCAGTTCATAAGACCAGGCCGCAGGGCGGCGAGGGAATGGCCATCCTGGCGCGGAGAGAATGACCGGGAGTTGGGCAGGCCTCCTGGAAGGGAGGGAGGAGACACCCCCGAGCTACGGGTGGCCACACCCACCTTGGACTGGTATAGTGCCTCGGCCTCGGCCTTGCTCCTCTGGGCAATGGCCTCGTACTGGGCCTGGACCTCGGCGATGATGCTGTCCAGGTCCAGGAAGCGGTTGTTGTCCATGGACAGGACCACGGATGTGTCGCTGGCGTCTGACTGCACCTGGGACATCTCCTGCAGCACAAGCAGACACCACCTTGAGCACACCACAGCCGTGGGCCAGCAGCTCAGGAGGGGGCTCGAGACTGGCCCGGGCGCGCATCCCGAGGACAGCACCCCCAGACGCCTCTCCTCCAGGAGAGGCCAGGCAGGCACTCCCCGGCCCCGCGAGCTGACTTACTGCATTGTAGAGGGCCTTGAGGAAGTTGATCTCGTCTGACACGCTCTCCACCTTGGCCTCCAGTTCCACCTTGCTCATGTAGGCGGCATCGACGTCCTGGGGGAGAGCTCGGTCGCTGTGGGCTCTGACCGGGGGCTCTGCCCCGTCCCAGCCACAGACAGGAGGGCCCGGAGGACGGGCCCAGGGGGCCTGTCCCTCAGGGGCTCCCCTGGGGGGCAGTGGGGCCTATCCAGGCACAGACTGACAGGCCTTGATGTTGCTAACTGGCTACTGTGCCGGCTGGGCCGGCTGAAGGAGCTGTGAGGCAAAAAGAGAAGATGGCCGGAGCCAGAAGGAGGATCTGGGAGCCCCAAGGAGAGTCGGGTTCGCAGCACTCGAGGCGCCCCCAAGCAGCTCCTACAATGCACGCCTGGAAAACGATGCCCACTTTGTCACAGCTCAAGGCCTCACCAGAGTCCGAAGCCTGCGTGCCGTCAGACACAACACCACACGGTGTGCTGTGAGGCGAGGGCTGAGGAGCCCTGCCCCCTCCTCCCCACCCAGCCGGCTCGGGGGGGCTCCCTCCGTGGCCCTCACCCTCCCACATGGCCAAAAAGAGACTCTCAAGTTAGCAGGACCCAACGTCTAGTCTACCTCCCTCCACCTTCAGCCCTTTTTGTTCAGGGCCGGGGGTGGGGGGGAGACTCCTCACCTTCTTCAGGACCACAAAGTCATTCTCTGCAGCTGTGCGCTTGTTGATCTCTTCTTCGTACCTGTGAGGAAAGACTCTTTGATCTGCCTGTTCTGGAATGTGCCTGCGGCCCAGAGCTCTTCCCACATGTAACTCCAGTGCCCTGCCTGGCCAGTTTCGCTCAAGGCCTTCTGCACGCAGGGGATCCCTAGCTCCTTCAGCAGGCTCTAGTTGAGGACTTACTGTATGCCACATGCCCCTCAAGGGAGCTGACGAGGACTGGACCCTGGGCGAGGAGCCCCCTCCCGGTGGGCTCTATTCTGGTTAATCCTGGAAGCCTTCCTGGAGAAAGCAGGTTTGGTTTTTTGTTTGTTGAACTATGGATGTGACCACAGGTAGATGGCTGCCAGGGATTTGGGGAGGTGCCTGGTCCCCCCTGAGCACAGCAAACACGGGGCTCTCATAGTTACTTCAACAGGGTCACTAAAAACGTAGCAGGCCGAGTGCCTGGGTTACGCTGTATTAACTCATTCGCCCTTCTACAGCCTCAGGCACCCACACTGTCCCTGTTATGTTGTGGAGGAGACCGAAGCACAGAGAAGCAAAGGAACTCGCCCATTATCCAGGATGAGAAAAGGGGTCACCAAGATCCTCAGCCCCCAGAGCCTGTGCTCCTAGCTGTGAAACACATCCCTTCTCCCTCAGAAGCCTGTTGACAGGAAAAATAAAACTCCTATTTGCAAGACAACTTGAAGGGCCTCTAACCCACGGAGGCTAGAGCGTCATCTGAACCTGGAAAGTTCCTGGATGAGCTTCAAGCATCTTGGAACCCTCAAAATCACGGACTGCATTCATTATTCATTAAAAGCCCAAGCGCGTCAGGCCCAGCTGAGCCGTGCGCCTCTGTGCTAAAGGCTGAGCACGGGCGGTCAGGGCGAGAGGGGTGAAGCCCCGATGCCCACAGGCAGGTGTCACAGAGCGGGGAGCCCGGCCCCCCGCCCGCCCCCCGCCCCCTCCCCCCACAGCCAGGCCCGGGACACTCACTTCTTCTTGAAGTCCTCCACCATGTCCTCCATGTTCCTCAGCTCGTACTGCAGCTTGTCCTTCTCGCTCTGCAGCCCGGACAGGAAGCTGTTGAGGCTGCTGATGTAGTTCTCAAAGAAAGGGTCCAGGTTGAGGGTGGGGGTCTTCGGGGCAGCGTCCTGCTCTTGCAGGAGGCTCCACTTAGTCTCCAGAACCTTGTTCTGTTGCTCCAGGAACCGCACCTGCCACCCAGTGAGAAAAGAGGATCAAAGACCCGCTGGGGCCAGCAGTGCAGGGGGGCCCATGACCGCCCCCCCAAAAGTGAAGCCCCCCGGGCTCTCCCCATGGCCCGGCAGCCCTGCCTTTGCCTGCTGCGATGGCCAGGAGGACGCCGTGTGGACAGCAGGGTGGGGGGAGAGTGGGGAAGCAGAGCTCTCTGCGCAGATCAGGAAACGGAGGCCCAGAGACAAAACCAAGCCCACGCCAGTTACGAGAGCGAACTGAACCGAGGCCTCCTGACACTCAGGACCTCTGGCCATGTATTGTGTCCTTTATCTGCCCATTCTTCAATCATGTGTCCTCAACAAACAGCAGGAAAGTCCAACAGCCTACAGCAGACGCGCTCCAGGGCTTACAGTGACTCGTGACCCAGCGCTAAAGTAGGCAACAGAGAGAACCCCAGAAACAGGGCCCGGCCGCCCTGAGGCCAGCGTGGCTGCCACCCTGGCTAAAGGCAGGGCTGAGCTCTGTCCAGCGGAATCACTGGGTAAAGCTGTCTCAAACTTCCATTTGCTGTAACATGTCTGGACACAAGTCCAAGGCCAGCTGTTTGAGCAGGTAAAGCAAACGAGATGTGCGTCAGGCCTTCTGCTGGACATTCCGGACCCCCAACGCCGGCAACCCCCCTTAAAGCATGACGAGAGCTGCTGATGAGAAGCCCTAAGACACTGGACCCCACCTTCTGCTGGAGGGGCAGAATTTCCCTAGCAATTTACTTGACGTTCGAGAGCTTTGCCCCCCCCCCAAAAAAAAGGTCTACTTTGCCCAGGCCACCATGTGCGGTGATACCCCACCAAGAGTCGCCACAAACCCTTTCTCCCAGGCCTCTGCTGCCTGCACACGTCTCTCGAGAGCAGAGTGTCTCCCTGAGCCCTCCAGTCACACCTGCCACGGCGCCTCGCCCGGGCTACCAGGGCCCCGGCCTCTCTGTCAAGCACCTCTTCACATGCTTGGAAATGTTCAACATTCACACTCTCAAGTTCTATGAGAACCACCCCTCACCCTGCCCCCCCCCAGAGCGCTCTGCACCCCTTTCCTTAAGCTGAAGGCAGATCAGCCCATCTCGCAGATACAAATTCAGCCCTGGTAGAGTCAGTCGCTCTCACAGAGGTACAGCTCCCAGTTGTTCTGGGTAGAGGAGGAATCCTGGGTAAGCTGGCAGAGGGCAACAGTGAGGGGCGTCAAGATGGCAGCGGTCTCCACCGAGCCTCTGATGAGCCACCGTGGGGGGCAGGTGAAGGGGCATTGTCCTCTCCAGTGGGACAGTCCTCTTCACCGCCTGCTGCTGTCGAGCAGGCCTGTCCTGGAACTATAAGGCGAACCCACGAGGCCTTCCTCAGATCACAAGGAGAGCGGGAAGAAGAGACCAGCCCACTCGGTCCAGCTTTGCCTAATTTCCAGCTGTCCTGAGACAGGCCCACCTTGTCGATGAAGCAGGCGAACTTGTTGTTGAGGGTCTTGATCTGCTCACGCTCCTGGGTCTTTACTTGTCCGATCTGGGGGTCGATCTCCACGTTGATGGGCTGCAGGAGGCTCTGGTTGACCGTCACTTCATGGATTCCCCCAGGGAAGCCACCTGGACCGCCGGGCCCACCAAAACCACCGTGGCCACCAAATCCACCAGAGCCACCAAATCCACTTCCTCCAAAGCCCCCAGCTCCGCCACCGAAGCCCCCAGCTCCTCCTCCAAAGCCTCCAGATCCTCCACCATAGCCCCCTGACCCTCCGAAGCCCCCTGATCCTCCAAAGCCCCCACTTCTTCCACCGAAGCTCCCACACATTCCTCTCCCGCCCCCTCCAAACCCGCAGGCGCTCCCAAACCCGCCGGGTCGGAAGCTGCCCCCGGCCACGCTGCTGGAGATCTTCTTATTCCCCCCAAGGTTCTGCAGACTCCTGCTGCCGAAATTTCCTCCCATCATGGCGCAGGCAGAAGCCATGCTCCCGCTGCTGCCCCCAGAGCGGGAGGTCTTGGAGGAGCTGATCCGGCCCTGGCCGGACACCACGGCCGAGCCACCGCTGAAGCCGTGGCGGCGGCTGCTGCTGGACTGCTGGCCATAGCTGGCCTGGCGACTCATGGTGCGCAGCAAGGTATTCCAAGGCGGCGAGCTAGAAGCTGGACAAACTCGAGAGCCTCTGTGGTTCCGGGCCAGAGAGGGCCCTTATATAGGGCCAGGGAGCTTGGCTGGCGGATGCAGCCAGCCGCTAATTGAGGTATTAACAGCTTTGCTTTGCCTGGCAGCAAGAGGTCGAGTCCAAAACTCGCAACACACCTTGGTAATCACCCCAAATTTCTAAGTGGCTTTGTTTTCCCAGGGTTACTCACCCGAAATCAGCTTAAGTCGGGAGAGGGGCCATTCCACAGGACTGGACACAGCCCCTAATCCCCAAGAGATTCAGGCTGCTGTCCCAGCAGTGACAGGTCAGCATTTTTCTACCGCTGCTGCATCCTCACAGCCACTCGGCCAACCCATCCAGGAGAAAAGTCAGAGTTGGGGGGGGGGCGGGAGGTGGAGGCACTGTCTGGGGGATCTCATCACCCTGGGAGAGACCCCGGCAGGGGGCTGGGGCCTCAAGGAAGAGCTGCAGTGAGGGAGTAAAGAAGGGCCACTTGGGGAACAGAGGTGCGAGGGGCTGAGAAGGAAGACCGTGCAGAGCACTGCGGGAAGGCAGCTGGCAGCCAGGGACCTGGGAGCGGGAGGTGCAGGAAGGCCAGCCTGGGCGAGGACAGGAGGCCCGACCCCGGCCAGACATCCAGCCCTCACACGGCCCCACTAGGAAAACGAACCCGGGTCTCCACGGCCCCTTCCCTCCGCTGCCCTGAGACACGCCACCCGCCGGCCCGGAGAGTAGCGGGTCTTCTCCTGGCTCCGCCCTCGTGAACCGGGAGGTGAGGGTCGGAACCCCCACAGTGGCCGGCCAGCACCCACACTGGCCTCGGGCCACACGCGCGAAGGGCCCAAGGCACTAGTTGCCTGAGGTCTCTTTGCTTCTGTCCGTGTGGTGCCTCTTAGAGGGCTAATCGCGGCCAAGCACATCAAGATCTCGGAGTAGATGAGTTTCCTAAGATTCTTCACATTGATCTTTTTCCACATTAGAACTAGACAAGTTTCTGGCTTCATTTGACTCAAGATTCCAAATTCTCAGGACAGCAGCCTCGCTCCCCCTCCGCTCTTACTTAGCGGGCTCGCGTCTCTAAGTCTTTCTTAGGGCACGCTGATGTCTAACATCCCTATGTTTACACCAGCCCCACTTAATGTCATGTCCCTTATCACCAATCACGTATTTTAATTAAAAAGAAAATGCTGGCTCTTCCTGAGTCTGTTGAGCGAATGAAGGAAGAGATAAGTCTCTCTGATTGTCAAGTGTGGTATGTCAGTCACTTTCAAATCCTGGCCTCCAATTCCTTCAGCCCCAAGCCTGACTGCTGAGCAAGAGGTAGGGGCATAGTTCTTTTGTTTGTTTTTTTAAAGATTTATTTATTTATGCACGCAGAGCTGGGGTACAGGCCAGAGGTGCATGGGGTAAGAGGCTTCACCCAAGACAGTGGAGAGCAGAGCAGGCCGAGTGATGAAGTCCACTGCTGAGAGGAGCAGCGGGCGGGTCTGCCACGCCATGTGGGTCACCTCCGGGGCGGGGACCGAACTCATGCTGAAGTGGCTGTGGCTTCTTAGTGCTGCGCTTTAACCGGCTGCACAGCCAGGGAGGGCCCAGTTTTTGACCTTATTAAATGGTACCTGACACTCCTGCCCGTGAAGCCCACAGTGCTTGCCAGAAAATGAGTCTCTGCAGAAGGTAGCCCCCCTTAAAACGGGTCCTTCCCCCCCTTCCAACCTGACCACCCCCCTCCTCAGACGCTGGCCCCGGGGACACTCGTCCTCACATGCCGCCTCTGTCCATTTTCACCCTGGCTCCTGGGCACAGGTACCCTAAACCCGAAGGGCTGGGAGGTGGGTGTCCTGCAAGTTAACTGGGTGGGGTGCAGTTTGTGTCAGCGGGGTTCCCCAACTGCAGTCCTGCCCAGGCACACGCGCTCTGGGCAAGTGGCTGGGAGACCGCGGCCCACAGAGGTTCCAGCTCCCACCACCCCACGAGTTCCCGGCGCTGGGTCCCAGGCTCCACATGCAGAGAGGAGGCTGGCGAGACGCGCAGCCCCGTCACAGCTTCCCGCCCAGCACAGGGAGCCCCCTGATGCCCTTTGTGCCCCCAGCGTGGCATCACCCTCCTGTCCCTAAAACCTAGGTGCTGGCCCATCCCCAGGCTCTGATTCTCGCCCAGAGCATCCTGCTGGCCTGAGAGACCAACACCTGGCCACTGGGTCCAGGCAGGGGCTGAGAACGGGGCGGGGTCCTGCCCCGACTCAGTGCCCCCAGTTTTCTGTTGCCTCAGTATCCTCAGCACACGGAGGGCTCTAGATTAGAGCAGGGGTTCACGTAGGAGGTGGGGAGGGGGAGGGCCCCAGGGCAGCGTCCTAGCCCTGTGTCTCAGCGTGCTGACACGGATGAGGCAGGGGAGACTCCACCCGGGAAATGGACGGAGGCTGGGTTGGGGGCCAGAGGCTCAGACACAGCACACGAAGCTGCCCTGGCTGCTGCCAGGTGAGGTGGGGCCTGGCTCAAAGTCCGTTCGTGTTTTGGGGTCCTGCTGTCACACCCCGCCGTGAACGCTGCACCTGCCTCCAGAGAGACCCTGCGAGCTGGTCGGGGAATGCCCTCACCGCCTTCCGCCCCTGTTGGCTTCTCTCAGATCGTCGCCATGAAAAGGAAATGCTACGGGACAATTAACGATGGGTTTCCGCCCTTTGATGGGTGCCAGTGACCTTGCCTAGTTTGAATCTGCTGAGAAGTCAGTTTGCCTTTCAAACATCAGAACAAATTCCACAGAAATTGGGGTGGAAATTTGGGACTCTAATGAGGGCCCATCCCAAATCCCTCCTTCCTGGCAATGCCCACTGCTAATCCCCTCCAGCTGCGACTATAAAGCTGCTCTCCTGCTTCCTCCTAGGAGGGAAGAGAGAGGTGGTGGCCAGGAGTCCCACCACTGGCACGGGCACAGCTGGGGCTTTCCTGGAGCTGAGGGCACAGGGCCCAGGAGAAACACGGGGCTTCTCTGAGGAAACAGGGCCCTTGCCGGGGAGCCGGGGACACAGCGGCCCTGGCTTCTCGTGAAACAGGTCACTCAGAGGCTTGGGGCCAAGGACAGTCTTGGCGACCACCGGCACGGCAGTGGGGTGATGGTGTCAGCTCAGGGACAGCAGGTGGGTGAGTGGCGCCACGGGAGAACTCTGCAGAGACGCACTGGTTGAGGACACTGGGTCAGCAGGTCTTGGCGAAGAGGGGGGGCGGGGGGCGTGGCGGGGCGGAGAAGGACTCGGCTCCACTCTGCAGTCGGAAGAGCCCCGCCGCGTAAGCAGCCGCTGGCTATACCTGGTGAACTGTGGGCCCCGTCCAGGAACCGGCCGCAGGGCTTCTGGAGCTTGGGAAAGACAGTCTTGGGCCCAGCAGCTGCAGCGTCAACCTGCCTCGTCCCTGGGAGACCCACCCAGCCCCGGAGGCCGCAGAGCGTGCCAGGCAGGCTCAGAAAGAAGCAGGTGGCCTGGTTCGGGCCTCCCTGCAGCTGAGCTCAGGCCTCCAAATTAGAGCTGACAGCCCTCGGGTGGCTGCTGGGCAGAGTCGGGGGTCAGCTGAGGGACCTGCAGCATTCACCGTGGGGTGTGACAGCAGCGGAGATGCAGGTCAGGGGCGCCGCCGGGGCGCAGCTCTCAGGAACACTTCCCAGGCCTCCTCTCAGCGGCCCTGTAGGAACAGGCATTCAGCTCCACTCACACGAGGGGAAAACTGGGCTCGGGAGTGAAATGACTTCCAGGGGCCCTGCAGACGGCACAGCCAGAACCCCCGTTCGGATCAGGCCTGCCTGGAGCCCATGCTTGCAATGCACACGTGGACTCCGGCCTCTGGGAAGGTCCCTGGGTGGCATCCGTGTCTGCGTCTGCCCGCAGCCCAGTTCACGGTACAAGCCCTGGTCAGTGCCGCTGTGTTTGGGAAGCGACGCGTGAACGGGGAGGAGGGAGAAGCACACCAGCAGGGCCCGCCTCGTCCCAGCACAGTCCCCAGGAGGGCTTTGCCTCACTCCCCAGCAAGGGGAGTCTGGCTGCACTAGCCTTCCTGGCGAGGGCCACTCACGGTACCTGTCAGAGGCCATGGCATGCCCCATGCTGGGCAGACCCGCCCCGCCGCCCCCTCCCTCCCTCCCGTGCATCCATGGCCAGCCACTGCTTCCTGACTCCTCTGCGCTGGGCACGGCCTTGTCCTCTCTGGCTGGCTCTCCTTCTACCCTCCTGACTTAAACCTCTCCCCTGTCTCCCCCCGCCCAAACTGACTCACCAATTAGGGAATCGAGACCAGCCCAGCCTGTTGAGTTCTTGGCTGTCCTGGGGATACCCATGGCCCCGTAAGTCAAATGAGGGCGTCTTTCATTCCTCAACCAGCATGGAAGCCCTTGGAGGCCAGGCCCATACCCGGGGCAGCCTCCCACTGGCCCCAGTACTCAGCCAGCCTTGTCCAGCTTGGGAAGTTCTTGGTTCCAAAAATAGCCAAGCCACAACCTCAAATACAGGTGCCCACATTTAATCGTCTGTGACATTTGCAGAGTGTCTTTGACTCTTTACAGCCCTTTCACTTATCGGACCTGACACAAATGGGCAAGCATACCACACACAGACACATACCCCAGTGACTCACAGACAAATACGTTCATACAACCCAACCCCCACGTGGGAATGACTGCGAGGGTCGACCAGGAACGAGGAGGGGAGACCGAGGCGCTGCCCCGCCTGCTGATGCCCCTGCCTTCTGCCAAGAGGCATGCAAACCTGAGCAGAGAGTGAGGTGGGTGATGGCATGGGGTGCCCTGGTGGTGGGAAGGCCATGAAAATGAGTGTAGAGGCTTAAACCCAGGACCCCCAGAGCAGAGACAACAATGGAAACCTACTTGACCTCAATAAACTGAATTTGAAATCAATAAAAAATAACTGGGGCCCTCCCTGGTGGCGCAGAGGGTTAAAGCACAGCACTAAGCTAAAGGCACTTCAGCATGAGTTCGATCCCCGCCTGCCCCGGAGGTGACCACATGGTGTGGCAGACCTCTCCTGACCCGCCCACTACTCCCCTGTTCTGCTCCCCACTCTGTCTCTGGTGACTCCTCTCACCACCCCTGCACCTCTGGCCTGTACCCCAGTTCTGTATGCACAAATAAATAAATCTTTAAAAAAAGAAAGATAATTGACTGCTTAAATTAAAACCCGTGTCCATCAGGGTGAAATCTGACCCTGGAGACAATCTCCAGGCTGTGTTCAGAGGGCAAAAGCAGTCCTCTAAAGAGCTTGCCCTGGAAGGAAGCCTCCCGGGAGCATCTTGAGTGATTTCCTCAGACTGAAGAACATGAAGGGCTGCAGCTCGCCTTCCTGGGTTGCCTTCAGTCAGCCGCTTGCTCAGTTAAGGATGATGAACATGTCCTGACAGAGAGGCTGCAGTGAGGCAAGGGGACCGAGGAGGGAGAGTGCAGAAGGGGTAAGCCCAGCCATGCTCCCTGTGCCCACCTGTGCCCCCATTGCTGCATGTTCCCAGAGGGATGCCAATCTTAGTGCAAGGCCCTGACAGCTCTGATGGTGGTGCTGATGGTGATGGTGGTGGTGATGGTGGTAATTATGGTGGTGATGGTGATGGTGGTGATGGTTGTGATTATGGTCGTGATGCTGATGGTGGTGATGGTGATGATGATGGTGGTGGTGGTGGTGGTGGTGGTGGTGGTGGTAATGGTGGTGCTGATGACAGCAGAGACTTGTCACGCTGATCACCTGAGTGCTTGCTCACATTTCTCTATCATGCCCAGCCCTCCCAGAGGCCGGAGACTCTGTGAGGTCTGTGTCACTGTGAGCCAGTTCTCAGAGGGTGCCTGACTATCCCAAAGAACAGTGTAGGAAGCTGGGCTGGGGCTGACTAAGTGAAGGAAGATGTTGAGTCCAGCCCCTCTCAGATGTTCATCTCCTCTGCCTCAGTCAGTGCCTTGACTTTGCACTCTGAGCATCTCCTCATTTGGGACCTTGACCTCAGTGGTGACGCCATCCAGGTCCACATTCCAGGTGTCCTTGGACAGGATGACAGATGTGTCCTTGGGTTATGACTGGAGCTGGTTGTGATCCTGCAGACATAAAGCCAGTCCCCTCACATCCAAGTAGTGCTCCCCACTGCAAACCCCCCAAAATTAGCCTTCTAGTGGTGCCATTTGAAAATGATGCAAGATACAGGCAAAAATCTCTGTCATCAGGCTGATGAAAGAAAAGGCTTTTGTACACCAGGCCACTGACCACACATTCACGGGCTTCTTTGTCCAGTGGGTTTGGGTGGAGGGGGGAGAGGGTGGGAAATGTTATCAATAGGTGCTAGCAATCACAGATGTGGGGGGACACAGAAAAGAGGGGAGAACAAAGAAAGAGAGGTTAAGACATCTGATAGATGGCAAGTTTTTACAAAAATGACAACCCCGGAATCTGATAAGAGATGTAGAAGAAAGAGAGGATTGAAAAAAAGGACAGAACTTGGGAGTATCAGACCTTGAAACCGTATCAGAAGGAAGCAAGGCCTTGTGGTTTCAGAGGTCTTCTAGAAGGTGATCCTGTCTGTCGGACTCTCCATTTTGATCTTCTACCATGTTGTAGGAAAACCACTAGAGTGGTAAAGATGTAGGGGAGAATTGTGTCCCATGTCCAGAGAGCAGTGAGACAGGGTGTGGCATTTACTAAGCAGGGCTTAGGGTGATCTTCAGAAGGAGGAAGACTCTGGGAGGGAACCAAGGGAGCCTTTGCAATCTAATCTCCCGTGGCCATTAATGGGCGGCGAGAGAACATGGGTTACCAGCAACCAGACCCTCTGGCAGAGGGCCAAGAGATAAAAGAAGCAGATGCCACTGTGATCATTGCACTACTCTATTTTTATTTGTTTGAGATTTTCCATAATAAAAAGTTTTTAATGAGCTCTTCCAATCCCATTTTTCTCTTTTACAAATAAGCTTTTTTGCTTTACTTAAAGAGAAGTTTCAGTGCAGCCCAGAGAAAACATCTTTGTGTATAGTTCAAAATACACAGCTCAAACATCTAAGAGGGCTGAGGCTAGTCAGAGTACCAACTAAGTTGCACACAGGACTAGAACCCAAAAATAATTTGAGTTTGGAGCTTGAGCCAAATCTAACCAGAGAGATTTAACAGAGATGAATGTAATTTAAAACCCTACATGTATATTCAAACAAAGCAGCTGTACATGTCCGCCTAGGGAGATATGGTGGCACAATGTCTTCTACGTAAAGGCTTGACCAGCTCAGGGTGAAACTCACCTGCAAGGTCAGATGCATGAAAAGAAGCCGCTTGTCCGCCCCTTTTCTGGGCTAGCCAAGCCTCACTTTGAGGGTCGGGTTGGGTTCCAGATCCAAAGGGTATCTGTGGGGAGCAAGGAGAAGATAGATAAGGAGGCCCTAGGTCAACAGGGGGTCATGTTATTGTGTTTGCCTTCTTCAGGTTTCAGAAAGCGTGATGGTACTAGGCCCTTTTATTGAGTGCTTATCTTGTTCTACGAGCTGTGCCAAGCTTTCACTTGCTTTGTAAGATATAATCAGTGCATCCGTCAACAGGCACTATAGTTTACATTTTCTGCCCAATGTTATGTAACATACAAGCCATATATGACACAGTCCTTTTAAAGACTTTATACTCAAGGGGGTCCCTCTAGCAAGATGGTGACAGAGTGAGAACTGATGCAAAAACCCGAGGGGGAAATGATTGCCAGCATCCATAATAGGAGAATTTGTCCACCTGAAAGGGGGTAGGGAAAAGTCTAAATGAACTTTGTTTAAAGTGCTAACAATGGAGGGCCCTCCCTGGTGGTGCAACACGTTAAAGTGCAGCTCTATGAAGTTATCGTCAGCCACTGCAGCACAAGTTCGATCCCAGCAGCCCTCTCCTGACCCGTCCGCTGCTCCCCTCAGCAGTGTGTTTCAGTCGATCTTCCTGTTCTGCTCCCCACTCTGTCTCTGGGGAATCCTCTCACCACCCCCCCCACACACACACACACATCTTCCCTGTGCCCCAGTTCTTATATGCATAAATAGATAAATCTTTTTTTCTAATTGTTAAGTAAAGTGATAACAACGGGCGGTTCAACCCACAGAGGAAAGAGAGGCTGCCATAGAGAAGCCCCTTCACCTTCTGACTTGGGCACACAGAACATCGGGATCCCAAGACCCAGCAGGGCACAGATAGTGGTGCACAGCAGGCACCACATAAGGGGTGAGGGAGGGATTGTGCAGGTGTGATGAAGGATGTTGAGATGAAGAAATGGCACCAGTTTCCCCAGGTGGCCACAGAAGAAATATGTAAAAATAGATCAGAAACACAAACCATTTTAAAAGGCAAAATAAAAAGGGGATGAGTTGATCAGGTTTTACCTGAAAGTAGGTTTTGCAGAGGGAGGAAGGAAAGACCCACATAAGTTGCTGGATTCTACCAGTGGGAATACCTCTGGCTTAAAGTTTATACTTTTTCTTTTCCTGGTACCTTTTGAAATAATCATCCTGCTCTACTTTTATGTTTTCTTTATATTGCCACTTTCAGTTTCACTAGAATTTGTTGAAGGTTGGGGGAAACTGAGACTTTATAATCTAGCTGTGAATCAATTTGCATAAATATAGTACTATGTGTCTATGAATATCTTTCATTTTCTAAAGTACTTTTTATATTTATTATTTCTTTTTGAACTTGAGACATCCCTGAGAAGCAGATATTGTTTATTAGCACATGAATGAATGATAACACCTAACATTTGTTACCTTCTACTCCTCTGTGAATGCCCATTGGCAAAGTTGCTTAGCATGAGCTTAGCCTCAATCCAGAGAAGACTTTTTGATTTTATTTCTACATCACTCTCTTTCTAATAATAATAAGGGAGTTACACTAAAAATAGCAATCCAATTTTTTTAAAGGAATCATGGATTAAATCATCTGGGAAAAAGATTTCTCCAGCAATTGAAGCAAAGACGAAGACCTGCTAAATCATATGAGGTTTATTATTTTTCATAAAGACTTCAAGAGAAATATTTTTTTAATCTTAGTTTTAAAGGGAAGTGGGGAAAACATGGACCTGGCCTTTTTTGTTTTTCTGTTGAGATATAAATTACATATACTGACACATAAATGGCAAATATTATGTTTCAGATGTGCAATACAATGATTTGATTTGTATGTGTTGCAAAATAATTGCTACACAACTCTTGTTAACATCTGATATAGTTAGAAAATATTTTTTGGTGAGAAGAAATTTTAAAATCCACTCCATCATTAACTTTCAAATGTACAGTATGGTATTACTAACTACCGCCACTATGCTGTACATTACATCTCCAAACTTATTTTATACCTGGAAGTTTATGTCTTTTAACTCCCTTCACCCATTTTCCCTCTTTTCAAGTGGAGCTTAGAACCAAAGTTTACTTAATCTTAGGAATCTGTAAACAAATGCAAGTAATCATAACTAAAGTAGGTAATCAGAGAAACTGAGTTTGGAAGGAGAAATGATGAGTGTCAGGCTCTTGAAATAGAGTTCTCTCCCCCCCCCCCCCGTGGCTGCGTCGCATTTCAGCACCAAGGACAGAGCACAGTCTCCACCATCAGCCCAGACACACCCACTCTCCTCCACATCTATCGCAGCAAACAAAACTACACACGTGTCATTCGCATGTGCTCTGGAGCCTCACAGCCTTTGTTCAAACACTGGTGACACCAACTGCTAACTTTGGCACAGGGTAAATTACCTTCCTGTGCCACCTTTTCCTCCTTTGTTAAATGGGGGTGAGCATACCCACCTCTATGGAGAGCAAACGAGTTATACATGAAATTCTCAGAGTAACCCCTGGGAAGGCAGTAACACCTAACTAAAAAATTTTTTCAAGTATTGATTTTTCCAGAACCTCAAGCTCTCAGGACGGGGAAGGGAAAGGGAGAATGGTTCTGTAGAAGGCGCTCAGGAAGTTGACCTCACTGGTTAGACTCTCCATTTGGACTTCACTTTGCTCATGCAGGAAGCATTTGCATCCTGAAAATAAGGGACAACGAACCAGGTTTCTTAGCTTCAACATTATTCTCATTATTTGCCATCACATTTCATAATACTGATACCATGCTTGTATGGAGGTAGCAGCAAAAATCATGCACAGCAGACATACCTGGCAGCAGAGATTTACCAACAAAGCTCAGTGCTAGAAAGATAATTATCAACTTTTATAGCATGCATGATTATAATGGTGCTTGTCAATCATCAAAAATGAATAATGCAAAGTTCAACTGGTGAACCACTTGAGAGATTATCTTAACTACAGACAGAAAACCACTTCCCACGGGACTGGTGCTGTCCTGCACACTGGCCATCAACATCAGGACAACATCTGGAAAAGCTGCTTCAGAAAAGACATGGCTCCTCACCGCTTTCCTTCTGTTCCGTCTGCTTCCTGCTCAGCCCACACCCCTCCGTCCACCCCCCTTCAGCCTCTGATTGCTTGTTAAACTCATCCTCATAGGAAGACATGTCATGGGTATGAGCCCACATGCCAGGGAAGCCGCTTATCCCAGGAGGTGGTGGCCAAATTGGGGCAGAGCTGCTGGTGAATATTCCCTGGACATGGCCAGGCAAAAGCCAGTTGGGTGGCCTGGACAATAAGGGTGGTGGGGCCTTTAGGAGGACACTGGCACCCCTTTTCTGGCACTCTAGAAATAGAAAGGGGACTCATGTGATGAGTTGATCTCATACCCCCTGTTGTCCCTGAACATCATATTCGTCTCTAGAGTCTCCTGAGCTGGGAAATCACCCTCACCAGCATGAGCCAAGGCCTCTGGTCATTCCCAAAGCTGCCTTCCCTTGTAGCTGTCCCCAACACCCCAGGCTGCTCACTCCTCCATCTGTATCCCGGATGTATATCCTGCCCCCCACATCAGCCCAGTACAGGGCTACTTCCTGCCCTGGCCTCCCTCACCACACAGGATCAACAACTCTCTAATTGGTTCTCACCTTGGCAGTAAGTTGGGATCACCTGGGGTTCTGTGAAAGCTATCAATTCCTGGCTCCTGTGCCTAGAAATTCTGATTTAGTGAGTCATGAGCTTAATCTGGACACTTGAGTATCTACAGCACCCGAAGTGAGTGTTACAGAGGTTGCTGTTATCAACTTTTTAAAAAGAGCTATTTATGTATGCATTTTTATCATTTAAGATTTATGTATGTAACTGGGGGCGTGGAGCGGTGAGAGGATTCTAGTGAACAGCAAATGAGCCCATTGTTATTAGATGTTGGCATACTGGGATGTCTGCCTCAGCCTGAACGGGGCCCCTCTGTGCCCACACTGTGCTAGACACACCATCATCCTGCAGCCTACAGGTTTGGTAGCCATGAGAGCAATTTCCCAGCTGGAAATCCCACGCACCTCCTCACCTGCAGCATGATCACCGCAGCACCACACCTTGGCAGCCATCTTCCCAGGCACCTCCATCATTCGTTTCCTTCTGTTGCTCTCCACGAGCACCTGCAGCTTGCCCACTCCCCACCCGGGGGCCCCGCTTGCTCAGCAGCGCATCCCGGCAGGCTGGGGTGATGTAGCGGAGCCCTCCAAAAGAGCTCAGCACTGGCCTGGGGGGTGGCCATCTCCTCTGGCAGGAGACTCTGGGTCTCTAGCACCTTGAGCTGATGCTGCAGGAGCCACACCTGTGGCTCGGTCAGAGGCGCGGTCTCGGCTGCCCAATCTCAGTTTGTGAGCAGGAATGCCACCCCGCCCGGATCTGCGTGCTCCAGGCAGGCCCCTTCCCCACCACAGGTGTTCCACTCGTCCATGGCGGACGCAAACGTGACGCTGAGGTTCTCCACCTGCTCCTTCTTGAATCTTCACTTCCCTGGTCTGAAAGTTGATCCCCATATTCAGGGGCTTCAGAAGACTGGTTGGTGGTTACCTTCTGGGTGCTGAGGGATAAGCCCCATGAGCTCACAAAGCCCCTGGCCCCCCCGCAAGCCCCTCCAAAGCCACGAGGCCCCCTCCAGCACTGAGGGCCCCCTCCCGCAGTGGCCTCTCACACCCCTTCCCCCTGCACAGGCTCCCCACAAAGGCACCTCAGTATCCCCATGCTGAGCCCCCAAACTGGCACTCCGGCCACGGTGAGCAAGACCTCTGGCTCCCCCCAAGACTATAGGGCCTCCTGCTCCCAAAGCCCCCGCCCCCGTCACGACACATCCGTGACCCCGAAGCCTGTCTGGGGCCTGTAGGACTGACATGGTCTGGCCAGGCGCCGTGTGGCACAGAAGCGCCAGAGCTCTTGGGGGCTCACGGCAGTCTGCTGGGGGGCCAGCTCACTGTTTTTTCTGGATGCAGGGAGATGTTCTGGTTCAAAAGGCTTCTGAGAAAGCAAGCCAGTCTGCCACAGAGAGGAGTGAGCCTTTTCTAGGTCCCAGGGAATTTGGTTCATTAACTGGGTGACTTTGTAGCTTTCATTCCCTGGATAAAACTAACCCCCCACCATCACCACCACCGATTTCTTATGCTGTGATTTCAGCCTCCATTTCAGGCTTTCCTGTACTTAGCCTTATGTAGGCTTTGTAGAATTTGTGCAAGAACAAACTCCCGCGAGAAAGGAGCTTGGTTCGTGCCTGTCATAGCCTCGAGCCCCGCTTCTCAGCAGCCAGCAGGTTCAAGTACATAACCCTGTGGCTCTTTCGTTCCCCAAAGCTCGAGTGTTCCCTGGTGTCACTCTGCTGACTGACTCCCAGAACGAACAAGGTTCACACAGAACCTGGGAGGAGTTTGGGAAGAGCAAGTGAAAAGTTGGGTTCCTCCAGATTGAGACACCTGCAAGTCTTACTCGCTGCATGTCCATGCAGCCCCCCAGATGGTCCACTCCTGGACCAGCAGCAAAATCTGCACGTCTGCTGAGGAGCAGAGGGGTGAATATTGGGGCAGAATGTTCCAGGCATTTAAAAAGACCTAAATGAGTGGACCAGCCACTAAAGTGAGCTTTAGCACTCACCATTGGGGTGGCCAGGAGTGGCCCGAACATCCCCTCATTGTTCTGTAATTCTGCAGGTAGTTCTACCTTTCCTGTCAACTCACGGCCCCAGTGGCCCCCATTCACCTACCTGATTCCCGCACCTTGTCTCTTCCCCTATGAAACCCCCATGGGCTCTGCTGCCTGTATTCCCTTCCTTCTTCTCCCCTGAACAAGGGCCCCAGCCCTGCCCGCCATACCACAGGCACCAGGAGGACAGGGTCCCATCTATTCATTCCCCCAGAATCCCTGTCACCCAGTACAGCATTGACCCATTGTGGTCTCACAGGTTTTGTAGGGAGAATGTCTGTCCACCTTCTCATGCTCTGGCACGGCCCCTCTGGGTGGGTACCAATAACTACCTCCATCATCACGCTGGACACTCTTCCCATCACATCATCTCTTACCCTAAGCTCAGGTTGGAGTGTTGAAAGACAGATTGTCTAAACCTACAGCCGTTAGGGGGTGGCTTCCCTCTCTGCTAAAGACACCACGTGTGCCAAAGCCCATCTTAAGTGTACAGGAAATGCAGATCATGCCTGGGTGGGAGAAAAGACTGATGATTAGAAGGCCTTGACCCACGCCACCCCCCCACTCCATCCTCTCACACCTTCTTAGCCCTCTCACGCCAACGTGCGTGCCTGTCTTGGCGTCTCCAGGGGCCTAGGGGAGGGGCTGCAAATTGTCATCAAACTAAACAAAATAGTCCTTTCATCAAGAACTCCATATTAAAAACTTGTCCACATTGTACAAGAATACCGCAAAGTATTCGTAAGACTGGAGAAAGAGGAAGTCATCTCCACCACTTCTCTAAGTATCCATTGGTATAATCTTTCTTGACCACGGTTGACTGTATAAAACCATTTGCCAGTCTCAGTGGCTGAGCAATTTCACACCTAGGGAAGTTATCTTAAAGGAATGCCGAGGACACATTCCGAGACATGTGTTCACAGCAGCAACAGCTGACTAGGGTGGGGAGAGCAGGAATAGTAGATTTCAAAATGTGCCACATCCACCAAGAGGAATATTGTGCAGTCATTAAGAATGACGCCCTCGCCATGGTGACGCTGTGTGCGGCGGGGCGGGGCTCCCGGACGCAGGTAATGGGGCGCAAGTGCCAACCCAGCCCCAGGCTGCTGGGAGGCTGCGGGACAGCTCAGCAGGGCAGCATGGGCAAGGGGCAAGTACAGGTGGTCGTGGAGGAAGAGAGCCTCGCGCTTTCCGTATCTTCTGCCTCTGAAGCCGAATTTGATGCCGTGATTGGATCTATCGAGGACATTATCATGGTTACCGAGTTCCAGGTACTGCAGAGAAATTTCATGGACAGATATTACCAAGAATTTGAAGACACGGAAGAGAATAAATTCAGCTACATGCCAATTTTTCATGAGTACCTTTCTCTAGTTGAAAGGTATATCGAGGAACAGCTGCTGAGGCGGATTCCCGGATTCAACATGGCGGCCTTCACAACTACGTTAAGGTACCGGAAAGATGAAGTGACTGATGACATATTCGACATGTTACTCACATTTACGGACTTTCTGGCATTTAAGGAGATGTTTCTGGACTACAAAGCAGAAAAAGAAGGCCGAGGACTGGACTTAAGCACTGGTTTAGTGGTGACTGCGTTGTGCAAATCATCTTCTATGCCAAGTTCCCAGTAGAGCCCCGGCGAGAGCCCCCGCCTCCAGGCTGCGGTGCCTTCTGGACACCTTGAGCCCAGTAGGTCAGGAGAGACTTCTGCTTGTGATGATGGAAGGCTGTGTCTTAGAAACACTGTTCTGTAACTCTTGTGAATGCTAGGTCGTAACAAAATGGTCGAAAAGCTAAGTCATCTGACCTTCCTAAAAAGCACTTTCTTCCACTCAGTAGCCCCCGGTGCTCCTGCCAAGAAGACACTTTCTTCTGAGAGTCACACCGCTCTGGGGCAAGACTGCATCAAGCATTCCACCTGGAGAGCCCCTCCCCCCAGCACACATGTCCCCTGTCCCCTGAGCAACGCCATTACAAACTCCCTGTGTCAAATACCACAGCCAGACTGCGTCTCTGTGTGCTCACGGCAATGTTGCTTGGGTAAATTCCAGTCTTTCTAACTCTGGCTTATTTGTGTAGGGTTTTGACTACTTGGGAGTGCCAAAACACTGCCTCCTCTAGTCATCAAAGCTCAGGATTCCCAGTCTCCCATAGACTTAGAAATGCCCCCTTGTCTCCAGCCCTTAGCCTGGCCTCTGCCATGGAGCCCCAATGTCCTAGGATGGTCCTGGGGTTTGGTCTTTCTGTCACTTTGACTCTCCTCCATGTTTCCCAAGCTCTTTCCTTCCCCAGCCTGCTCCAGGCTTCCTCTCCAACATGGTTTGATGGACCCCCTCTCCCAAGCCCAAGTATCCTTCCATCTCTCTGCCTCCTGCAGTAGACCCTCCACCATCTCTCCTCACAGAAGGGTTCTGGGTCCCATCATCAATCTTCAGCTCCATCCTGTCTTAGAGAGTGACCTAGAATCTTACTGTCAGGTGGAGGGCAGGCAGTCCTTCTCTCCGTATTTGCTCTAGTCATTCTTTCAAGTGGCCAGCAAACTTTCACGAGTCCTCTGCACACTGCACAACCCTGAGGTAGCTCTCCCCACATGGAGCAGGTGGATAAAGAGACTGAAGCAGCAGCATTTGGGTCTAGCTAGAAGCTGGCTTTATCCATGACAGTCAGACTCTTCCCAGTAATTCAAGCAACACATGGACCAGGATGCTGCTCTAGAGATTCTTGCCATTTCTTGTAATGTGTCTAAAAGGCCAGTTCTGTTCTGCTGCCAGCCTGTTCTGCTTCCAAAATACCCAAACTGTACATAGCTTTAGTGAGAGAGTAGGACTGCCTTTCACCGTTAAGCCTTGAAAAAATGAGCAAGAATTTATTGAATTCTCAGCTGTAGAAACTTCAAAATGTCTCTTCCACAGCTATCATCCAAACAGCAGAAACAACTAGTGTCGGGGAGGATGCAAAGAAAGCAGAAACCTCACACACAGTTGGGAATGTAAATTGGTGCAACCATTCATGCTTTACTGTATGAAGATTCCTCAAAATAGGAACAATAAAAATATCACATGACCCCACTGCTGGGTAGTTGTCTGAAGAAGACAAAAACACTAATCCAAAGAGATGCATGTACCCCGGTGTTTGTCGCAGCATTATCTACAATAGGCAACAGTTGGAAACAATCTAGCTGCCTGTTGATGGATAAAGATGATGTGGTACATGTTCGCAAAGGAATACTACTCTGCTGATAAAAGGAAAGATGAAACTGCTGTCCGTAGTAACAGAGACTGACCAATGACAGAGATGGATCAAGAGGGTGTTATACTAAGTAAAATAAGTTAGGGAAAGACAAATACCATGGGATTTCATGTGGTAGGTAAAAAAAAAAAAAAAAACAAGTGAACCCACAAAGCATTTCCATTGTAAGAACAAATCATGGTTATCAGAAGGGAAGGGGTGGATAGATGGGACAAGGGGTTCATTGTGTGATGATGGGCAGAAAGTAGACTTTCAGGGTTGAGCAGAACGAAGTGCTGATCTGGAAGACTATATGCCTGAAAAGCATAAAGTTACAAACCAAGGTTACTGCAATAAGAAGTATTTCAAGTCTCTCTAAGCTTGGGGCAGGGCTGCTGTTGGTAGAGCAGATGGCAAAAGCTTCATGCCCTCTTGAGCTCAGAACTCTGGCGGCCATGTCCTGGCCCTCTCCTTGAGCCATCACTTAGAAGTACAGATGCCTCCTTATTCGTCCAGCTCTAATGACTCCTGAGAAGGCGCATTATCCACCGTGATTTATGAGCCAGAATCTGACCATGCTCAAGGGTGTGCAGCTGGGTGGGTTTGGGGGTGTGGAGCAGGAAAGATGACAATTCTTAATCGTCATCTGCATCGAAGCCCTCAGTTTCCCCCAGCAGCTGCCCTGGCCCCCAGGTGCAGAGTTACGCTTTCTGGTGAAATTCGGATAGAGGAGAAGGTCCTGCATCTTCCACATTCCTAACTCTACATCACCTGGAAGGAGCTTCGCCAGGGATGGCGCCCACCCTCACCATCCTGGTTTGCTTGGAGTGAAGACTGTGCATGTATTCGTCCCCACTCTCTTAGGGCCTGGCTGCTTTCTACCGGGAGGGGACTGACAACCACCATCACCCCCACCACCCCCAGAAGCCCTGACAGAAGCCTTTGCTGCCTCAGCCCGCCTGGGCAAGCTGGCCTGTGTCCAAGGTCCTGTGAACAGGAAACCGACTCGACCCAGCTCTGCGTTCGCCCGGAAGCCACCTCCTCCAGTACCTGCCTGGTTAAGCCCGGGGGGAGCTCTGTTTTGCCACATTTGTCATAACTGGCAAAAGACCCAGGCCTTTGTAGTATTTTTTAACTGGAGCAGCACCTGGCAGAGAAAGGAGGGTTTTGACCCCTCCGACTGCAGGAACTGTATGTGTGGGAAGAGAGTTTGCTCTGGCTGACGTGGGATACAGCCAAGGCACCAAAGACCCAGTGGAATCTCTTCCCTCGATGAGCTGCAGAAGCCTTTTCTGCTAAGCCTGGACCCTGGAGGCCTGCTCCAGGAGGCTGGATGGAACAAGCTGAAGTAAGGAAGGTCCCACTCAAACATCATCAATATTCTCGGACAGACCTATGACAAAAAGCCAAACAATGGATAAAGGAAAAGCCAAGACTGTCCAGTGTCCTCCTGAGCTCCTGGAAGACCACCCCCCTCCCCAGCACCCCACCGCCTTGGCCCTCTGACTCCTTGAGTGAAAGCCAAACACCAGCATGTGAGATACAAGCAATTTATTGAAGAAGTGTAATAGTCATCACCAGAGGATCCATAGCTCGGGGAGTGAAGAAGGCAGGCAAGTCAGGAGATGGCACCCACCTGTGGGGCAGGAATCCCGGCGACCGCCAGGCCAGAGTCCTCCCCCGCCCACACTGGGCCCCCCACGGCCTCCTCAGGGCTCAGACCTAGAGGTGCCAGCTTCAGACCATCACTCCTAGTGAGAGAGCTGGCCCAGAGTGGGAACAGCTCGAGCTGGGCTGCCACGCTGGTGGGTGCCACGCTGGTGGGGTGGCAGCATTCTGTCCAGAGTCGGCGGCCATGGCCGGGGCTCACCCAGGGGCAGCAGCGGCCGGACTTGCAGCTGGAGGTCCCTGACTCAAGAAGGGGCTTGCAGTGGAGAAGCTCCTTCTCCAGGGAACTTGAAGGAAAGCAAGTGGAGGTGTGTTGAGGCCAGGGAGAGCGGAAGCAGCCGAAGGGGAAGCAGGAGGGCTGGAGATGTGGCCCCAGGGCATCACTTGAAGCCGTGCTGGCTCGAGCTGGTGGTCTGGGAGAAGCGGATACTGCTGCTGCCGCTGGACGACTTGTAGCCACTGCTACCGGAGGAATGCACGCCCCCGGAGCTGGAGCCCGCTCCGCTGGGCACGCAGCCGCTGCCGCCGACGCCGCCTCTGCTGCCG
>NW_004567135.1:5464430-5483673 GCF_000260355.1 Condylura cristata | reverse complement strand
CGCCTCTGCCGCCGCCGCTGCCCCCTCCGAAGCCTCCGTGGCTTCCGCCGGAAGTGCTGCTGGTGCTGCTGGCGTTGCTGACCACCGCTGCAGGACAGACACGCAGCTCAGGCCAAGGGTCTGGGGCTCAGCCCCGCTCCGCCCGCACAGCTGTGTGACCGGAGAAGACGCTCCGCCCTCCGGAGCCACGCTGGCCGCCAGAGAGCTGACCCTGCACCCCGGCGCCCCTCCCGGAAACAAGGGCCAGCCCTATCCTCAGAGGTTTCGGGCTCTCCAGCCTGGGGCGCTGCCCAAGGCCAGCTTCAGCCTGACAGTTTCCCGGCTTACCCTGGGGAGGGAGGCCCTGGACACTGCCAGGGGGCCTGGTTCCTGCCTGGGTCAGGGTGTCCTGCCCAAAGACCCTCAGAGAGGGTGGTGGTTGAGGTTGCCCTTGCTACAACCCAGGGAGCAGGCTTTAAAGGGCCACTTACAAATGCTCACGGTGCTTTGACACTCTCCAGACATCCTGAAAGAGAGAAGCCGTGGATTAGTTCTGCCATGAGTCATCAGCCAGAGCCCAGCGCCTTGAGAGCTGCGAGCTCCCATGTGCAGTGGTTGGAGCCAAGCTCCAGGCCCGGTCAGTTTCTGGGAGCAGCTGGCCCGAGGGGGCTGCTTCAGAGGGTGCAGGCGCAGAGGCCAACAGCCCCCCTGTCTCCGCCTCCCACCCTCCTGCCTCAACTCCCACGGTACCTGTCAAGTGAATTGCTCCTACCCAATTCCACTGCATTACCAGTTATCACCACCCGGTTCTGGGGTTTTATTCCCAGCTTTCCTGCCCAGGAGGCTTCCCCAGGTGAGCCCTCCCGAGCGGTGGTGGTGTTGCTGGGTCAAGGCGGATTAAACGTGAGAGGAGCTGACAGCCGTGTGGGTTTGCGACGTCCGGCCCACACCGCCCGCCCCCCGCACCTCATTCACTCACGCACCAGGCTGTCCACACACCGAGCAGACCTGGAATGTGCCTGGTGTCCACCAGGCGCTCCCCTCCCACGCCTCCCCCATATGGTCACTTCCGCTCCTTTTATTCGAGGCTCATCAGAAATCCTGAAGTTTTCTTCCCCCACCCGAGTTTCACTTCCTCTGTCGGAGGGGAGCCCCTGGAGGACCGAAGCTCTGAGCACAGGGTGCGTGGAGCAGGAGTCTGCAGAAACATCTCTCTGTCCTCAACTCCACTCACAAACCCGTGTCTGCCACCCCACACTGCTATTTCTCCAGCGTCTGTGTGCACCAGCCGCCTGTCCAGAGGGGGGGCCCAGCCTCGGGGAGCAGGTGCGGGACTCTCTGTACCTCGCTGCCCGGCCAGGAACTGCTAGCCGTGTGACGTTATTTGAATTAAATGTAAAATGCAGCTACACTAGCCACCTTTCAAGCACTCCAGTGGCTAGTGGGCAGCACGTTGTCACCCTAGAAAGTTGCAGTGGACATCGCACTGTTATACTTTGCCACAACCCCAGATCACTTTCTCTTACACTTTCACATAATGAGGACCACAGAGGTACCTACTACAGTGTGATGACATGGTCAGTTAGTGCCCTGCTTGATCCTGATTGACAAAAACAGCAAGGTTCAGCGCTTGTTCAGGAGACTCTACGCCCTGGGAGGAGCGGTCCTCTCCCTGAGTGCTCCTCACCCACTTTATCGAAGGTCACACTAAACTGTGTCCTGAGCACAGATACTGCGCCCACCTGCACTCCTCGCCCTCCAGCAGCTTCCTGTAGGTGGCGATCTCCACGTCCAGGGCCAGCTTCACGTTCATCAGCTCCTGGTAGTCGCGCAGCAGCCGGGCCAGGTCGTCCTTGGTCTTCTGCAGGACAACCTGAAGCTCCTGGAGCTTGGCGTTGGCGTCCTTGAGGGCCAGCTCCCCGCGCTGCTCGGCGTCAGCAACAGCCGCCTGCAGGTTGACATTCTGGGGCGGGGGAGGGACCATATCCATTAGGATGGTGAGGTCAGGCAGCACCCCGCCTTCGCTGGGCCCCCTGGCCTGTGTCCACCCAGAGCTCTTTGCCCCATGAGTGAGCCCCATGTAGGCTGCCCTGGCCTTTGGACTCCCTGCAGGTCAAGGCTGCCCGGGGCCGTCCCCGAAGTCCGTTCCAGGTGGGGGGTCCTGAGCCGCCCACCCCCACCCTCACGGCCAGACCAGGAACAGCAGCCCAGCCAGCCCACCTGCTTCTTGACGCTCTCGATCTCGGCCCGCAGCCTCTGGATCATCCTGTTGAGCTCCATGATCTCGGACTTGGTGCTCTTCAGGTCATCTCCATGCCTGCCGGCCGTGTTCTGCAGCTCTCCCAGCTGACCCAGGAGAAACCGATCAGCATGGCTTCGGCAAGGGTGGGGACGTCCTTGGTGAAGCTCAGGGGGACCCAAAACTAGTTTGGGGCAGCGGGGGTTTGAGGGGCGGGGTGCTCCTACCTTGCCGTGGTACAGGGCCTCGGCCTCGGCCTTGCTCCTCTCCGCGATCTCCTCGTACTGGGCCTTGACCTCGGCGATGATGCTGTCCAGGTCCAGGCAGCGGTTGTTGTCCATGGACAGGACCACGGACGTGTCGCTGGAGTCTGAGTGCACCTGGGTCATCTCCTGCAGGGAATAGAGATGGTCGCTCTCCCCATCCCTGGCCCTAAGAACGGCTGAGAACGATGATGGAGCCAGGTGCGGGAAATTAGAAAAATGAATTTGCAAGTCAAGCCTGGAAAAGCCTAAAGGATGCCAGAAAATGAAGCAGGAAGAGGAAAGACGATCCGGTGTCGGCCCAAAAGGACCCGCCGGTGTGCGGCTTCCATGGGAATCCCGCACGGGAGCCAGAGCGGGCAGCAGGACAAAGTGGGCCTCGGACAGAAGGAAGCCAAGAGGCCTTGTGGCCCTGTTGGCCAGGCTGCGGGAGCTAAGTTAGCATTTTTTGGATGGGCGGAACTGCTTCAGCATTGAGCCCTGCTCCTGCCTGGGGCAGGAGACACATCGACAGTGACGTTGCAGGGACGTCGCTGGTTTTGCCAGCGTCCTGCCGCGGCCTGTCCCCTAACGCCACACGCGGGCACCACGCTTGGGGAGGGCTCTGCGGGCCTCACCATGTCATAGAGGGTCCTCAGGAAATTGAGCTCGTCGTTCAGGGCGTCCACCTTGGCCTGCAGCTCCACCTTGATCATGTAGGCAGCGTCCACGTCCTGGGTTGGGGGGCGGGAACCGTCAGGAACCCCAAGGACAACCGCCGCACCCACCACCCGTGACTGTCCTCAGAGCCGTCTCTTCTGCGCCCCACCCCATCGCTCCTCTGTGATGAACGCTCTACCGAAATAGAAACCCCAGTAGCCAAGCACAGCGTAAGGAGAACAAAGACACACTGAGGTAGCACGTGCCCTGGTCATCTACGAAACCCGACCTCTGAAGAGAATGAAGAGGTCTCCTGAGACGCCTTTAAACAAGCCTTGAGGACTTTTTTTTTTTCTTTTTATCATTAATAACATCTGGGTGCACTTGTAAATCGAAAACCTGGCTACACCAAAAAACAAAAACCCGCCATGAGTAACGCGTTCAGCATTGCCGGTCCGCTCGCTGGTGGCACAAACACTGGGAGTGTCTCCCTCGGAGCCACAGCCCCTGTCAAACACCTCATTTCCGAAAAGGTCAGACAGATGCAAGCCCCAGCCTCGGCACTGGCCACTGAGCCCCGCTGGCCCCGCTCCCCAGCCTGTCTGCGGCCCCAACTCACCTTCTTGACCCCGACGAACTCGTTCTCGGCCGTCGTGCGCTTGTTGATCTCATCTTCATACCTGGGCAGGAGACACGTGTTTCAACGGTGACATTTCAGGAGTGAAAAAAGAGGTTGAGGATCAAAGAAGATCGCGCCCCGTGCAGAGACAGGACCAGGCCCGTGAGCATGTGAGCCGCGTGGCCCCGGGGGCCAGGACAGGAGGTTCCCAGCCCAGCCAGAGGCCCTGATGTGGCCATCTGGAAAGTCTCCGTCAATTTTTAGCAAGGACCCTGTGGTTTCACTTTGCACAGAGCCCCCCTCGAGACCCCACCTAGAGACCTCAGAGTCAGCCACGACCTTGTACTCCTCCCTCCCTCTAAGTTCAAGTGAGCCAGCGAAGGTGTGGGCAGCCCGGTTGGAGAGAGCTCAACAGCTCACCCAGCTGTGGCTTCACAAAGGACAGTGCGCTTAGGGGACCTGGCAGAGGTCAGCCAGGTGTTCCTGCCTCGGCTTTCTTTGTGGCTTTCGTCATTACAGCTGCTTCTTACCGGATTTTGGGATAAGAATGAACGCATGTCTTCTGAATGCACCTGGATTGTGAGCGTCCTGCCTTTTTTTTTTTTTAAAGATTTATTTATTCATACAAGAACTGGGGTGTAGGCTGGGTGGGGGGGTGGGGTGAGAGGCTTCACCAGAGACAGAGTGGGGAGCAGAACAGGCAGATGGACGAAGTACACTGCTGAGGGGAGCAGCAGGGAGACAGGAGGCGTCAGCTGCGCCCTGTGGGTCACTCCCTGGTTCAAACTTGTGCAGCAGCGGCTACAGGCAGCTTCATAGTGCTGCACTTTAACCCCTGCGCCACCAGGGAGGCCCCGAGAGTCCTGCCTTTCAGTTGACTACCATCTCCTGCCAAGACTTGGATTTTGTGAAAATGGAAGAACGGAACAATTCTAGGGAAAATATGGTTTCTGGGCAATGTGAACCTGACGCACCCCTGGGTCCCCAGAGACCTGTGGTCAACCCCCAGAGTGTGTGCCCACTGGGCTGGAGCGGCTGGACCGGAAATGGAGGCTCCCCAAGAGCACATCCCTGCCTGTCCTGGCCTCCTGAGGTCCCCTGTTTGCCCCTCGCCCTCTCAGAAGGTGTCAACTGCAACCCCAGACAACAGGAGGAAACTGAAGCTGTAAGGTGGGATTGAGAGGACACACTGGAAGAGTGGCTGGCACAGCATGGCCGGGGGCGTGGCCCGAGCCCTCCACCTGGCATTCCTGGGGCCTGCTGCCCAACTGCCCATTCAGAGCTACTTCTACAGGCTCTCACCATGAAGCTTGACCCCCAAATTGGACAAGTAAAGACCCAGAGTGGGAGGAATTGAAGCTCTGGATGGGACTAGGGAGCACAGGATCATGCACTTCCACAAGTTCCCAAGGTGAGCCCACAGTAAAGTGTCAGGCTCTCCACCGTAAGCCCTTAAAAGGGGCTTAGGCACTGGGAGCAGCCTGGCATCTGGGGTGCCCCAGGGGCTACCTGGAGACTGAAACCTCTGTCGTGGTCAGCCATCTAGAAACTTCGGTCCTCCCCCTCCGCCCAGCCTTCTGCTTGGCCAGGCTGTCCTCCGTGTGTACCCGAGACTGCTGACTGAAGGTGCAGTGAGAACGGCCGCAACCCCACAGAGGGCCCACGCCTCCTCGCCAATGCCCCGAAAGCGAAAATGCCCCCGCTGGGGCCCTCACTTCTTTTTGAAGTCTTCCACCAGGTCCTGCATGGTCTTCAGCTCCCCTTCCAGGTTCCCCTTCTCTCCCACCGCCGAGTCCAGCTGCTTGTGCAGGAAGCTGATGTAGGACTCAAAGAAGGGCTCCAGGTTGTTGGTGCTGGTGGAGGAGTGTGAACCCTGCTGCTGCAGCAGCTCCCACTTGGTCTGCAGCACCTGGTTCTGCTGCTCCAGGAACCGCACCTGCACGGGCAGGAGAAGAGTCAGCCACCTGCGGCCGGCCAGGTGGAGCCTCCGATCCCAAATGCACAAAGGTGGGACGTGCACCTGGTGCTGCAGTCACCTCTGTGTTTGGGGACTGGGGAAGAAGAGGATTTAGAGAAAGGAGCATGGTGCATGCTGGTTCTGTGCCTGCTCTTTTCTCACGGCCTTTCTCATTTAATCCTCACGACCACCTACAAAGGGAGTGTTATTGTCCCTATTTTGTAGTAAAAGAAATCAAGACAGGAAGAACTTAATTAAGCTCAGAGTGACAGGGCTGCTCAATAACAAAGCAAGAGTTTGCTTATGGGGAGCCTCAGAGCACACTGGAGGAGGGCGGCGGGCAAAAGCCAATTTGGTTTTTTTAATTAAAAGCACTGTTACTACCATACAGTGAGCAAAGGCTAACTCTGCCTTCGTTTTTCCACATTGTCCCTGTTGCTGCCCCGCTCAGTTAGTCGGCAACTATGGAAAATGTGCAAAAACAGCTGCCCTGCTCCCAACCCTAGGCTCACCCTCTGCCCAGCACGCCCTTCCCGTCTCGGTGTGGACAGCTCCACAGAATAACCGCCTCCCGAAGCACAGCGTGGTGCGGGAGGTGTCCGCTGCAGCGTCACTGACAGCTAGCTCAGGGCTGATCCCCGCCTAGCTTAGAGTATCAAGCAACTGTTTTCAAGAAAAGCAATTGTTTCAAATGCAAAGTTGACTATAGTAATGGCGTAGCCAACACCCCATTCCTGAAAGAGCCAAAAGCACATGTGGCCTCTCACCACATGGTCCCTGGTACAGACCCTAGAAGGAGATCGGGAGCTTTCCCACTTCACAACTGGAGAAACAAAACCCAAATAGCAAGAGAGAGATGCCCGTTGCCCGATAGGACCAAGCCTGGCTGATCCCACTGGCACCTTCCTGCTCTCACCCCCTGGACAGCCCAAACCCCTGGGACAGCTCTGGGCTTTGCCCTCACCGCACCTTGTCAATGAAGGAGGCAAACTTGTTGTTGAGGGCTTTGATCTGCTCCCGCTCCTGGGTCTTCACTTGTCCGATTTGGGGGTCAATCTCCAAGTTGAGGGGCTGCAGGAGGCTCTGGTTGACTGTCACTTCATGGATTCCCCCATGGAGTCCACCAGGGCCACCAAAGCCACCAGGGCCACCGGGGCCACCAAAGCCACCAGGGCCACCAAAGCCACCAGGGCCACCGGGGCCACCAAAGCCACCAGGGCCATCAAAGCCACCAGGGCCACCGGGGCCACCAAAACCACGACCTCCACCAAAACCACCAGCCCCTCCAAAGCCACCAGCCCCTCCAAAACCACCAGCCCCCCCAAGGCCACCAGCCCCTCCAAAGCCACCAGCCCCTCCAAAGCCACCTCCCATTCCTCTGCCACCACCAAAGCCACCTCCTTGACCGCCCCCAAAGCCACCACCACAGCTGCTACGTCCTCCCCCGAAGCCACCAGCCCGGGGGCCACCAGCCACGCTCATGGAGATGCTCTTGGAGCCGCCCAGGTTGTAGAGGCTGTGACTGCCGAAGCCGCCGGCTCCGCCCCGGGCCCCGCAGGCCCCTCCGCCACCTCTCCCAGTGCGGGCCACGCAGCTCATCCTGCTGCTGCCGCTGCTGCTGGAGACCACGGCAGAGTGGCCGGAGAAGCCCCCAGAGCGGCCGGAGAAGCCCCCGGATGTCTTGCAGCCTTGTCTGTTCATGGTGAGAGCGCTTGGAGATGAGCTCGCGATCACTTAGCAAGAACCAAGAGGGATGAAGACAGAAGATGGGGATGACTGAGGAGACTGGTCTTTATATACCAAGGAGTTTGGCTTGGCAGAAAGGAGACAAGCAATTAGCTGAGAGTCATCTTGGGTTTGGTTTGCCTCCCGGGCAATAAGTTGCTTCTAGGTTCCCAACACACCTCAAAAATAATCCTCTAGACCAAAGTGACTTTGCTTTCTTAGCTTAATCACCCAAACTTGCCTCAGTTGACAAAAGACCAGAGCTCTCCTCCCTCCACGTGATTTCCTCAAGGGTCTTAAAGAACTCAAGACAGCACCTGACCCAGCAGGAAGAGTTGGGTTTTGACAACACTGGATTAGGACACACTGAGTTCCATGATATGAGGTGAAGACGGGACAACCTCTTTCAGATGGCCTGGGCCCCTCCCTTGTGCTCCAGTGTGAAACAGCCCAGTGGCTTGTTGTCTGTGCCTGCCTCTTCAGGGAAAGGTCCAGAAGAGGGCTTGGGGTGGGAGAAGTAAGGATGAGGGGTGCAGGGACCCCACAGGTCCACACTGACACCACCTCAGGCCAAGGCCTCTACCTACACCAGCCTGTCATTTGAGTTGAGAAATGCTGCTAAGGATGAGATAAAGTGTCCAACCTGCAGGAAGAGTGAAGGTCGTATCTGAAGCAAACAAGTGTGAGGCTTGGGAAGAGGAAGGGGCCCTGCTGTCTGGGGGAGCCAGCACCCTCTGTGTGCCCACATGTTCCTAACAAAGTGCGTAATCTGCCCCCCCCAGTACCCCTCAGGCCCCGAGGGCATCAGGGTCATCCGAGTGAGTCCCACGCACTCCACATCCCCAGCAAGCGCAGACCCTGTGGTGACCGATTACGGACTCGTGGGCGAGAAAGTCAATATCTTGACTCAGGTCCCTCCCAGTCTTACGGAGCGTAGCGCTCCAGAGGAAGGACTTGCCATCTGTATCTTTTTAACAAGACTTTAGGGTAATGCTTATGATCCAGAAAGTTAGGGAAACCCTGGGCTAGACTCTGGTGGGCCAGTTGGGCCCCGGGCGCAGGGGATCGTTGACAGGGGAGCAAGAATCGCTGCTCTGACCCCACCCCATGCTCACCGGTCTCCACTGCAGCCCATGCACACGGCTAGAGAGTTAGCCACACACGCATCTTTGCAAGGCATCTCGGGGCAAGAGGGAGGGAGTCTCAGCCTCCCTCCCCCTCCCCTGCTACCCCCCACTTCAGCCCAAGAAATAGCTAGTTGGTATATTGCCAGAATCCCAGTCAAATGGGCAGTGGACACACTTTCTGGGATGATTGCCAGACAACGTGGTCCCTGACGGCCCTTGCAAGAAGCCATCTTCCGAGCTCGACAGCCGCTTCAGGGCCCCACCCGGCAGGTCCTCCAGGGCCGGATCTCTGCAAGAATCCCAGCCCACCACTCGCCAGGTCTTGGACAATGTACCTGACTTTCTGTCTGGCTTCCTCAACTGTAAAGCGAGGATGGGTGACAGGTCCTTTGGAGAGTTGTAAACGTTAAGAAAACTAAGTAAATATAAAAAGCTTAGTGCAAACAAAATAAACCGCAGATGCTTGGCACACAGTAATAGTCAGCCGCATCTTCCCTCCGGAGATACAGGGGAAGAAAATCACTTAGGTTTGACCTTGGCTTTTCTAGAGACTGTTTTGCACGGCACACTGCTCCTGAGAAACTCACTGAGAAAGAAGCTGTGAGCAGAGAGCCAGAAAGCCATGCCGGGGTAGCAGACAGCGAGTCTTCTGCCAGGACGGGTTTGGGTCAGGCGACCTTGGGCTGTGATTAATACATTGAGTTTGGGTCCCATCCTGTCGCACTGGTCTGCGGTGGGCCTCACACTCTATAATCTAAGTGACTTTGAAAATGACAAAATGCCACACCAGTACAGTAGCCGTGGTCTGGTAGAAAGTCTGTCGTGAAGACCCGGGTTCAGATCCCTTGTCTGCCTCTCACAAGTAACCATGGCAAGGTCCTTGACTTCTCTGAGCCTCTCCTATCTGTATAAACTGAGGGCTCTACCCAATTTTGCAAGGCTGTTTTGAAATTCAAATACGTACTGTGTAATGACAAACCCTTGGATCTTAAATCCACATTATCTGTGTGCAGACAGTCACAAAGGAGATCCTGTTGGATTGTTCCTTAAAGATATCTTCCACCCAGCCATTGAATACCAGACCCTCCTGGCGAGGTCCTTATGCCTGTCTCTGAGACTCCTTTAAAAGATCAAATGACTCCCCCAGAAGGAGTTTGGATGGCCTGACGCCCCAGGGGGGAGCCCAAAGCAAACAAAAACAGACAGCAGGTTCCCAGGTCCCTTCCCCTCCCTTGGCTCCAGTGCTGAGGCAGTGGGTGGCTCAGCTGTGCCAGCCTGGCATATGCTGGAGAACAGTGATGGAGAGAGACAATGGGCAGATTGCCAAAGCTCGGGCTTGGGTTGGGTCCCCTAATCCACACGCCGGAGCCTGCCAAAGCATCTCCTTATTAGCAGGTTGGGGCTGTTTACTCAACAGTTGATTAAAGCTGCTGAAAATATTTGGAGTTAGCATCCTGCAATATCTCTCTTAGTCGCGGCAAGACCTCTGACAGCCGTGGCGGCTTAATGAGCTGCCTGCTGCCGGCCGGACCTTGCTTGCCAGAACTTTCTGTATAAAAGTTGCCACAAGGCTGAACACTCCGGAGTTATCTCTTCACTGATGAAATAAGGGGAACATCACCAAGCAGCATATTCTCTCTCCCCAAATGGCTCCCCGGTTCTCAACTGCAGGGAGGATGTCACGTGGTGAGTATAGAGCTGAATCACGAGACGGCAGCCTTTACCTGGTGGTCAAGTGAGGGGACATCCCTCTCTGCCCCGGGGCTGCTGAGGATGCGGGGGTGATGGTAATATGCCCCTTTAGACATGTGGATTCTCAGATCTGATGTTCAAGAAATTGTTAATTGGTTTTCAAAAAACAACAGGCTGGGCCCGCCCTGGTGGCGCAACGGGTTAAAACGCAGCACTATGAAGCCATCCACAGCCACTGCAGCATGAGTTTGATCCCCACCCTGGAGGTGACCCATAGGGTGCAGCAAACCTCTCCTGACACGCCCGCCGCTCCCCTCAGCTGTGTACTTCCATCAGTTGGCCTGTTCTGCTCCCCACTCTGTCTCTGCTGAATCCTCTCATTGCCCCTGAACCTCTGGCTTGTACCCCAGTTCTGTATGCATAAACAAATGAATAGAACAGACTTTGCTACCCCTGGACTAAGAAGTATCACAGTTATCACAGTTTTCTCCTTTTTACCATGTTAGAGTATAAACATCACTAATGAAATAACCTTACTTAACCCACAAAAAATAAAGATAAGACAGCTAGCTCCCTGTACAGCTAAAGCTTAATGAAGAAGTAAACGTCTCAGTATAGCTGAGTCCTTTTATGGCAGGGCTAAGTGTTCACAGTCACCATTTATTCTAATGCAGATCTTCTCCCCAGGCTTAATGGAGTGCTCTCTCTGCCCTTAGCTGAGAGAGTCTCTCCCAGAGTATGTCTCAAGCAAAATTCTATCTCCGGAGATAAAGAGGTTCTGTAATCAAGTAAATTTAAGAAGCAAAAATTCCACAGCTTCCTTCTTGGGGAAGAAGGAAAATAATAAAACTCATTAGCAAATTAAAAGCCCCATGAAATCCTGTAGAAAAGAGTCCTATAGAAGAGAGCCTTTTTATCTTTAAATACTTCTGATCATGAGAGACACTGTACTGTGTTTGTAAAATTATGTAATATGTTTGTCTAGAAAGACAGCAAAATCCTCCTGTGCTAACTCCCATCAACACGCTGTGACTATCTTGGAGAGATGCTCGTCCGAGCGTCCGAGGGTCCATCCAGAAGAACTAGCAGGTGTAGGTAGAGCGGGCAGGAGACTTGTCTCATCCCCGGAGAGAAAGCATTTGTTCTCAGTGGGAGGGCGGGTACAGAGAGCAGACTCGGGCTTGAGGCTGAAGAAACACAGAGGGGCCCCTGGGATGCTAGAAAGCAGGGAAGACCGGGGGGGCCCTGGCCCTTACTGGGACTTGCGGGAAACCTCCGAACGTCCCTCAGGAAGTGACCTGCCTCTGCCTCAGTTTCCTATGTTGTGAGTTGGGATCAGCATGGCCTCCTGTGTGGGAAGCAGTGGGGACACTCTCGGGGCAGCGGCTCATTGTTGCCATGATGGGCCATGTGCCACGCCCCCAGGAAGCCATAGTTTGGAAGCTGAAAAGGAAGGCGATCTACAGGACAGCCCGTCTCGGGGGATGCAGCATTGACAGCTGATGATTTTCACAGAGAATCAGAAGGAATCATGGCATCTGCATTGCGAGTTACATAAACGCCACCCTTCCTTGCCAGACAAGCCAGTTTCCCGCTGGAGGGGCTCATCAGTGATGCGATTCACCAATCAGCAAATACTTACTCAACCCCTGGATACATCCCGAAATGGGGCAGATTTGTACTTAGTGAACGCTCTCCTCTTTCAGATCTGTACTCCATTCATCTGACTGTGAGAAGAACACAGAGAGACAACGTTCATTGCTGCCATAAACCTGAGTCACAAGCTCTGGACTAGGTATCGTTGTCCATAAAGTGGGAATTTTTATTCACATGTTACAGATAAAAACATGCTCTTGGTGAGGCTGATTTGCACGCCCAGTCAGCTGACTGAGCCCCAAGACTGTAACCAGACTAGGCAAAGCCTGTCGTAAGCGGGGGTCAAAGTGGGCGTCACTTTGACCGCTGTGCACACCGGTCAGCCCCAGTAGGCCATCTCGGTGTGAGAAGTGTACTTTGTACTTCGACGTTTAAATAACCCGTCACAGCTTGTGATGGGCAAATGCACCTTGAGTTAAAGAAAAATTAACTTGAGTTCATGGGAAATCATTCTGAACCTTAGGATTTCCTCTGTTACTTCAGAGAGAAACACCCCTCGTGATCAAGCATGTCCTGATCAGCTTTTGGACTCCCAGTGGCAGGCAGAAACTTCCAGAGTTGAAGGTAGGTGTCCCGCCCTCCCGGGGCTTCCACTGCAGAAACCCCTCCTGCTGGAGGAAGGAGGGACTTCAGCTCCGTTTCTGGCTCCTCAGGGCTCCAGAGCGACTTACAGGCATGCCAGAGCTGGGCCAAGCCAGGGTCCCCTGGGGGGGCCGGGGAACACGGCCGGGTGAGGAGCGCAGCCTCGGACTCGAGCCCACATCTGCCACTTCCCGGCTGTGCCAAGCTTGTCACGTGGCCTCTCTAAGCCCCGGCTTCCTCCTCTGGCAAATGAGGATAATTGCTACCTGCCTCCTCTGAGAGAATTAAACGAGATGACACGTGCAAAATGCCCGGTGTGTGCCTGGCACCGTGAGCACCCAACGAAAGGTCATGGCTTGAACGTGCGACTTTCGTCGATACATCAGCACAGCAATTAGCTGTCAGAGTCCACCCTGTGCTCTAAGCGCCTGTGAACTCCTGAAGGTCGGAGCAGCGACCGGCCTGTGCTGGGCACGAGTGACAGAGAGGAAGGCGCTGCCCGCCCTCCAAGTAGCTCCCACTCTGGTGTGGAAAGATCCTGAACATTGCCACATGAATACAACATGACACGTAAAATAAGGGGGTGCTAGCCTCCTTTGGGGGCACAGGAGGGCCCAGCAAAGCCTTCAGCAAAGCCTGCTGCATGTTGAAGGCAGAAGGAGCAGCCCGGCAGGGAGCAGGTCACCCCGGCAGGGAGCAGGTCACCGCGGCAGGGAGCAGGTACCTGACACAGAGGCGCCCACAGCCCGGCCAGACCCGCCAGCCCTCACAGCCCGCAGCACTGGCCTTGAGCTCCTGCGACGGCCAAGCGGTTTGCCTGGCTTGTTTCCTATATCATTGCCCAGGGTCAAAGGGCAAATTTTGTTGTTAACACAAACCTGCAAAAATATGTCCCTTTTCCAAGTACGCAGTCAGCCCAGCTCCCACCCATCACGTTAGCCAAGGCGCCTTTCCTAGGGAGTGAGGAGACCACCTCTTGCCTGTGTGTGAGGCTTCTCAGCCACAGCCCCATGACATCTGGGGACAGGGGACTGTGCTCTGGCACTGCCAGGATGGCCTCTACCCTCGTGATGCCAGTAGTGCTCCCCCAGTCCACTGTGACCGCCAAAAAGTCATCGCCCTCTGTTCCCAGGAGGTGAGGCCGTCCCGCTTCGAACCACTGCTTTTGTGCTGTCGAGAGCCATCCTGTCCTCCCAGATCTCCTCCAGGAGGCAAAGAGGCCACCACCACCTGGCACCTACGCCATGGACCCCAAGGGTGCTGGCTTCGCCCCAGACCCCCATGAGTGGGCCTCGGGGAGAACCACCCAGCCTTCAGCCTGGGCTGGGTTGGAAGAATTAGTGGTGATTAGCGTGATCTGAAGCACAACAGAGTTTGCATCACAGACAGGCTTTGGAGGGAAACAGAAAAATATGAGTGTGTTTCCAAGACTGAAGTGAGTTTCCCATCATCCCAAGATTGCTGCAAGGTGTTCACCTTTTTGCACTTTGTCAGCAAGAAAGACTATACCTGGGCTAAAGCGCTAAGAAAGCAGAGAGAAGGAGAGCCCAAGTCCCAACAGATGAGACTGCTGATGATTGGCTAACACAAGCCCCACCCAGCAACTCAAAACTTTACGTGCAAACTTTGATCAGCAGCTGAGTCTGATTCCCCACAGGCAGATTCTTGTGGAAACAGTCCCAAGTTCCTTAACTGAGTCTCGGTGGCCATGTCGCCACCACTGTTGATACTTGCTCTAACCTGCAGCCGGTCCCAGAGGAGACAGAGAAAATAGCCTCCGTCTCCTTAACATCAAGGGCTGTGTGACCCGTGAGTCAACAAGCACTACCATCAGGAGGAGCTGTTCTGAACATTCTTTCCAAGCCGGGGTGAGGGAGAGGAGAGGCCCAGAGAGAGGGGCACAGACAGAGGTCAGTATGGGGGTGGGGTGGTCGGGGGACTGAAGTGGTGCCATCATCGCAGGAGGAAGTCACCCCCACAGGACAGAGCAGGGAGCAAAAGAACTAGGTGACCAATGGCCAGCACCCCATGCCCACGTGAGGCCCAGGCACGCACGTCAGCACTGTCCAGCACTCCCTGTGAGCAAAGAAAAATCCCGAGGGGACAGGTAAGGAACCGGCCGGCGGGAGCCTGCATGGCGGCCGGGCAAGGCCACGTTGCCCAAGAGCTGGTGCACCGAAGGTCACCCAAGGGGACTGGACTCGGTCACCAAGACACTGCTAGGGGAGGAAGAAAAGACAGCCATGAATGAACACATGGTACTTGGATTTGCCAGAGCTTAACGAGAAAGGGAGGTTCCTAACAGAAGAGCAGTTTCTGGTGTGAGATCCTCTCCCTGAAAGCGTCATTCAGAGGATTTCATCCTGAGGTGGAGACTTGTGTCATTCAGAGGATTTCATCCTGAGGTGGAGAGAGGAACGCTTCAGATGGATGCTGAGACCAAAGCAGGTGTCAGATGAAGAAGTGGCTGGAAGGTATGAGGCGTTAGTGGGAAGAACTGGAAAAATGTTTGCCAAAAAGAGAGACCAGGCCAATTATAAAGAAGATGAAAATAGAGACATACAACCAATGAAAGCCAAGAAGATGTTCTGAGAACACCGAGGTTAAAATGTGTGCTTAAGACACGGCTCGGGTGCCTTGTGAAAAAGTGTGCTGTGGGGCTTAGCATTCATCCTGGTGCTTCCTTTATAAAGCTTAATATTGTAACATAGTTTGTAAAAACATTTGTGACGGCACAAACATGCTGTTTTTGAATCAGCTGATGGAGCTGAGACTCCCTCAGCAGAATGGGATATGGGCCCTTGGCTTCGAATTGTTACTTGCAGATGTTTTGACTTTAGACTTTTTAAGATTTATTTTTTTTTTATTAATTTAAGATTTATTTATTAATGTATACAGAACTAGGGTCAGTGAGAGGCTTCACCAGAGACAGAGCGGGGAGCAGAACAGGCAGAATGACAAAGTCCACTGCTGAGGGGAGCAGCGGGCGGGTCAGGAGAGGTCTGCTGTACTCTGTGAGTCTCTCCCTGGCCGGGGATCGAACTCGCACTGAAGCAGCTGCGGCCACTTGCAATGCTGCGTCCTAATCTGTTGCGCCACCAGGGAGGGCCTGACTTCAGATTTTTTTTAAATGTCACTGTTGTAATACAGTGAATTGACTGTGTGACTGTTTGAATTCCTTAATGATTATATTTCACTCTAAATTATCAACTGCGTGAAGCCAGTTCATACACACATGTTGGAATCAGTCACGGGAATTTATTATACATAAACTCATGTAGAACAAACGCTCTCCCGCCTGAGGTATTTACCTGCTGCCAGGTCATTGTCAGCTTGTAGGATTACAGGATTTTTGTTTAAAGTCTTTAATTAAAAAAAAATCTATAATAAACATCTGTTTCATTAAAAGAAAGAAAAAAGAATGGACACCACCGAACTGGGACCCCACTTAGGGATGAAATGTTTTGTCAAGTTCAGAAAAAGAAACCAAAGCCCCTGATTTAGGGGTACTTGACAGATCAACAGTTTTGCGAAGAAATTATGTAAACACTGAGGCATAAAGAGAAAGAACACTCCGTTCAAGTCAAGGTCTGGGGAAGGTATTGCCAGCCTGGATTGGAGATAGTCAGGGCTGGGCCGAGATTGCCCAGCCCAGCGTGGGGGTCACTCCTAGTCTCAGGTCCGCTCCACGCCCACCTGCCAGGCATTCTGCCGGGACAGGGACACCTCTGTCCACGGCGCCCTCCTGAGCCTGGCTATTCTCTCCTCGAAGAAGCTATGGACTCCCCTCTGTCAAGAGCAGCCTCAGCATGGGGTCTCCTGCAACCCCCCAGGATGGATGAGCACCTGGGCACAGGCCGCAGTCCAAACCCCCAGAAAGGATGAGTATGGGTCGCCAAGGCAAGCGGCCACTCTGAATGTGGCCTCGAAGCCAGCACAGTGTCCTGAGGAAGACCAGGCCTGAGCCGGGCTCTTCAGGGAGCCATCAGAAACCCCTGGACCTCGCAGGTGGTCGCCATTTTGGAAAAGCTGGGCTGGGCGCCAGGGCCCGGCTGACCACCTGCCCCTGACTAGGTTCCCGGCCTCCTGCTCCCAGCGCCTTCCCTCTCTGCTTCCCTCTCTGGGAGACGTCACCACCCCTGTGGTGTCAGAAACCACCTCGCTGTCCTGTGCCGGTTACACGCCCCAGCCTGAGCCTCCAGCACCCCTCTGACCCCACTCTCGGACGTCCCAGCAGAGTCCCGAGTCTCCAGCGCTGTGCCCCTCAGGGAAGCCACAGCCGGACCCCCACCCCTACCCGAGTGCGGCCTCTGGGGAGCTGGGCCTCGTCCTCCCCCTTCCCCCACACCCAGTACTCTCCCGTTTCTTCAGCCAGTCTCCGTTTCTTTTCTGACACACGTGTCACCACTTGAAGTCATCTTGTGTTTACATCTTGCCGCTGTGGGCCGCCTCACCCACCGAGGGGAGGCAGTGTGGGGTTTCTGCTCGTGGACGAACCCCAGCGGAGCTCAGGGCCAGAGAGCGAAGAGTGGCAGCTCACGGCCATGACTTCTCTGGGAGGCAGCGCCCGGCGCCCAGGCGCACCCCCGCCCCCCCCACCCCGTGACCTGCCCTGACCGGGGCAGGCCTGAGTGTGCCCACCTCTGACCCCCTGTTCACTGAGAGATACCCGTCAGAGAAGGCGCCTTTCTGCCCCAAAATGCCCCATCTGCGGCTCGAACCCGCCTCCTCCTGAGAGCCGTCCTGGGAGCTGAGCGGAATAGCTCGGGGCAAGGCTTCCCCTGGGCCCCTGGAGCCCCGGCTGCGGGTTTCCTCAGGCACCCTACCGCCGTCATTCTCCTTTCCCAAAATAAATTCCTCTGTGACACAAGACGGAAATGCTATACCTGCGTGTTCTCTGGGCACCCGCCGCAGCCCCAGAAATAGTGTGGGGCACTCTGGACTCGCCATACCTGGGGCCTCCAGTCTGATGCAGTATGACCCCACGCTGCTCGCCGCCCCCCTCTGGGCCCCCGAGGAAGTTCCCGGGGTCCTCAGTCCTCTCCAGTCTTGCCCTTCTGCCCCGCACTCCCCTGACCAACTAATCCTTCAGTCAGGGCTTCCGGGTCCAGGGCAGACGCTGGGCGCGTCCGTGCCTGACACAGACACCTGCAACCAGAGTGTGCAAATAGTGCCCAGGTGTCAATAATTGTGTCAGGAAGGCGGGCCTCTGGGAATGCCGCGTTAAGGTAGTCTGTCTGGCAGGCCTCCTTTGCTGTGAGATTTCTTGGAAGGAGCAAAATAAATACTGTCTGGTGTCACCTATGTGTGGGATTTTAGAGGAACCAAATAAAGGCTCAGACACAAAGTTGTAAAACTGAGCCTTGAAAGGTGACCCTAGGCCCGAGGGGTGGGGGAGGGCAGGTAAGTCAGGAGGGGGCGAGCACATGGACGGTGGTGGAGGACTGTGGGCGCTTTGGTGACCATGTGGTCACAGGAATGTAAAACAATGGTACTTCATTTTAAAAAAAATCCTGGGGGTCCTTCCTGGGGGCACAGCTAGTTAAAGCACAGCGCTCAGAAGCTAAAGCCACTTCAGCACCAGTTCGACCTCGCCCTGGAGGTGACCCCGCCTGGAGGTGACCACGCCTGGAGGTGACCCACAGGGTGTGGCAGTTGGCTCCTGGCCCTCGGCTTCTCCCCTTAGCACTGGAGGTGACCCCACCTTGGAGCTGACCCTGCCCAGAGGTGGAGCGGGTCAGGAGCTGCTCCCCTCAGCGGTGTGCTTCGTTGATCTGCCTGTTCTGCTCCCCACTCTGTCTCTAGTGAGTCCTCTCGCTGCCCCTGCACCTCTGCCCTGTACCCCAGTTCTGTAGGCATGAATAAAATAAAGCTTAAAATATATATATATCTTGGAACCTCTAATGTGTGCTCCAAAGCAGGAAGATTTCACCCACACAAAACCCTTGGTGCTGTGGGTTGGACTTTGGGGTGGGTAGCTCCGGGGAGCTTCCCGGCCCTGGGGTTCTAGCCCCACCTGCTTTTGAAAGGGGTACACTCTGAGGGGGGTCAGTTTCCCAGGTGTCAGCTGCAAAGAGGACCAGCACCAACGGAGGAACCCCTCTATCCCAAGCTCCTCAAAAGAGCGAAGGCAACGAGGAGACAGAGGTCTGGGCTCTCCGCCCTCGGGCGTCCTGCAGCCTCCCCTCACGCAGCGAATAAACCACAGGCAGGTCCTGCCGGTTTCGGCCCCTCTAAGGGGCCGAGGGATCCCAGCAGACGCTGCCTCGGTTTCAGGGGGCCAATACTGTGCTGGGCCCCTCGCAGCGAGCAGAAGCGGTGAGCGCAGCGGTCCCACGGGGGAAAAGCCCCAAGAATGCTCAGAGGCCAGCTGTGAAACAATGCACTTTATTGGCGACAGGACAGAGGGCTGGGGGTTCTATACATCAGAAAGGGGGTGACGGTTCCAGCCAAGGACGGGACCCCCCGGGGCAGCAGAAGGCGGTGGCTGAGGCCACCCCTGGACGCTCAGAGACACAGGCTGGAGCCAGGGAGAAGAGCCTGGAAGTCTCTGCCTGGGCTGCGCCTGGGGACCTGGACGGAGCGAGGAGCTCTGGTCTTCGGGCCCGAGAGAGGGGCGCCTGCGGCAAGGCGGAGCGGGGTGGCGCGGTGCGGGCGGCGGGCGCGGAGCGGGGGGCTCGGCCGGCGCGTCCCTTATCTGGAGCAGTGGCCGGAGGACTGGGAGAACTTGACGCTGCTGCTCCGGCTGCTGCTCGAGCTGAAGCC
>NW_004567135.1:5460007-5464006 GCF_000260355.1 Condylura cristata | reverse complement strand
GTTAGCCAGCGGTTCCAGGCCAGTGACCCCTGGAGGTCGCCCGGCCTGCAGGCCCCTCCCGTTAGCAGGCTCCAGGTCAGATGCGCCCCACCCACGGGGAGGGCCCGCAACAGCGCCCCCAGAACCTTCCCAAGCGCCAGTCTCTGGCTGCCTGCCAGCCCCTGGACGCCCAGCCTCCCGCAGAAATCGGTTCAGTTACAGTGCGGTGTCAGCACAGGCATTTGAGAACCAGCCCCCCTCCCCATCGCGGTTGCTCCCGCTACTTACAGATGCTGACGGCGCTCTGGCACTCCCCGGACATCCTGGGTGGGAAAAGAGAGAGCTCCGTGGCCACAAAGCAAACCCAGGGAGTCCCCCATAAAGCTCATGCTCAATGGCAGCCAGCAGGGAAGCCTGGCAACGCCCACTCTCCCCCCCCCCACCCTGGTCTTTAAGAGACCTGTGCCCTCCCCCTCCCCCAGGGAGTGGGCAGGTGAAAGCAGGGCCCCTGCGTGCTGAGAGGCGGGACCTCCCTCTGCACCCAGGCCTCCTCTCCATTTACTGCCTCACCTCTGCCCTCAGCCCCTGATCTGAGGCAGGGGCATGGGAGCCCTAGTGGAAAGCCCACCTGCACTCCTCGCCCTCCAGCAGCTTCCTGTAGGTGGCGATCTCCACGTCCAGGGCCAGCTTCACGTTCATCAGCTCCTGGTAGTCGCGCAGCAGCCGGGCCAGGTCGTCCTTGGTCTTCTGCAGGACAACCTGAAGCTCCTGGAGCTTGGCGTTGGCGTCCTTGAGGGCCAGCTCCCCGCGCTGCTCGGCGTCAGCAACAGCCGCCTGCAGGTTGACATTCTGGGGCGGGGGAGGGACCATATCCATTAGGATGGTGAGGTCAGGCAGCACCCCGCCTTCGCTGGGCCCCCTGGCCTGTGTCCACCCAGAGCTCTTTGCCCCATGAGTGAGCCCCATGTAGGCTGCCCTGGCCTTTGGACTCCCTGCAGGTCAAGGCTGCCCGGGGCCGTCCCCGAAGTCCGTTCCAGGTGGGGGGTTCTGAGCCGCCCGCCCCCACCCTCACGGCCAGACCAGGAACAGCAGCCCAGCCAGCCCACCTGCTTCTTGACGCTCTCGATCTCGGCCCGCAGCCTCTGGATCATCCTGTTGAGCTCCATGATCTCGGACTTGGTGCTCTTCAGGTCATCTCCATGCCTGCCGGCCGTGTTCTGCAGCTCTCCCAGCTGACCCAGGAGAAACCGATCAGCGTGGCTTCGGCAAGGGTGGGGACATCCTTGGTGAAGCTCAGGGGGACCCAAAACTAGTTTGGGGGCGGGGTGCTCCTACCTTGCTGTGGTACAGGGCCTCGGCCTCGGCCTTGCTCCTCTCTGCGATCTCCTCGTACTGGGCGCGGACCTCGGCGATGATGCTGTCCAGGTCCAGGAAGCGGTTGTTGTCCATGGACAGGACCACGGACGTGTCGCTGGTGTGGGACTGCATCTGGGACAGCTCCTGCAGGGACACGGGGCCTGTTTCCCCTCGGGCCTCTGCAGCACAGTGGCCCAGGGAGCCTCCTGCCGACAGTCCCATGCACTGCTCAGCTCTGAAGGGGCCGTCACCCCATAGTGCCTGCCCCCACCCCTCAGAGAGTCCCATGGCTACGCCCCCTGTTGCAGAAGCCCCCCAAGGGACCTGGCCTCTGGGTGCAGTCTGCCTGGGCCCTGGATGCCAAAGCCCCCAGCTCCCAGTCTGAAACCATCTCCCCCGCCCTCTCTCCCCTCTCTGCAGGAAACATCCTCACTAAGTCATAGAGCATCCTCAGGAAGTTGATCTCGTCCATTATGGCGTCCACCTTGGCCTGCAGCTCCACCTTGTTCATGTAGGCCGCGTCCACGTCCTGGGGAGGACAGACACATAAAGGCCCGGCCCCGAGAAGCGAACATCTAACTGTGTGGGGAGGCCAGACTGGGGTGACAGCTTCTTAGCCGAGGCTAGAGCCCCGACATTCATCAAGAGTCAGACAGAGTGACTGTCCTGGGGACCCTTCCAGACTGAGAGGCTCCAGGCTTCTGTTTCCTGGCTCCGAGGGCCTGGCCCTGGCGGTCCGTGCCGGGGGGCAGGAGCTTGCCCAAGCCCGCCAGAAGCCTTGCCCACCTGCCCCAGAGCTCTGCCCTCTTGCACCCTCACCTTCTTCAGGGTCACAAATTCATTCTCAGCGGTTGTACGTCTGTTGATTTCCTCCTCGTATCTGTAAGGATTAAAAGGAAATGACCGAGCGGGGCTTGGGGATTATCGTGAATACCACGTTCTCTGAGATTCAGAAAATTCGCCTCTCCCACCCTCTGCCTCCCACCCCCAGCCGAGTGTGCCCTTCTACTGTGGCCCAGAGTGGTCAGGATACCAGAGAGACTCCCCCGGCTTCAATAGGTCCTGCACCCTGGCCACCACCCCCTGGGCCATCCCGTCGTCTTGCAGATCCAGGATCCCCCCAGCCCGGTCCTGAGACAGTGCTCCCTCACGCCAAGCCCTCCTCCCCGCCGCTGTCCCGGCAAAGGGCTAGCCTTGAAGAAGGGAGCCAAGGAAACCGAAGGAGCTCGGCCGCCCCCCAGAGTGCGGTGGGCTCAGGGGCACCACTGTCCACGGGCAGGAGGGTGCAGGAGGGTGCAGGAGGGTGCAGGAGGGTGCAGGAAGCTGGGGGCCAGGCTGGGGCCCTGGCATCTCCCCACGGCTGCCCCGTCACTCACTTCCTCTTGAAGTCCTCCACCATGTCCTGCATGTTCCTCAGCTCTGAGTCCAGGCGGCCCCGCTCCCCCACGATGCTGTCGAGGTAGCTCTTCTGGGAGTTGATGTAGTTCTCGAAAAAGGGCTCCAGGTTGTTGGTGCCCGTGGTGGAGTTGGTGCCCTGCTGCTGCAGCAGGCTCCACTTGGTCTCCAGGACCTTGTTCTGCTGCTCCAGGAACCGCACCTGGAGGCGGGGGTGGGGGTGGGGGGTCGCACGTCAAGCAACACTCCCAGCAGGAGCGGGGGCCTGGCATCACCCCCGCACCCCAGGCTCAGGGGCCAGGGGACTTCACAGCGCTACTTGGCTCCCAGCCCTTGGCACAGCAGATGGGAGGAGCCGGCCCGTTACACACCGCCCTGCAGAGGCGAGAATCGCCAGGACCGGTACTCAGCAGCGACCTTGATGTGGCAGCCAAGAGCCAGCCGGCGTGACTCTCCCGGCCTTCTCTTTCTGACTAATTCAGACTAAACTACCAGCTTCTCGAGAGCCCCCGAGACAAGGGGACCTGCAACCTCCTCAGTCCCTGGTGTCTCCCTTGCTGACCGGGCCACATGGAAGGGGCTGACCCTTGCGAGCCCTCAGAAGCAGCTCATATTTGACCATCCCCAGGTCTGGGTCAAAGGTCTCCCTGCCTGTGTTCACGGGCTGTCGACTCTGCCAGCCGGAGCTGGCCGGGCCACAGGCGGGAGACCTGAGCAGAGCCAGACAAGCAGGACTCGGGGCACCCAAGTCCACCTAGGGACCACTGTCTTTCCCACTCACATGACCACGTGGACGACCTTGTCGTCCTGGACGTCGTCACACACCCTTGGGCGCTGCCTCGTCCCTCCGCCTCCCGCCTGGGCTGTCCCAGGTTGACCCTTAACATGATCTCTAACTATCAAGCCCAATGTCCCAGCCTAGGAATGGGGGGCCAGTCCGAGCTTCATCACCTTGTCAATGAAGGAGGCGAACTTGTTGTTGAGGGTCTTGATCTGTTCCCGCTCCTGAGTCTTTACTTGTCCGATTTGGGGGTCAATCTCCATGTTGAGGGGCTGCAGGAGGCTCTGGTTGACTGTCACTTCTTGGATTCCCCCAGGGAATCCACCAGGGCCACCAAAGCCACCAGGGCCACCAAAGCCACCATGGCCACCAAAGCCACCAGGGCCACCAAAACCACCAGCCCCTCCAAAGCCACCAGCCCCTCCAAAACCACCAGCCCCTCCAAAACCACCAGCCCCCCCAAAGCCACCAGCCCCTCCAAAGCCACC
>NW_004567135.1:5436853-5459907 GCF_000260355.1 Condylura cristata | reverse complement strand
CCAAAGCCACCAGCCCCTCCAAAACCACCAGCCCCTCCAAAACCACCAGCCCCCCCAAAGCCACCAGCCCCTCCAAAGCCACCAGCCCCTCCAAAGCCACCTCCCATTCCTCTGCCACCTCCAAAGCCACCTCCAAAACCACCCCCAAAGCCACCACCACAGCTGCTACGTCCTCCCCCGAAGCCACCAGCCCGGGAGCCACCAGCCACGCTCATGGAGATGCTCTTGGAGCCGCCCAGGTTGTAGAGGCTGTGACTGCCGAAGCCGCCGGCTCCGCCCCGGGCCCCGCAGGCCCCTCCGCCAGCTCCCCCAGTGCGGGCCACGCAGCTCATCCTGCTGCTGCTGGAGACCACGGCGGAGCGGCCGGAGAAGCCCCCGGATGTCTTGCAGCCTTGTCTGTTCATGGTGAGAGCGCTTGGTACAGAAACGCGCAAGAGTTAAGCAAGGACAGTGCGACTCTGAGGAAGAGGGACGGGAACTGAAGACCTGTGCTGAGCAAATCCCTTTATATACACCCGAGTTGGCGGTTGGGCTTAGAAGGAGAGATAATCCCAAATAGTTATGGGTTGGGTTTGCCTGCAAGGCAATAAGTTTGTTCCAGGCTACTAAACACACCTTGAAAATAATCTGAAATGGTAAAAAGTGCAAGGTGGCAGGCTTCCCTGGCGGGGTGGTGCCTGGCGTGACCCATGCTCGGGCATGGCCACCTCCTGACTGCCTGACAGGACCTGGGAGGCCTGCTCACCCTCTGTCTGTCTGCCTGTCACCTGCCCGCCAGAGCTGGGCTCCGCTGGGGGAAAGACAGGGTGAGAGGTGGGTCTTGCTGTCCGGTGGCAGAGGCCATGAAGCCCAGCCGAGAACTTGGGGCGTGTCTCCACAGAAGGGGCGACCGTCCATCCCTCAGTCAGCACACGGTCACCGGGCGTTCCCTCTGTGCTGAGTTTGGGTCCAAGGGAAGGACACACTTCCTTCCTGGAATCAAAGCCCAGACTCTCACACAGCTGCCCCCTGGGTCCCCTCTCCATCCCAAGCTGGGGTTCAGGGGGCAGTGGCTCTGGGCTCCTGTCTGTGTTCGGGACAAAGTTACAGTGGATGCCTCTGTGCTTGGATGAGACCTCAGGGAAGTTCAAACTGCCAAACTGCGTTTATCTCTTTGTTTTGTTTCCAAAAGTCCCCACAGCAACTACACCTTATTATGTATTGGGGGCCACTTCTAAGTCTCCCTTTCTTGGTCCCCACAGTTTTAGCACATCTCTGGTTCTATCCCAAGTCCCAAGGAACTGGAAACTCAAACATCAATTCCTTAACTAATCCAACGAATATTCACAGATCACCTAACTCTGCCCGGGTGTCTGAGGCCCATCGCGAGCGGGACCCATGGGCCCCCAGGAGCGGGTCTCTGGTGAAGGGGTGCCTCTGGGAGGTCTGCGACCTTGTCCTCCGGATTCCTGTCCTCCCCTTCTCTCATCAGCCCCATACCTGGCAGAGCGAAGCTGTAAGTGTCTGACTCTGGAAACCTGAGAACCCGCCAACGGGAGTTTTTCAGAGGCTTAGGGACTGGGCTTGGCCTGTCCGGGAGGAAAGGCTTCCTCACAGCTTGGAGCTGCCAGCTTAGCCTCCTATCTCTCCAGGACAAGTCTTTTTCTGTTCAGTCTGTGCCACATTTGTCGCTGCCAAGGGTGTGACCTGCATGGCCTTGGCAGGAGCTTTCTTGGAATGGGGAGAGCGGTAAGGAATGGAGTTGTTCCGTGCTCCCTGGGCAGGATGGAAATGGCCGGCGTGCAGAGGAAGTGACCTTTTCTTCAGTGGACTGGTTCTCCATTTTTTTTTTTCCCTCTCCCATATGTTGCCCCTACTCAGGCCACACAACATCATGGGCAGGACTGAAGCCATAACTTTCCCAGGAGCTCACAGTCTTGTGTATACACCAGACCACCTGGTGCTTAGCACATTTCTTTGCCAATAATAGATGCTTATCAAATTTAATTGGTTCAATCAATAAGTTGATGAATGAATTAATGAATGAAAGCTTTACTAGATGGCAACCAAGAAAACCCCAAATTGATCAAAAAGTGTCAATCCCATTCTGTGAGGCTCCATAAGCCACGCTAACCGAGAGCATCTTCTGCTGGAGAATCCAGGTCTCTCAAATTTCACACGTTTGGAACAGATTGGTTCATATTTGAGGAGATGGACATGCAAAATGAGTGTCACCTCCACAGATGCCCAGTGAGGGGAATGCTGGCGAATACAGTCTCGAGAGTCAGTCACAGCGCCGTCCTGAAGCTGAGTGGCTCGAGACCACCTGGCCGGACCCCGCGCAACACTGCAGCCCTCTTCTCACATCAGAGGACCCTGCTCTTCCACAGCTGCTCCCCAGAGCTGAATGACACGTGAAATTAGCCCAGGGTTAGAAGGCGGCCACAAGTTACCCTCCTCCTCCTTACTCTGTCAGAGGAACCAGGGCTTGAAGAATGAATCTAACTTAGAGCTGGACCAGGCGCTCCCCGTGACTAATCATGACCAAAGTTACTTCAATTCTGTGTTTCAGCATCTTTGACCGTGAATGCTGGTCAATCATCTCCTCCCCTCTGCATGTCGCAGGAATGTCACGGCTGAGTGAAGGAAAACTCTGTCAAGTATTTCTAGAAATCAGGCCACATATTTTTTCTCTGAATGTTTAAGAGTATGTGCATTGGAGTCAAACAGATCCAGTTTTTAAACCTGGGCTTAGTCCATGAGCAAGTTCTCTAACCTTTCTGTGCCCCAGTGTCTTCATCTATAAAAATAAGTTCTTTGTGGTACCTTTCTCATATGGTCCTTATCATGCTGAGGAAACACTTAGCAAACTAAGTATTCAATGCTTGCATTATTTTTTTGTTTGTTTGCCTAGCTCAAGGGAACTTTCAGGTTCCATGCCTGTCAAATGAATCAAATCCAATAAAATGACGCTTCCATTTGCAAATTACCCCCCAGGCCCCACAAGGAATGTGAGCACAGCTTGGGAAATCCACAGATAGGATAAATATCAACTCCATGACTGGGGTGACGGAAAGCAGACCCCAGCTCCCAGCCCAACAAAGAGAAATCAGACAACAAGCCTGAGTGTTGTCGAGCCTCAGCTCTCCGTCACCTGGGACAGAGAGGCGTTTTCCAAGAGCTCACGCCGCTAGAGACTGCAGACAGCTAAATGCTGCACCGAGCTGCTGTGAGAGCGTGAAGAACCAGAAAAGCAGTAGACACGTGAGATTGCACGGGAGTCTCCGTGAAGAGACCTGAGCTGAACTTGAAGGAAAGCAGGGCTTGGTGAGACAGAAAGAAAGACACATCAGCCCGAGGAGTCATAACCCTGGGCTCTGTGTTGGAAGATTCTGGAAGTGGAGACCGCGCTGGCCTGTCATCATCTGGGGCTGCCCATCTTACATTTGGCAGCTCCAGCCTCCCTACATTTTGCTCGACACCTTCCTGGAGTAAAATCCCAAAAACACATTCCCAGACCGCTTGGCTAATGGCAGCCTAGCATCTTCCCTTGAGAGACATGATGAGACACGTTCTAACTTAGAGCTGGTAAGGAGAGAGCCAAGGAACGTGCCACCGTGGGGGCATGGGGTCTCCATGGCAGAGGCAGTTCTGTCATTGAGACTCCAACATCACAGGCATGGTGACCAGGGAGCCACCCAGGTGTGGCTCGGCACAGATCCAGGCCCCGGAGCTCCCAGGCCACCTGGAGCAATAATAGCCTTGCACAAATTATTTGCAGTTTCCATTAGACAGACAGATTCCTTTAGTTGTGAGTATGAGCCTGGTTAATAGAGTGATGAGACGAGTCTTGCAGGAGAAGACGTTGGGGTGGGGGGCGAGGGGGTACCCCAATAAGGTGAATCAAGCACTTACTGTCCCCCACTGGGGGAGATACCAGCTATGGCCAGAGTCCCACTGATTCTGAACTATTCTTGTCATCCCTCTGGAAGGAATTGGAGAAGGTTCTTTGAGAAGCAGTGTTAGACTGTAATTGCCATCAGCTCGTCCTAGGTCTGGGGCCTCCCCAGTCGGGAGTAGGAGGAGCAGGGTGATGGCACAATCTATTCTTACCCTGCCTGCAGGAATGCAGAGAAGACTACCACAGGGGCAGGGAGCGGGACAGCTATCAGAAGTACATTAGCTGGGCTAGAAGGTGGATTCCATTTGAGGGGCCTGTTGGATGCAAATGATGGGAGGTGAGGAAGCCATCAGTCAAAGTCCAGGTGGCCGGGGCTCTGGACTCAGGTCTCTAATATATATTTTGAGAAAATAGAGCTGCTGACACTCACCCCCAATACCCAGATTATTTGAAGCTTAACTAAGTATCTTAAGTACTTTCTCCCTGCAGAAGACCGTGAGTCACTGGGTTGCAATGTATGAAATCAGAGCCTCATAGGGTGCTGCAGCCTGGAGGTTCTCCAATCCAACCTGCTACCTCCAGGCAGTCTCCCCCCCACCCCGCACCCCCTATGCCTCATCATGGAAGAGTGGAAAGCGATTCATCAAATCTCCTGGCTTGCCCAGGCCAGCAGAGCACCACCCTGACCTGAGGAAGGCCCTCTTAGATCCAAGCTTTCATGCCTTGTGCTCCAGTGGGAACCTGTCTCCTCTTTGTGGGATCAGCAAAGTTGGGGCTGGCAGGTCTCTTGTCCACCAGCCCAGGTCACCTTGGCACTCAGCCCTCTCTGCGACTCAAGTCCCCTTTGATCCCCAGAAATTTGCATTAACCTCCACATAGGTCAGAAATTACATTTTCCATATCCTTTAAGGACATGGATTTTTACTAGACATTCAGCAATACACCTCAAAACTACATACATTTAAAATGGTAATGCAGAGCATTGGAAGACATATTATTTGCTCAATCTGCAGACATGTGTGCGTAATTTGGGTGCTCAGAACCTTTGCAATAACACAACAGTTGCCCTACTGAGGCCTTTCAGCCTCCAGTTCCAAATTCCTGCCAACCAAGTCAATCCAAAGTATAGATCGTTTTCTACTGCTGAAGCTCTGTCCCTTAGACTCACTGTCCCAGAGGAGAGACCCTGCTGGGCCATAACACTCTGAGGGCTGCCACCGGCCGCCTTCCTGGCCGTTGTGTCCATCAGCACCTGGCCCTACAAGGCCTTCAGTGGATGTGAACTGAATGAAATGAACCTGCTGTCATCTGACCTTCCAGAGCAATACATGCAAACTTCCCTGGCTTCTGTAAACCCCCAATGTGAGAAAACACTTGGGAATTTCCAGAAACTGTTCTCCAGGTTAAATATACCCAGGTTAAGACTGCTTCTTCCTGTAGGGATAGAAGGACTAAAAAGAAAGGGGAAAAAAGCCTTCTCCCAGACTTTAGTCCACAAGGTTTCTAGAACTACTCTCTGAATCCATCCAATGGATTTTAAGAATGCGTCTTAAAATGATGGCGCCTCATGAAGCTATCACATTCGGAGGTGGTGTAACATGCTCCAGAACTACTAGGAGGATCTTGCTGCCCATGGCATGGACACTGAGTGGACACCGGGTTGAGGCGGGGGAATGAGACATGGGCTTTGAAGACAGGCAGTCCCGGATTTGAATCCTGGCTGAGCCTCTTCCTCACTGGATGATCGTGAGCAAATTACTAAATCTCCCTGAGCCTAGCATTCTTCATCTATGAATGGAAATGATAGCAGATACATCTTCCATAGCTGCTAAGAGATTCAGCAAAATAACGTCTGGCAAACACGAAGAATGGCTCCTGGACATAGGACACAGGGCCGCTGCTGTGGTTTTATGTCGGGCCTTTGTCCCGGCTTCTGTGCTCTCCTGGGAGGCTGGGGAAAGCCGCAAGTTAATTCGGCAAATTGATTACTCCTGGGACAACCCAAACACCCCCATTTTCCTCTCCGTCTTATCCATGTACTGGACGGAGAGTGTGAACCCGGCTCGGCCTGCCCTGCCTCTTTCTACTCACACAGGAGCACTTACTGATCCAGCGCCAGCAGTCAGCGGTGACAGAACAGACGAAGCCCCTGGTCTATAAAGCTCGCACTCCACGGCGGGCCGGCAAGAGAGAAGAGCGGCTGGGGACGCCGGCGATGAGAGGGCTCGGGGCCAAACGCGGAATGGTGAGACCGTTGCCCCTGGCAAAGGGGAGGCAGCGCAGAGGCCCTGACGGGGTGTGAGGCCATCTGAGGACAGCCCGGGCTGGGAGAGGGAAGCAGCGTGGGGAAGGCAAGGGCTCAGCGACAAGGCCTGAGGCCATTGGAAGACAGACAGCAAGAGGCTTTGCAGACGCTGATCTGGCCTGACTTTTACTCGAGAAGGGGCAGCTTGGGAGAGTTTCAGCAAAGCCAAGACGCCAGTCGGCTTCAGAGCACAAGTCTGACGTGTTGGTGGAGGACACGGAATGGGGGTCGGGGGGTGGAAAATGGCCTTGTGGACATCTCCTTTGCACGTGCTTTTAGAAGGATACGCGAAGGAAGAACAGCCAAGGTAAAGCAAGTTCTCCCCAAGTTAGACTTTATGTAAGGGCCTGCGTGTCCTGCAGCGCCCCGTGACACCGGCGCTGAATCATGTGGGCCTGGCATGCAGCCCCAAGCCGGAAGTCGTAAACAGCAGAAATCACATCCTGTCCTTGCCGGGAGAGCAAAAAAAAAAAACTTGAGCAGTTATGAAATAAGTTGCTTGAAATGAAAGGTAAAGGGGAGGGAGAAGAAACACGTATTCACAGACACTTATCCTGGAAAAGAGAAAGTGGAAGCATTTTTCATTTCTTTTCTATGCAGTAATTGGAAATGCATCACATCTTTTAAGCTTTTTTGTAAGGTCTCACTCCCTGCTGCAGAATTTGGGGGAACCCAGCCCGACGAGAAACAGGGCGTGTTCATGGCAGGAACACGGTGACCGTGAGGTCCCGGGAGGGAAACCCATGGGGCTTCGAATAACCACTCAGCCCCTGGCAGATGCAAGGAACTCGGCAGCGACTGGGGGTCCGGTGTCGGGCTGGCAGCAGGCGCTGCGTCCCAGGAAACGTGTCGCATGGAGAGCAGGCGTGGAGAGGAGGCTGCGCGGGACAGGGCTCAGCACCTGCAGTCCCAGCCAGGACTGCGGGCCCTTCAAGGCCTTGGGCCACACCTGCGAGCAGGTGGCCCAGCGCTCACACCTCATCTCTTCCAGTGCTTGTTCCCTCAGACACGCCTTGTTCTCAGCTTGTCTAGTCTTGGAACGTGAAAACCAAGCCCCAGACAAGTTGGACACTGGGCCAAGCCGCGGTCCTCCACAGCCAGGCCTCAGCGACCCCCCAAGCTCCTCCCGCCCCTCCCTGCCCGGCCTCCAGAGATGCTGGCTGCTCTAGGTTCCTGTGTGAGCTGCTCTGGGCCTCGCGCCTACCTCACTCCGGCACTTTTGCTCCCTGGAGCACCCTCTCTCCTGCACCCCTCGTCACAGCTCTGGGCTCACACACCTTTTTGCTTTGCTGACTCCTTTTCTGGCTTCAAGATTTATCTCAGTGCCCCCTCCTCCAGGGAGCCTAGGCAAATCCCTACGCAAAAGCAAGTGCTTCTCCCCTGCTTCTCAAAGCCTCCAGGTTTATGTTCATCATCGTGCTAAGGCTTTCCTCAAAGGACAGGAGCTCTGAATTGAATGTGTCTGCCTCCCCAATGCTCCCTGCTGAGCATATTCACATTGGGCCCTGTCAGGCACTGAGAGCTTGCCTAGCTACGCTCTCCGCTCTCCGACGGTGGGCTGGCAGGCAGAGGGATCCCCATCCTAAAGCGGGCAATGATGCTGCAGCCCCCAGAACACTGCACAGGGAAAGGAGAATGGTCAGAGGAGGCCTGAGGAGACTGGAGGGAGACAAAGCAACAGGTAAGTCAGGAGGGTGGAGGCGCTTCTGGAAACTTCCTGGGAGAAAGACTTCCTCTTGCAGGAGATTATCGTCCTGCTCTTTGTCAACTCACTTCCCCTGTCTCCAGCACCCAGGCCTACCTGTCCTTCCAGGTCCCACTTAAATGTCTTTTTTTTTCCTTAAGGTGTATTTATTTATGTACACAAGAACTGGGGTGTAAGCCAGAGGTGTGGAGGGGTGAAGGGATTCACCAGAGAGCAGGGAGCAGAACACCTGGTGGTACAAGGGTTAAAGACAGTGCTATCAAGCTATTGCCAGCCACTGCAAGCATGAGTTGGATCCCTCGGCTGGCCAGAGAGCTGGCCATCTCTTACAGGAAGCCCTCTGTGATTGCCAGCTTCCCTCACTCACCCAAGATGAGAAGAAATCGCCCCTCCACTGAACTCCCATAGCTTTTGCTTATAGCTAACAAGAATATTTGTCTGTCTATTTGGTTACCAAGCTGTTTATGTGCACCTCTTTATCTAGACATTGTCTAGATAATGTCTTTGAAAGTAGAATCCAATTCTTACTCTAAAATTGCCTAAACGTGATTATGTACTTAATACACATTTGTTCATTCAATCATCATTTGTTAAACATCTACATATGCCACGCCCAGTGACCTTGAAATTTCAAGAGAACAAGGCAGGCTGCTGCCCTTAGACTTCAAAGACTAAGAAGCAGGCTCTAGGTGGGTAGGTGAACAGCAAATTGCAATCAACACCCTCCCTGCAGGAAACCTAACTCAACAAGCTTCTCCTTTGAATTACTGAGGATAAATCCATCATCACACGTCAAGGAAAACACTGCAGGTACAGAACAATTTTACCTTGAGCCTAAGTCAATAAGGAAACGTACAGCCATAAGCCTGCATCTGGGCCAAGATCCTTGATGGCCACAGACTCTCAGCCCGCTCCCCATGGGATCAAAACACGCCTGTTCCTTCAACACAACAAAAAGATGTTAAGATGGCTTCTTCCCTGAGCCTGCCCTTGTCCTGGGCTGGCCACCCCTGGGCCTGGCCACTGGGCCTGGTGACTCAGAACAGGCACAGCTTCCTCGATTCTTTCCCTAGGTAGCTGTCTCGCTTCCTCTTGGCCTTGAACTTGACCTTGACCTTGACCACCCACCAAGACAGTCTAGACAGGCCTTATTCTCAAGTCTTCCAGTCACCGACTCCAAGGCCTAGGTCCCAGCAGTAGCCCTAGCCAAGCTCCCACAGCAGAGCAGTACTAAAGAAGTCCCTCTTGCTGTAGCCTCCTGGGTTTACAAACAATGGAGGGAGATTAGAAGTGTTGGCAAGAATTTGGTGGAACTAGAGCGGAGGGCCTGGGGCCTATGCAAATGAGGTGCTTGGGAGCCAGGAGCCTGAGTCAAACCCAGGGTGAGGTTGCCAAGAGCTTGGAGCTTGATGAACCAAATAAGTGAGTTACCACCACAGCTGGGTCATTCCGGTGTGAGAAGTGATTTCACCATACCTCAAGGGAAAGCTTTTGGGGTGGGGGGTGTTTGCTGCGGGGCTGCCTGCGGCTCTCAGGGTCTGGTAAGGCAGTAAGGCAGCCTCTCTCCACAGCCCCCTGATCACAGAGAAAACTGGCCAGATTCCCGCGCTCTGGATCTGTCAGAGGGTGTTCCCCGCTATCTCAGAACTGGATTCATCCCCCAAATAATCCCTTTTGACTACCCAGCCAGCTACCAGCCTCTAGATCACAGCCAGAATCCACTCGCCCGGGCATGAACACTTGCCCCTTTTACGTAAAACAAATCTTCTTAAATCAATAAAAAGTTGCAGCGGTCTAGCCACTTGCCTACAAATGCAAACACGTTTATCCTAGGTGCGCGTGCACGATAGAACCACGACTGCTGTGTGATTACATGAAACTGAAGCGCCCCGACCTCCATGCACCCCTGAATGGCTACCCCCACACTCCCTTTCCTCCGAGGACATAAGCTATTCGTTAACCTGCCAGCACCCCCAGCCCCAACCCCACGGGCCAAGGCCCCCACTCCTGGCCTCTCAGGGTGGCTCTTCCCAGCCTGACTCATCCTAGTGGCGGCCTTGAGAAGCCCCTTCCACCCCTTGACTCCTCCCTACCCAGAAACTCGGCCAAGGTTGCATTTTCCCAGGGGGAGGGTGCAGAGGTGGGGAGAAGTCAAAGCCACCTGACTGCTTGCCAAGACTCTGATGCACCAGAGGGGGAGCCCCAAGAACATGAGGAGATTAGGTGGGGCTTGCAGAGGACCCAGCTGGGAGCAGCGGGGGCCACCAGGCCCGTCCCTGCTCTGCCCTGTAGGCCAAGCCTGCCTCCGGTTGTGCAAAAGATGTCCCTGGGGCAGGAATGGCTTTGTGGTCCACCATGCAATCCGGCCTGCTGGGCAGGGCGCTGGAGGGGTGCAGTCTGCCAGTCAAGGGGGGAGGCACCCATTGGGGGGCGCAGGGAGTGCATCCTCAGCAGGAGGAACTGAGGTCAGCTGCAGGTGTGTGACCTCTGGAGAAGGCAAGGCCATGCTGCTCCGGGTGTCTCGGGATCAGGCCAGTGAAGAAACAGGCTGTCCAGTCAGGCTGTCCCCCACCTCTGAGTGTCCTCTCCACTATGCAGCTCAGAATCCCCAGGGCCGCAGGTCTGCCTCACCTGCCCACACCCCACCCGCAAGGACAGCCACCAGGCAGAACCCAGACTTCATCACCCAGGGAGGGGAGACACCGCATACCCCACCCCACAATCACCCCGAGGCGATTCTTAGAAGCTCCTGAGAGCCTGATTGTCCAGAGGCACTTCGCCCCCTGTGTAGAGTAAAAACAGGGACCGTGAGGAGAAGCCCAGAGGCCCCAGGACCTGGTGCTCTGTATTCGTGGAGACCCCGACCGCCTCTCCCACTCCCGCACGGCCCCTCCCCTCCAGCTTCAGCACGGAGACACCGCAGGCTGCTGGTGTTCTGGGCCTGGACCCCCTGTCTGTCAACAGCTTCCAGCCCTACACACTGCTTCTCCCTCAATAATCCAGGCAACTCAGGAGAGTCCTGAGAAATTAGCTCCGGACACAACCCGGGTCGGGTCTCCTTTGCTTCCACCTGAGTGCGGGGACTTCTCCCCCAGGGAACAAAGACAGCTGCTCACATGAATGACAAAGCGGTTTATTGAAGAAAATGGACAGGAGTGAGGACAGCTGAGCGCACCCAGTGGCCCCTGCCCTGCTCTGCAGGACGCTGCCAGGGGGCGGAGAATGTTTGGTCCTGATGGAGCGGGGCGGCCAGGGCCTGGCAGGAGACAGCGCTGGGCTGAGATGACCACTCTGGAGATGAAGCTCCTGCCCGTAGCCTCTCAGTCCAGGGTGGGGGGGGGCACCCCGCAGCTGGTCTCCAGGCCCAAACTGAGAAGCTACCAAACTCCAAGAGGGCAGAGTCCATGCCCTGGCAGAAAAGACCATCCTGGGAGCAGAGTCCAGGGGGCATGCAGGTGACATGGTAAGATGAGCCCCAGAGAGGGGCAGAGGAGGGTGAAGAAGGCACAGAGAACCAGGGCTGGACCGGCGGGGCCCAGAGGGCTGCAGGGAGCTGTCTCCTCTACCGGCAGGATCTCTTGCTCATGGTGGTGGAACAGATGACCTTCCCCGAGCTGCCGCAGACGCCGCCGCCGAAGCCGAAGCCGCTGCCAGAGCCACCGCCGAAGCCACTGCCCAGGCCGAACCCGGAGCAGCTTCCAAATCCCCCGCCCACGCCTCCAGCGCTGGCACCACCGCCTACCATGGCTGGGGAGACAAGGGGGCCAGGGTGAACCCTGAGTGGGCGTCTCCACCCAAGGGGGGCGGGGTCCGCGGTGGGGGCGGGGTACTTACAGATGTTCACGGTGCTCTGGCACTCTCCAGACATTCTGGGGGAGAGAAAGCCGTGAGCCAGGATTCATTTGCTAGGTCTGTGCCAGGCACATAGGCCCCGCCCCCCCTCCCCCAGACAGCCCGATGGACGGCCGCAGTGACGCTGACGTCCACATAGCCTCGTGCCAGCCCCGCACAGGGGCAAGGGCCAGCGGAGACAGGCGCAAGCCCCAGCCCTGACCCCTCCGCTCGTCCCAGCCCTGCGCCCACCTGCACTCCTCGCCCTCCAGCAGCTTCCTGTAGGTGGCGATCTCCACGTCCAGGGCCAGCTTCACGCTCATCAGCTCCTGGTAGTCGCGCAGCATCCGGGCCAGCTCCTCCTTGGCCTTCTGCAGGACAACCTGAAGCTCCTGGAGCTTGGTGTTGGCGTCCTTGAGGGCCAGCTCCCCGCGCTGCTCGGCATCGGCGACGGACGCCTGCAGAGTCTGGCACTGTAGACAAGGGCAGGGCCAGGCGGCCATCAGTGTCCCGCTGTCGGGGCCTCTCCGCCTGGGCCTCCCTGGGCCAGCAGGACTCTGTCATCCTTCTCTCCACCGACCTTGACTCGGGCATTTCATTCGCGCCACCCAGGGCCTCCAACTCCCCACCTGCTCCCCCAGCTGGTTAGACGAAGATAAACAAAGCCCAAACGAAAGAGCCCAGAAACCATTCAATGGGGTGTGATGTCATGCCAACCAGAATATTTCTGAAAAGGTGGGGGCTGATTATAAAGGGCTCCCAGACCCCTGCAGACAAGTTCAAGGTCTTCTGGCCCGAGGCCTTACCTGTGTGTGCCCGATGGCCCAGGCCCTGGCCCGGTCCTACAGCTAGAAGGAGCGAGACCCACCTGCTTCTTGACATTCTCGATCTCGGCCCGCAGCCTCTGGATCATCCTGTTGAGCTCCATGATCTCGGCCTTGGTGGTCTTCAGGCTGTCACCGTGTTGGTCAACTGAAGTCTGGAGCTGCTGGACCTAGTGCCCAGGGAGAGACCACGTTTGGGTCGGTTCCATCCTCAATGACAGTCGCAGGAGTGGGGGATAATACAGAGGGTCATGGACTCTCATGGGAGACCAGGATGGGTAATGCCTGGGGTCAGTACATCGCTGGCTTCTCTTGACCTCAAGCTGATGATATCAAAGTCAGAGCCCCAGAAGTCTCCCAGAATCCGGAGAGAGCCCCAACACCCACCTTGGTCTGGTACAGCGCCTCGGCCTCGGCCTTGCTCCTCTGGGCGATGTCCTCGTACTGGGCGCGGACCTCGGCGATGATGCTGTCCAGGTCCAGGCAGCGGTTGTTGTCCATGGAGAGCACCACGGACGTGTCGCTGACGTGGGACTGCATCTGGCACAGCTCCTGCAGGGACACGTCTCGCATCAGGCCCCTGCAGTGTCCCCAGAGCCCTGACACTGGGCCCGCATGGAGGCATTCCCGAGGCGTGAGGAGCAGGAAAGGGGTAAGCTTCCACGCTGAGATCAAGTGGTTGATGACATCGAAGACAGAAAGCCACGCTGCTCTGCTGCCCCAGGAACCACAAGCTGTGCCACGCCTCTGGGCACTGGGTAGAAGGCGCCCCAGGGAAAAGACTCATGGCACCAGAACAGCTATAAACTCCATCCCAGGCCACCTGAGAGCGAATCATCGCTTCCGCGGAGACACCAGGCCTCGTGAACCTCCCCGTTGACTCATTCCGACCCTTTCTAGTTGTGACCTTGCTGGGGTCACCCTGACCTGAGGTGGGGATCTGGGGTCCTTTCAAAGAACTGTGACTTCCAGCCAGCAGCCTCAGAGACAGGGGAGTCCCACCCCTGAACAGAGGGGCTGAGTCCTCACCGCAGCATAGAGCGCCCTCAGGAAGTTGATCTCGTCGTTCAGGGCGTCCACCTTGGCCTCCAGCTCCACCTTGATCATGTAGGCAGCGTCCACGTCCTGGGGAGGAGGGCGGGTAAGAGATGAGGTTCGGGACACCGACGGCACCTGAGGTGCTGTGTGCGGAGTTGGGGAGGCCTCTCCGCCCAGGTGGGGTCACCTGACATGTTCTGCCCCTAAAGCCACCTGCAGACATCAGTCAGTTATCCAGGTAGGCTTCCTCCCACTGCTGGTTCCTGGGAGCCTGGTTCAGTCAGAGCTGGCCAGACCCAGGCAGGTGGGAAGTGACGCAGGGTGGACCAAACCCACGAGGCAAGTCGAAGGCCAGCCCCCGAGGAGGGCGCCCTCACTGCACCCCCGACCCTCCTGCATCACTCACCTTCTTGAGGACCACAAAGTCATTCTCGGCAGCTGTGCGTTTGTTGATCTCTTCTTCGTACCTGCAGGTGGGGACAGAGGGAAAGACCAGGCCCGCAGTGAGCAAGTCGCAGGCCCCGTGGCTGCTGGCCTCCAAACATCTGGCTCTGGAGCTGTCCGCTAGTGGCATCACTGTCTCGTGTTCATGCAGGTAATCATTCAGCCTAAGTCTAGACCCAGAATATCCAAACGGTGGAAACACAATTTAAGAAGACTGTTCAAAGGCTGAGTGGAGTGGACAGCTGGCCATCGTCTGATATTTCTGTAGAAGGCCGTTCTTCTGGTCATTTGGCCGATTCAGCTCTCAGGAATATTACTGGCGCCCAGCCCTTTCTATGTGATGGAAAGTGAGTGGACAGAAGGGGGCTGGTGTTTTTCAGCTCCCTCCCTCCTTGAGCATAACTGTTGCCCGGTGGACTGTCCACCCCATGGCCAGTGCTACGCCACGCTGGGCCCTGCTTCCTCCACCTCATTTAATACCATTTAATTTTCTAGCCCTATAAGGTAGGGCCATTGTCCCCAGTTTAAAGATGAAGGTAAGTGAAGTTCAAAAATACTTTCCACCTCTTTGATTTCTGACCGTGTTGGTATATGGCAAGCTCAGCTCCCTGAATCGATCACTCGTTTTCCATTCGGGGCAATTTAGGGTGAGTATGCCTCACTCCGTTAAAAGGGAACCAGACTGGGGCCTCCCAACCCTCTGCAGTCTCTTCGGGACCGCCTTGAGAGGCCCAGGGAGCCTGGGACGTGACCAAGCAGGCTGTCCAGGTGACACCCCTCGCCCCGCCCCGGCCCACCCCGCCTACTTGATCTTGAAGTCCTCCACGCTGTCCTGCATGACCTTCAGCTCAGACTGCAGGCGCCCTTTCTCATTGACCAAGGAGTCCAGCTGCTTCCTCAGAGCACTGATATACGCCTCAAAGAAGGGATCGAGGTTTTTGGTGGACGTGGTGGTTGTCTGCTGCTGGAGGAGGCTCCATTTCGTCTCCAGGACCTTATTCTGCTGCTCCAAGAACCGCACCTGTTTTTAAAAGACATGAGTCAACTGATAAGCACCTGAAACGCTGGCAGGAGGGCTGACCCAGTCAGCCCCAGACAACCTGGTAGCCCAGGGGCAACCCCAGAGGGCCCCCATGTTACACCTGCAGGTGCCACCACTGGGGTCAGCTTGGGGGTTACTCCTGAGCCCGTGGCCATGAGGGAGGCCACAGAGCAGCAGAGCCTGGCTGTGCAGCAAGAACAACTTCCTGGCCACAGGTACCCAGAGCCCTGGGGTGGGCCACTGAGAACACTGAACTTCTATGAAATGATAAGACAAAATTAGGGGCTACAACCAAACCAGCTTGGGGGTCACTGGATGTGAAAATTAGGGGCTACAACCAAACCAGCTTGGGGGTCACTGGATGTGAAAATTAGGGCCTACAACCAAACCAGCTTGGGGGTCACTGGATGTGAAAATTAGGGGCTACAACCAAACCAGCTTGGGGGTCACTGGATGTGAAAATTAGGGGCTACAACCAAACCAGCTTGGGGGTCACTGGATGTGGGGGTCACTTTGAATTCGAAGTGCCCCTTACCCAAAGCAAAGGGATGATGAATTTGCTGAAGGTGCTTCAAGTAAGCTGACTTCTAAGTGGACCGGGTATGTCCTGTGAACCCATGTGCCTGGTTCAGCTGTTAGATGAAGGCCCTGGACATATTCTGAGCCTTGGGTCCATTCCACCCTGCAGGGGGACCTCCCAGGATACCCCCATCTCCAGGGACAGGCCTGGCGGGCTGATGGAGACAGCAGCTCAGCGCGCCCCCTCCTTTGTGTGCCCCAGAATGGGAAGGAAGGCTGGCGAGGGCCACAGGTCACCCTCGAACCCAAGAGGTGAGAGAAGACAAGGAAGCGCCGAACTCTGGCTCTTGCTTTGATAGCCAGCTGCCCCAGGGCCACAGCAAAGCCTCGCTACGCTGCGTGAGCAATTCCAATGAAGGGGCACACGCAGGGCCGCTCAGCCCGCTCCGAGGCTGGTCACGCTCTCCTGGGGCGTCTGCGAGAAGTCAGACTTCGCTGCATGGAGCATCCGGGGCTCCTTGACCAAATGTGCCAAGTCACCCTTTCCGGCACCACTCTGATGACTCAGCTGGCTGGCTGCTTGCTCTCCCCATCAGACCACGCTGTGATTGCACTTGTGGGATTAAATCTCTAGCTCGTGCTTGGAAAAGGAAGTGGGACTATACACAGAAAAACCAAGGCCCACCCCGTCCTCTTCCAACAGATCCAGCAATGAGCGGTTTTGCCCAGAGTGAGGAGGATGAAGAGGGTGCTCGCTGGTGCTTTGAGCCCTAGAAGCTACGCTGGAGCAGGGCCCGGTCTCTTGGAAAGCCAGCTGGTTTCTTCTGCTCTGACAGCAAGAGTGCCAATCGTTCAATTAACAACTCACTAAGTATTACCAATCAGCCGTGTTGTTTCTGAAATAGGAATCTGAGGAGATTCCCCTTGATAGCTGGGCTGGCCAGACCCGGGGGCAACGTGTTGCCTGGCATCACCAGCACGTCCAGAAACGTCACTGAAAGGAACGCGCATCTGTCCACCGGCGTGGGGCAAGGAGAGGCTCGGTCATGCAGAACACTCGGGGGTTTTGCCAGCACCCCGGCAGGCTCAGACCTGACACCCCTGGACTCAGGCCCCCCGGCTTGTCCCGCCTGGCCTGGCCGAGGGGGCCTCTCACCTTGTCGATGAAGGAGGCGAACTTGTTGTTGAGGGTCTTGATCTGCTCGCGCTCCTCGGTGCGCACCCGCTGGATCTCAGGGTCAATCTCCACATGGAGAGGGGTCAGCAGACTCTGGTTGATGGTAACTTCCTGAATGCCCCCAGGAGGGCAGACGAGCCCCCCCCTGCCGTTGAAGGAGCCCCCGAATCCGCCACCAAAGCCGCCAGAACCGAAGCCAGAGCCGAAGCCAGCGCCGAAGCCGCCAGACCCCAAACCGCCGGCAGCCCCAAAGCCGGAGCCCTGCCGGCACACGGCCATGCTCATGGAGATGCTCTTGTTGCCGCCGAGGTTGTACAGGCTCCTGCTGCCAAAGCCCCCAGAGGAGCAGCGGCCCGCACTGCCAGACATGGAGAGGGAGCTGAAGCCAGACTTCCTGCCCCCTCCGACGACGGCAGAGCCACAGCTGAAGCCTCGCACACCCTGCTGTCTGGCGATCATGGCTGAGGGAAGAGCGGAGCGGGGCTGTCAGAGAGAAGCGAGAGGTGCCAGGCCAGTGAGTGCCGAAGCCCGAGCCCAGGTCCCTTATATGTGCTGGAGGAGCAGGGCTTGGTTGCAGGGGCATAAAGGGAAAAATCTGAAACATCCCTGGGCTGGGCCTTTGGCACGGGCCCATCCCCTCCACCTGCTGAGCATGTCACCTCACACACCTACAGAAGTCAGTCAGAGGGCACCGGTTACCGGATCTCCACGCTGCCGTGCAGCGGAGGCTGAACCAGCGCCCCAGGGCTTTCCGGTCCAGCGGCGCAGGCCGGCTGGCCTCAGGTCCCCCACCCACTGCACCTCCAAACTCACAGCCTCCCAGTGACATCCCCACACCAAAGATGCCAGCTCATCCCTCCCAGAACTTGGAACCTGAAGACCAGCGTTCAGGGGCACCGCTCGGCGAAGCCTGAGCCAGTCCCTCTGCGAGGCAGTCTCGTCCCCTGGAAACCGGACCGGATCAGAGCATTGGCAGGGATGTTGCCACTAAACAAACGCGGAGTGACCTGTCAGCTCAGTGCGGGTCCTGCCACCCTCCCCCCACGCGGGAACCTGCCCCACATACGCAGAGGGCGCATCCCTCTCCGGCCTCCCACCCTCACCCAAGAGGCCCCGACCTGACGCAGCTACTGCGAACCTACTGTGCGCCGGGATGGCACTGGGGGCCGAGTGGCCAGAGGTGACAAGGAGGTGACTCATCACTGGCCCACAAAACCCCCCCTCTGACGGCCCTCGGGACTCACAGTCCTCCACCCTTGTCCAGGGCTGCAGAGGGATTCCGGTCAGCGTCCTGCAGGCCAGTCCCGTGGCTGCCCCCTGTGCTGCCCAGCTTGCTGGCCTCTCCTGGATGCGGTAGCCTCTGTTTTTCCACGCTGCGCCCAGAATTCAGGGCAGGGGATCATCACCATTTGGGGGCTGAAGCCCCTGGAGCAGAATTGTGACACCCAGGAGCAGTTTTCAGGTGCAAAATCCTAGTGATAAGCTCAACTTGAAATTCGCATCCTCAGAGGGCGCAGATCTTGTCCGCAACCCACATGTTGCTGCCTCTGGGCGGTGGCCTTCCCTCTCTGAGGCCACTCACCCACCGTCTCCCCTGCAAAGTGGGACACCTGGCTCCGAGGAGCCCCACTCTGGGCACTGGTATTACTCCCAATGCCTCCCACCGAGATCTGCCACCCGTAAGAGAAATTAGGAAATTCTGCACCCCGCAGCTCTCAGCCCCATGAGATGGAGACTCTAAATCTGAGAGAGAGCAGTGACAGGCTCCGGGTAGTTCCCACAGCCGGAGCTGACAGTGGCCAAATGAACACTGGCCGCGGGGAAAATGACCGGCTCCCTCCGAGAGAGGGCAGGCCCACGGTGTGGGAGAGGTCCATCTCCACCCCTTGCCTGGGTGTCCACCCCTTAGCTCTACCACCATCTACCTCAGCCTTTGCTGAGCCTTCCTGCATCTGCCCAGGAGGCCTCTAAGTAAGTGCGGGAGTTGGGGAGGCCCTGGGCGCCGTGTAAGGTCCCCAGACAGAGCCCGAGGATGGGCCCACGCGCCCTCAACCAGTGAATATTCCAGCTCCTCTAGGACCCGGAGATGCACATTCACCCTTCCCGAGAGTGTCTGTGGAGGGCCAGGCTTGTGCCAGGCATCACACGTGCTGCAGATACGTGTTGTCACTTAGTCTGCCTAAGCGCTCTGTGCAGCTGCTATCAGAGCCAGGCTCACAGCTGACGGCTGGGTGCTCGAGGAGGTAAAGGTGTTACAGCAGCACGTGGGGGCTGGGGTGAAGCCCACGTCATCTGCTCTGGTCTCCCTGGCTTCTCGCCTGTACCATCCTGCCAGGCATGAAGCCAGCTTGTCTAGTCTGTTCAGCAGCCAGGGCAGAGTTGGGCATCTGAACAAACCAGTGGTCTAGGTCAAGGGGACTCTGGGGACACCAGCCTCCCAGGGTCTAGCGACGCCCACCCTGACAGGCAGAGTAGGCAGTTAGAAGGCAGCAGGCGCTAGCCCGGTACCTGGGGCTGCAGCACAGAAGCTGAAGGGCCCCAGGGACCCCCCCTGGGGGCTGAGGTCTGATTGTCGGAGATGGGAGACTTGGCAGGGTCACAGCCTGAGAGGGGGCCTGGCACTCGGGCCTCAGCTACTCCACCTGGGTCTTTGCACCTCCCATCACAGCTCCTGTCTCCCTGGCACCCCAAGGGGGAGGCAGAGGGAGTGTGACCAGGATTTAACCCTTTAGCCAGCTAGGAGGTGGGCTTGCGTCCATACGGGTGAAGCCCCAAGGTGGCTGTGACTCCTGTGTCTTGTAGGCCTGTGCCCTTCTGGAACTAGGAAAGTGGTTATAGCTACAATTATGTCCACTTTTGTCCAGCAAACCAGGTAGGAGGGATTTTCTGGAAGAAAGCATACAGTGGAGTCTTGGTCAACATAGGGGTTAGAGCTGAAAATCCAGACATAACTTTTATCTCCCAAAAGCTTAACTATTTAACTGCTAATATCCTGCTAGTGACAAGACCTCTGCTGATAACAAAACAGTCAATGAGCACATACTTGGCATGTTCTTTGTGTTATATACTGTATTCACACAATAAAGGAAGCTAGAGCAAAGAAAGCGTTATTAAGGAAATCATAAGAAAAGGAAAATGCATTTCTAGCCCTGAACCGTATTGATTGAGACTGTAAGTCCCTGTCTCTTTACAAGATAAATCGCCGTCGGCAGACACATCTCTGTGTTTTATAGGTGACAAACATTGTCGACCTTATGCCACTTACTACTGCTGGGAAGATAGAATTGGGTCGGAGCGGAATTGTCCTCCTGCCAATGGATGGCCTCGCTCCAGCCTGTGTCATTCAAGGGTCAACTGTATAGTGTGGGATCAATTTTGTGCCTGTAGCACGCACCACTGAGGTACTTCTCGTGAAGATGACTAGAAATTGAGCCAGACGCCATCCCTGAGACAGAAAGTAAGATGCAGGGAGACCGCAGAGCTTTAGGGGAGACTGGATGGTCATTTCCAGCCGCTGCTAAGTCCCAACACAGTGCTGACTTATAACACTCCTCAGCACAGCTCTGCAAAAGAGGAGTGACTGTGTCGGTCTAGAAGTGCAGGCCTGGAGGCTGAGAGAGGTCGTGTGACCTGCCTGCAATCACACAGCTGGCCATGGAGAGGAGAGACCAGTCCTTCTGCCTGACCTCAAAGCTTTGACCTTGACCCTGAAACACCTGCTTTGCAGCAGTGACTCTGCCCGGCACACAACTACGGAAAGCATATGGTGACTAGCCCAGGCCCTGTCTTCTGGCCCGTAGCACAGCCAGGGGGCTGGGGCCCAAGCTGCATGCTCTTGGCTCCTTCTGCCCTTGTTTTGTCACATGCTCGGTTCTTTGGTTTCTGTGACCCTGGCCTGACAAGTTCCCTGGAAGGCCTGACCCTGTCCAGAGGGGCCACTTCTCTATCCACAATTAGCTAAATCCAAGTTAACTGCAGCATAAATTCTACAATAAACCCACACCCAATAGGAAGAAATTTCTACACCAGTGCCATACCCTGAAGCTGCCTTATTAAGTCAGAAGAGCACAGTTTACAAAATCCTCAAACTGCAGCGTGAAAAATTCAAGGTAGACATAAGGAAGAACTTCTCATGCCAGATAGCGTGTTTTTTGTTTGTTTGTTTGTTTGCCTAGAGTGAGAGAGTCATAAAGAAGAGTCTCTTTCCCTTACAATGGGAAAGAGGCCTCCTGCCTACCTGGGCCAGCGACAGGGTGGACTCTACCCGGACAAGGTGACTCTATTGGGTCACCTGGCAGTCACAGCTCAAAGATAGTCCTCACCCCACCCCACCCCCACAGCTTTGCTATTGTCTTCTGTGACCCTTCCTCACCTGGCAGCTGTTCAAGATCTTGTCAAAAGAGGGATGAGCCTTTGACAGGGGTGTGGAGCAGGGCAGGACCGTGTGTTTGCTCAGGGCTTTCTGGGTGAAGGAGACAAGTGCTCGCATTCAGCCCTGGGATTATAGGGATCCCCAGGTTGCATTCACGCTAGGCCCCAAATCTGGTGTGTGTGTGTGGGAAAGCACCCCGCCCTCCCTGGTCACCCTGCCTTACTGCCCCCCTGGGCCTGAGTCACACTCTGGAGATCCAAAGTCAATGTGGGGATCAAGAACTATAGAACAGGACAGCTCAGCATTTCAAGAAGGGACAGCTAAGGGCCATGAGAGGGTGGGAACCCCTCAACCAGGGGGCAGAGGTCCTCTCCACAGGGCCCCCCCTTTCCCAAACCCTCCTGGTCCTCCATCCTGGCCAAGGATTTGCAACACGCTTTTTGCAAAAACATATCAACAGCCCCATTTGTAAAGCAGCAAAGAGAGGGGTGCTCTAAACTACTCACCTGCTGGCCCCAGAACCCTAAAAGCAGCCCCTGATCCTCAGATTTCAGAAACTGGGTGTGGCAACCACCGGGTGGAGCCATTCCCAGCTTCCAGCAGGGATTTTGAAGTCGCATACCATGGTCCGTGGGCCTTCCTGGCCGTGATGCGGTCCTTGGGTTTCATTCCATGATCATTAACACTTTAAGCTCCAATTAACCTTTAAGCCCTACCTGGAATTTCAGGAAAACATCCATCTTCCTCTGGCCCTGGCAGGTGGATCCCCCCTCCCAGCGCCGGTTTTCTCTCCTGTTAAGCGAGAGTTTCAACTATGTGACCTCCAAAGCCCCTTGTTTCTCTGCTTCTTTTCCTACAAAGGCGGCATAGCCCAGCTGCGGAGAGCGCGGACTCTGAGCAGGAGTCGGGGTGTCTGCTGCTCCCGCTCCTCGCCAGCTGTGTGGCTAGACAATTGCTCAACCAGCGCCTGGGCCCTCCTCTGCAATGGGGTGAAATTGCACCCGTGTCTCAGACTATTGCAAAGAGTGGGGGGGAGGGGCAGCGGCGTGGGCACACCGTGAGCAGCCATGTGAGCAGCCATAGCCCAAGAGGCATCTGCGTGGTGGGGGCTCGGCGGCCTCCCCCTGAGCCGAGAAGCAACGCTCGTGGCCTGCAACCGCCCCGGCTGGGGGCCCCCGAGGCCGGTGAGGGGGCAGTTCTGTTAGTTGCTGGGCCTGGGTGCTCCCACGCCAGGGCTTGGGGGATTGGCTGAAAGTCCCTCTGCCAACAGCCCCCCTGCCGGCCCAGAGGAGTCTCTGGGGTGCCTGGACCCTTTGAGAACCAGGCTCTGGGTGAGGGGGTCCGTCCAAACCGCTCATTCACCTGCCCGGTGACCAGGAAGGGAGGGGCTCACCGAGACCCCGCGCTCAGGCCACGGACTGGGGAGCAGAGCTTGGGGTGGGCACTGGGCTGGGAGCTCAGCCTGTCGGGAATTTCACAGGGGTCATTTAGGAGCTGTGGAGATGATGAGAAGGGGGACGGCCCTAAGAGTACGTGGGGGGAGCAGCGAGACCCATCAAAGATGGCGGCGGGCTGAGGGGGCGGAGCCTCTGGGAAGGACGGAGGCAGCCAGACGTGACCCACCAGCTGCGGGTGTAACGGTGCACACTTACTGCCTCCCCGACAGTAAAGGGGGGTAGCTCGGCCCCTGCTGACGTTTGGGGCCGCCCTGAGGGTCCCAGTCAGAGTGGTGTATTCCTGAGGCACAGAACCCCAATTAAAGAGCGAGTTAAAAGGTCTCGACTGGCGGTGAGGGCTGAGGAAGCAGCTTCTGCTCCAAGATGCTGAGCAGGTGAAGGGGGGTGAGGGGCCGGGAGCCATCCTGAGCTGAGCAGGTGAAGGGGGTGAGGGGCCCGGAGCCATCCTGAGCTGAGCAGG
>NW_004567135.1:5421511-5434283 GCF_000260355.1 Condylura cristata | reverse complement strand
GCTCCAGGCCAAGGACAGGTGGACAGAGCAGAGACCTGCACCGGGTCAGGGCGGGGCCGGGAAATACTCACAGATGCTGACGGCGCTGGGACACTCTCCAGACATCCTGGGCAAACAGAGAGGCCGGGAGGTCAGGGGCTCCCGGAGCCCAAGGAAAACCCTCGCCCGCCCTCTCTCCGCTGGTCCAGTGGCGCAAGCAGGCCACGTCACAGCACGAGACCCGCGGCGTCCGGCGGCCACGCTGGCCTGAGCCCTGCCGCGGGCGCTGAGCGGTGTGGTGGAGGAGGCAGAGCTGAGAGGCAATGCCCGCCCTGCCCCCAGCATGGCCCCCGGCGGGCACAGGTGCCCGGTCTCTGTGGCTACTTCCCTACACCCTGTGGCTTCCCCAAGCGCAGGTGAGGAAACGTTCAGCGTTTTCCCTGGTGTGGAAGAGGAAGCCCCACGCCCGCTGGGCTGCTGGCCCAGAAGGATGGCGGAGGGCTGTGCCAGCCAACAGGGGCAGTGGACACAGCGGGGAGTCAGGAGTGGCCCTGTGGCTTCCTGCCCCTCCCTGCCTTGGGCATCCGCGCTGACTGGGGCTTTGCCACGGGGCGTCGGGGCAGGCGGGCGGGGCCCACCTGCTCTCCTCGCCCTCCAGCAGCTTGCGGTAGGTGGCGATCTCCACGTCCAGCGCCAGCTTGACGTTCATGAGCGCCTGGTAGTCGCGCAGCAGCCGGGCCAGCTCCTCCTTGCTCTGGTGCAGGGCCACGTCCAGGTCCCCGAGCTTCTTCTGCGCGTCTTTCAGCGCCAGGTTCCCGCGCTGCTCGGCCTCCGCGATGGCCGTCTGCAGCTGCTGGCACTGCCCGGGGAGGAGCAGGGTCAGGAACACCCTCCCGGCACCCCCCTGCCCAGCCCCGAGCCAGCCAACACTGGGAGCAGAAAGTCCACTGGGAATGGGGGCACATGTCGCCATCTGAAGTGGAGAAGCTGCCTCACACCGGTCGCTGGGAAGGTCCCACCTCAACTAGCCAGTGCCCACTGCTAACCGAAGCTTCACTTGGCTGAGGGGAGCAGCCCATGCTCTCCAGCCGAACCCTAGATGCAGTCACCAGCTGTGGCCTGGAGCCTTGAACCCTCAGCCTCCTGCCTTGACCTCCTGGAAACGGCGTCAGGCTCCTTGGAGGTCAGCGCCTGCCATGCTGTGTGGCCTTGGGTGAGTGTCTTTGCCTCTCTGAGTCCCACCCATCAGAATAAGTCTCAGCCCTCAGAATGTCAGCGAGGAGGCCCTGCACCTGCCACGGCTGCAGCTTCACCCCCAGACTCACCTGCTTCTTGGCTGCGTCCACCTCCGCCTGCAGCCTCTGGACAGTGCGGGTAAGTTCAGCGATCTCGTTCTTGGTGTCCCGCAGGTTGTCCCCGTGCCTCCCAGCTGTCACCTGCAGCTCCTCATACTGGAGGCCAAAGAGGGGCAGTGAGCCTTCAGAGAGTTCCAGACCCGAGCGGGCCACCGCTGGCCTCGGGCCCGCCCTCACGCCTGGAGGCCTGCAGTTGGGCTGGCGTGTCTGGCCCTGCACCCCCAAGGAGCCCAGTGGCCCTGGCCTGGGGGGAGGCCCCTCTGCAGGCCCAGCCCACACACCTAAACCGGCCATTTTCTCACCTTGGAGTGGTACCAGGCCTCAGCCTCAGCCCTGCTCCTCTGGGCGATGGCCTCGTACTGGGCCTTGACCTCAGCGATGATGCTGTCCAGGTCCAGGCAGCGGTTGTTGTCCATGGACAGGATGACATTGGTGTCAGACACGTGGGTCTGAACTTGGCTCAGCTCCTGTAGAAGCAGAGATAGCTGCCACGGGGCCCAGGCTCCCTGGGGAGGCAGCGGGAGGCGAGCCGGACAATGGGGCTGCCATTTTTATAGTGTGGACCTGCAGGCTTCCTGGCATACTGCCCTCGGACTGGCCAGCACCCCACCGGCCCTCACACACTGAGGGGCAGGCGGGGCCCCGGCAGGTCCGCGGGGTGCTTCTGTGCAAATTGGGAAAGGCTCCCCTCTGACGACACAGCTAATAGCAGGGTCCAGGAGCTGAGCCCACTGGCCTGGTTTGAACCCCACGCTCCACTCAGCCAGTTAGCAGCCTGCTCCAGCACCTGGCCGTGGGCAGGCGAGGAAAGAGGCGTGGAGAAGAGCAGGTGACGCCTGAAGGCCGTTCACTCGGGAACCAGCCTCTGAGCAGCAAAGCCAGGTGGTTTCCTCTCAAATACACTGATAGTGATAGACCACACGCTGCCTTTCCGGCCTGCGGACAACCCCCAGCGAGGGCAGCACGGATGTAGCCAATTATCCAGCAGGCAGATCCAATGTCTGGGTGGGAGAGTCAGTTCAAAGAGCGGTAGTCACCCAAGAGGCATGAAATCCCGGGGGAGGGAAGTGACTGATTCTCGCATTAGGCTTCAGCAACTCAGCTAGCATGCTTGAAAGCAGCCGCAGGAGAGAAACCCCGGGGGGGAGGGGGGGGCGAGAGAGGGCTCAGGGAAGCCAGCGCAGTGCGGCACCTGCCCCCTCCCGCCTCACCCCTGTTTTCTGATCCGGGACTCAGAAGCTCGGCACAGTTCCCGCCCCCTGCTTATCTGACCTGGGAAGGGTTGTCTGTCGCATGTAGGTGCCCGGATGTGTGCCCCAGGGGACAGGCAACCGGGAGCAGAAGCAGGGGGAAAAGGTTCAAGTCAGATTTCTAATAAAGTTGTTCAACGGTGCAAATGCCCACCCAAAACTAATGTGCTCCAGCTGCCGGAAGTGTGAGCAGAGGTCACAAGACTGACCCAGCAGGCCCTGCGGCGTCTAAGTCTGTCAGCCTGTGGCCAACTCGTGTGAAGTTCAACCCTCTCACTCACCCGAGTCTGCGAAGCCACCTTGCTTCCAGGGCCCCTCCGGGATTCTGTGATGCACCCAGCACCCACACCTCGCCTCCCTCTCCTAGAACTCAGCCCCCTGTGCTCCTCTGCCCTGGCACCATTACGAGCTGGCCAAGAAGGGGGTCAGTTCACACAGAAGCAAACGTCAGATTTCCAACCCCAGGAGGCGACCTTTCGCTCCAGCACAACCTCTCGCTAGTTGCGTGACCACTGGCAAGTTACTCTGGGCTTCGTGTCGGGCCTCAACACGGAGACCGTGTGAGTAGCATCATCATGCGTTGTTGAGAGGATTATGGGAAAAGCCTGGCCCGTCCGAAGCACCTAGTACGTAGAAGCCAGTACTGGCCCGCCGGTTCCGTTGGGCTGGTGGGTTCAGATCAGACCTGCAGGGGAGTCCGCATCCCGGTGGGCACCCCCTCTCCGCCCGCTGGCCTTCTCACCATCTCATAGAGGTTGTTCAGGAACTCAATCTCCTGGGTCAAAGTGCCCGCTCTGCCCTGCAGGTCCATGCGACTCATGTAGGCAGCATCCACATCCTGGGGTGCGGGAGAGCGGGCACAGGTTCAGTCCCCGGGGCTCTTGGGTCCGCCTGGGGCCCCGGCCACCCCTCCCCGGCCCCTGCTCACCTTCTTGAGCACCACGAACTCGTTCTCTGCGGCTGTGCGCTTGTTGATCTCATCCTCGTACCTGGGCCACAGGGAAGACTCAGGCCAGGCTCGGCTCCGCCTTTAAAGCACTGGACCCACCTGACGTTGAGAACGCCCCAGGGGGTTCCCCCCCCCCCGGCCAAGGGCACCTCAGGGGAGCGACTGTGACGCAGCCAACCAGTGCAGGAATGCAGTACAGTCTGATTTAAGTATTGTCTCCACCCCCTTCGGAGACCCCGGGCACAGGATTGGTGCCAGGAGATGCCAATCCAGGGCTGCCCCTCTGGGCTCAGAGCCCTCAGGAGCCACAGAGAAGGTGCCAGGGTGCCAGCCGGTCCGCTCTGCCCTCACTGGCATCAACAGACTGTCACGTACAATGAACATCACCTGCTGTTGTTGGGTCTTTAAAAGCTGCTGGTATCCCCAGAGACATTTTACAGGGGTGGAGTGGGGGTGGGGAAAAACGGGGGGTGCACTGGACTATGGTGATGGCACACGGGTGAGTTGGTGATGGGAAGCCCACGGGGATTGCAACTGAGATGGAAAAAGGCACAGAATGACGTAAAAATAAACATATTATTTAAAAAAAAAAAACTGCTGGTATCCAGTTATTAGGAAAGTTATGAAAGGTAAGTACTTGGTATGAGGACTGTACACATCAACCGATCATAACATGGAATACAGAATACAGAAGAACTGTATCTTTTTAATTGACGACATGTGTGGAATAATTGGGAGATTTAAACCGACCGAAGAGTGAGTATTGAGAATACCGAGGGCTTGCCAGCTTCGCAGCTGCGGGCAGGCTCACGCCATTGTGTTCGTGTTTTATGGAGTCAAGGGATGTGGATGAAGCGGGAGTTTGTCCAGGAGAGTGTCACCGATGACATGGGACCACGCTTCGGACAGCGAGGGGGCATAGGTGACACGGCCGTGGGGCCGGCCCAGGCTCGGGAGACCGCCCTCCGCCTCACGGCAGTCCTCCAGATGACGAGTAACGATACTCAGAGGTGTGGCAGCGCTCCAGAGGGCAGTGTCCGGCCCGCACACCCGAGGGAGCAGTTCTGTCCGTCCACTCCCCGGGAAGGGCCCCAGCGCCCTGGCGTGGGCCCTCTCGGGGAACCCCCCCCACGCCAGCACCTGCCCCTCCCCTCACCTGTTCTTGTAGTCCTCCACGAGGTCCTGCATGCCCCTCAGCTCCGAGTCCAGCCGCCCCCGCTCACTCTGGGCGTTATCCAGCTGCCGCCGAAGGGCGCTCAAGTAGTTCTCGAAGAGGGGTTCCAGGTTGTTCCTGGTGACACCTGTGTTCTGGCCCTGCTCCTGCAGCAGGGCCCACTTGGTCTCCAGCACCTTGTTCTGCTGCTCCAGGAACCGCACCTGAGCAGAGCAAGAAGGTTAGCGGGTGCCGTCCCTGCCCACAACAGGCGGGGAGAGAGGCCCACGAACGCCATCGCCCCTGACCAGGGCAGCGCCTGAGGTGACCACCTTCCTGGAAGACAGTCCAATCCGCCGGCAAGGACTCGGAAGCGCTGCTAGCATAAAGGCCCCCATTCTGGGCCCTCCCTGGGGGCGCAGCGGGTTAAAGCACAGCACTGAGAAGCTAAAGCCACTTCCGCGTGAGTTCGATCCCTGCCTGCCCCGGAGGTGACCCACAGGGCACAGCAGACCTCCCCTGGCGGGCCCGCTGCTCCCCTCAGCGGTGGACTTCGTCAGTTGGCCTGTTCTGCTCCCCACTCTGTCTCTGTGAACCCTCTCACTGCCCCTGCACCTCTGGTCTGTACCCCAGTTCTGTCTGCATCAATAAATAAATCTTTAAAAAAGAAAATAAAAAGCCCCAATTCCATCACTCCCCCGCAGTTGCTGACTTCGGCCAGTCCCTGCTCTCTGGGTCACCCTTTCTCACTTGTCCAGGGTGAACTGGACCTTCTCAGTGCTGCTGACCCCTAATGCTGCATCAAGTGCAGCATTAAGTGCAGGTGCGTGTCCAGTGATGTGTGTAATTACACCCCCAAATGATAACCACGCGCACACGCACAGGGTGGGGCGAGAGCAAAGCACAGACGGTGAATCTGGGTAACAGAGTGGCGGGACCCTACTTGTACAATTCTCCCAGTTTTCTGCGAATTTAATAGGGTGTTGAAGTTGTTTTTAATGCCGACGCCCGGTCTCTCCCCGTCAGCCCGGGCAGGGCTCCTGGTGTGGGGTCAGCAAGCTCCCGCTGGTTCCGCTGCCCAGCCAGGCTTCCAAGACCCCTGACAGGCAGCGCCAGGCCCCACCCAGGCTGCGGCTCCGAGGGCCTGGGGTTCTGCCGTTTTGACCTCCGGGCCAGTCCCACAGCAGAAGCAAAAGTCACGGGGCAGAAGGTGAAGAGGTGGGCGGGCAGCTTGCTCCACTCTGCCTGCCTGTCTCCCAGCCCCGCCTCCTCGGCCCCCAGGCCACCCTCACGGGGCCTGAGCAGGTGCAGCTGCCATATCCCGTGCGCAGACGTCTCGGTGCCAAGAGCCAGGGGCCCAGGGACATGCCCCCGCCCACCTCGGCTGCCAAGAACCGACTGATCCTGGCAAATCACTTTACCTCTGCAAACCTGCTTTCTTTTCTCAAAGGTGGGCACAGGGGCCCTCCCTGGTGGCGTAGTACTACGAAGCTAAAGCCACTTCAGCACAAGTTCAATTCCCGGCCAGGGAGTGACCCACATGGCGCGGCAGCCCTCTCCTGGCCCACCCGCTGCTCCCCTCAGCAGTGTGTTTCAGTGGTTCTGTCTGTCCTGCTCCCCACTCTGTCTCTGGTGAATCCTCTCACCCCCTGCACCTCTGGCCTGTATCCCCGTTCTGTGTGCATAAATAAATAAATCTAAAAAAAAAAAAGTGGGCACAATGCCACTTGTTTTAGGACTTGTTCTGATGTGAAGTGCTTTGGGTACCCTAAATCCACCAGCCTCCCATCATGGCCGTCCTGACCAGGCCCTGGATGGAGGCAGCAGAAGGGGAGGCCGCAGAGAACAGAACAAGAGCTGTCCCCGCCTGTCTGGAAGTGAGGGCAGGGGTCAGGACGCTTCGCTTGGGACAGACAAAGGCCACGCCCCCAGGTCACGGTGACCTGGAGACCACACTCCTCCCTGTCCCACCCACACTGAGCTTCCAGACCGGAAGAGCCAAGAGAGGCAGGAGACGATTCCCCTTGGCACCACCCCAACCAGGCCTGTGCGCTTCTCTGTCCTCAGGCCTGAGGCCCAGGGTCAGGAAACAGATGGACCCCTTGGGGGACTCTTGGACAACTGAGCCAGTTTGCCCTGCTGGAAAATGACCAGAGGACTCCCCGCTAAAAGGAACAGCAGAGACATCCTGCCACGTACTTGTCCCTCAAGGCCACTGTGTAGTCACCTTAATGTTGGCTGCAGTGAGGTCAAGGTGGGCTTGGCCAGAGGCCTCAAGAGCCAGCTGCACTCCCCTGAGTAGTAGAGACCCAGAAGAGGGAGTGCAGCGTCATGTCTGGGCACCCCAGAGGAGCCCGGGTCATCCCATCGCCCCACCCCCGTGCTCATATGCCACAGCAGCCTGCAGCCAGCCCACCCTCCCTTAAGGACCCGCTTCGGCCCCAAGGACCCTCCCTGCCCCCTCCTGGGCCCACCTTGTCGATGAAGGCGGCAAACTTGTTGTTGAGGGTCTTGATCTGCTCGCGCTCCTGGGTGCGCACCCGCTGGATCTCGGGGTCAATCTCCACGTTAAGGGGTGTCAGGAGGCTCTGGTTGACGGTGACCTCCTGGATGCCTCCGGGAGGACAGACGGGCCCGAACGTCTGCCTGCCAGCCCCCAGGCCCCTGTAGGCCCCGCTGCCGAAACCAAGGCCCGCCATGGCCCGTCCTGAGGACGCCCCTCCGGCCACACTGACTGAGATGCTTCTGTTGCCCCCCAAGTTAAAGAGACTGCGGCTGCCAAAGCCACCAGTTCGGGGCACCCCACAGCTGCCACCGCTCCGGGACACTGTCACCGAGCTGAAGCTGGTGCGGGCCCGGGACCTGCCCCCGCCACAGGCGGAGCTGGAGCTGAAGCCCCCTTTGGAGGAGTAGGCCTGGCGGGACACGGAGGACTTCATGGCTGGCAGAGGGCCGGAGCGAAGGCTGCGGGAGCGGGCGGGAGCGCAGTGAGCCGCTGGGCCAATGATGGGCTTTTATCTTTTCCCAGCTGGGCTGGTTCCTGGGTTCCAGACACTCCTGCCCCATCGCCCCAGGAAGAGAGGGAGGGGCCCTGTGGGCTGTGGGGAGTCCCCTCACCCCCAGCAGGAGGGAGGGACTGCTCCCTGTTGTCACCTGTGCTCCAGAGCTGAGGCTGAGCCGAGAAGGACCGGGGACGATGCCACCTTCTCCCCGAGGCTCTCCTCACTTGGAACGGGATGACACGGGCTCCCACGGCCACCCCCGCCACCCAGTGGCTCCTCCCCCAGCCTCAGTGGCTGCAGTCAATGGGGCTCTGTTCTGTGGGGTTTGTCCCAGGCCCCTGTTGCAAGCCAAGGCCCCGGGGCCCAGGGCTGTGCAGGTGGTAAGGGAGGAAGTGTTGGGCAACGGGCTGCTGGAGAGGGTGCCCAGGCCTGCTCCAGTCCCACCCACCCAGCCCACGGCCTCCTCGCCTCCTGGAGTGTCTGGGGAGGGGGGGACAGGTCCCAGACGACAGACCGGGGTGGGGGCCAGCGGCAGACCGGGGGTGGCCCTGTGGTCAGACACAGGCACTGTCTGCTGGGCAGAGACTCTGCTGTGCCCAGGGCAAACTCTGCCAGGGGCTGCAGAGAAATGGGGGGGGCGGGTCTTCGACGATCGCCTGAGCCTCCACTCTCTGTCCCACGGCAGTCCCCGGAGGGTGCTGTCACTCTGGAGGGACCTGGATGTGGGTGCAGGCTGGACACAGGTACAGCCCCAAGAAGCGTGTGTCCAGCAAAGGCCTCCAGAGGCCCACGGAGCACCCAACAGTCTGTCTTCCCCTCCACAGAGCGCCCCGATCCTTAGCCCAGAGGGGTCAGAGAGCATCTCCCACCAGCCCTGCCGCCCTTCCACACCCGCACCTCAGGCTGCTAGGACCACCCGCCAGGCCAAGGGAAGACCCAGAGACAGCAGATGGGAGCAGGGAGTGTTCCAGGCGACTTTGGAGATGACCCTCTCACCCAATTCTCTCAGCAAGAAGGGCCCATGGAGGGCAGACTCGCCTGAGGGATGGCGCGGAGGTGGCACGTGCTGAGACTCCCACAGAGCTGCCAGGACAAACCTGAACTCCCCCCAACACTGATGGCTCGGAACCTGGAGGGAGAAGGCGCCTCCAGCCCCCCACAGCCCCGGACGGAGCGAGAGCCGCTCCAAGCCCTGGACAGCTGGGTCCCTGCCTAGGGCCCGAGGGAGGCTCATGAAGCTGAGCCCAGCTCCCCGGCGGATGGGGGTAAGGGGGTGCAGTCAGAACTAGCCCCTCCCTGCTCGGAACTAGGGCGCCAGCCGTTGGCGGGGCGGGCGCTGGGAGATGAATTCTCTCGGAGCTGCTGTCCTGGGCGACTCCCAGGTCCCCGGGCCCCTCTAATGGACCCGGAATGGAAGCCCGTTCGGAAGAGCGGCCTGCCAGCCATCCCGTGTCAGAGCTGTCACGTCCCCTGACCTTTGTCTCCTGTCCCCAGGCTGCGATCACTTTCTCAGCCTCCCTTATCTCTCCCCACCAGGTGTAGGTGGGGGAGACGGTCCTGAGTGGGCCCCCGGGGGAGGCAGTGATGTCAGCCTCTGAGTCACTGTGCCCCACCAGCACGGTGGGAGTAACATCAACTGCAGCACATCCACCCCTCCCTGAGACTCAGCCACGCAGGCTCCCTTGGTGCTCCGTGCCAGGCTCTGTGCTGGGCACTGGGGGCAGGCGCCCGGGCAGCCAGAGCCCACTGCTGACGCCTCCTCCCGCCGCTGACTGCCCTCAGCCCCAGCCCAGGCAGCGCAGGCAGCCCGGTTCCCCGCCCGCTCGGCTCTGAGCAGAGCACCAAGCTCCGAGCTCTCTGCAGCCCCAAAGGAGCAGCTCCCTGCTGGGCTGCTGCTCAGCTCGAGGCCTCCAGCTCCAGGGGGAGTCGGCTGTCCTGGGCCCCTCGACGCCTGCCGGACATGGGGCTGGGGGTGGAGTCCAGCCGTGCAGGACGGGACAGAGAAGGGCAAGGACATCAGCGAGCCCCCCACGGGCCAGACGAGCTGCCGAGCAGAGTGGACGGAGGGGCAAACGCTGGCCCCGCTGCCCCACAGCCGGCGGAGTGCCCGTGTGCCTGGCTTGTCTGTCTGCAAGCCGAGTGTCCTGTGTGCCACCTTCCGGCCCCACGGCCACTCTCCACCCGCCCTGAGCCCTGTCAACGGCTCCCTCGCAGCTCCCGGTCCCTGGACCTCTTCACCTCGGCCTCCAGCAGGACCCGCGCCCCCGCCCTTTAGAAAAGCTGGCTGCCCCCCCCCCCGGGCCGGCCTGGGAGACCCCGCAGGGGTCAGGGAGAAGGGGGACATTTCTCCCCAGCCCCTCTCTCCCTGCGTGCCGCTGACTCCAGCTTCTCCACGGGGTGCCCCTCAGTTCCCACAATTCTTTTTTTTCCTAAGATTTATACATTTATTTATGCATACAGAACTGGGGTACAGGCCAAGGTGCGGGGGCTGAGAGGATTCACCAGAGATTGAGTGGGGGAGCAGAATAGGTGGATGGATTGAAACACACTGCTGAGGGGAGACAGGAGAGGTCTGCTGCGCCCTGTGGGTCACTCGCTGGCCGGGGATCGCGCTCGCGCTGCAGGGGCTGCGGGCAGCTTCCTAGGGAGCTGCCCTGTAACCCGTCACCACCAGGGAGGGCCCCAGTTCCCACAATTCACCGCTGCCTCTGGTCGCTTCAGCCTCACACACAGTGACCAGCTCCTCCTGACTCTCCTAGGACCGTCCAGGGTTAGCCCCGAAAGTCCCACATCCCAGGAAACCCCTCGGTCCAGGACAAACTGGACGCTGGCCCCCGCTGGCCTCCCCAGCCTGCATCAGAGCCTTTGGCCTCGCCCCCAGGAGAAATCCTCTCATTAAACCCATCTCCTTGGACTCTCGGGGGAGGATGTGTTTCCTTCTGGAATCCTACAGGTGAAGCCTCATCAACCTGGCAGTGGGTGTTATTACCCTTTCCACATGAGGAAACTGAACAGGGAGAGTTAAGTAACATGATCAAAGTCTTGCCATTAGTAAGTGCAGGCCTGGGGTTCAAGCCCTGAATTCTTTTTTTTTTTAAAGATTTTATTTATTTATTCATATAGAACTGGGGTATAAGCCAGAGATGCGGAGGGTGAGAGGCTTCACCAGAGACAGAGTGGGGAGCAGAACAGGCAGATCGACGAAGTACACTGCTGAGGGGAGCAGCGGGCGGGTCAGGAGAGGTCTGCCTCGCCATGTGGACTCCTCCGGGGCAGGCGGGAATCGATCTCATGCTAAAGTGGCTTAAGCTTTGTAGTGCAGTGCTTTAACCCGCTGCGCTACCAGGGAGGGCCTGAATTCTTTTTTTTAAGATTTATTTATTTATGCATACAGAACTGGGGTACAGGCCAGAGGTGTCAGGGGTGAGAGGATTCTGCTGAGCGGGGCAGCGGGAGACAGGAGGGTCTGCTGCGCCCTGTGGGTCGCTCCCTGGCCGGGGATCGAACTCATGCTGCAGTGGCTGCAGACAGCTTCGTAGTGCTGCGCTTTAATCTGTTGTACCACCAGGAAGGGCCTGAGCCCGGAATTCTGACTCCAGAGCCCTGAGCTCATGCGCTCTCCTGCTTACGGCTCCCTCAGACAGGGCTGAAACGGCTCCATCTTGGGTGCTTTTGATGAAGAGACACTTGGCCTGAGAAGGGCTGGCCAGCCCTGAGGAAGAAGCCGGAGGCCCGACATCCATATTCCAGGCACTGGAGTTTGGGGTGAAGCCAGATGGGACAGGAGCGGCGCGGGGACCCATCGGTGGCCTGCGGGGCTGTGGCAGGACCCCGCCCACCCTCCTGGCGTGTGGCCCTGCCTCCCACACTCCGGCATCCAGCCTCATGCGGAGGGACCCAGAGTGGGATGAGAGCTGACGGGAGGGAAGGACGAGGCTCAGCTCCAGGCCCCAGCAGCACCCCGGCACAAGCTGCCTCCCAAGGGCAGGAGAAGAATCTGCCAGGGGCCCAGGACAGAACCGAGCCCAGGACAGCCATGGGTGTCAGGCGGGGCCGGAGATCAGAGGGCCTGGCGGGGCCTGGCATGGGGAGTCGGGTTTCCAGGAGGAGAGAGTCTGGTGCGGACTGGGGGGAAGGAGGAGCAGGGGACTGTCCTGGGTCAGAAGAGCCTAGAGTGGGTGGTTACGGGAACGAGCCACGGGACACTCAGCATCAGCGGGTGTGAGGTGGAGGTATCCCCGAAGCCGGGGCAGCGATGCATTCAGGGTGCTGTCACTGAGATGCTTCCACAGCCGAGCCGCACAGTGCCCTGGGGGCCAGGGGCCGGGGCCCACCAGGCGCTTGTTTTGCTGGGTAAAGGGCTGAGCACGTGGCCACGGGCCCTTGCCTCTGCCCTTCAACGCCTCCTCCCAGTGTCCTGCATAGTTAGGCTGTGTGCAATGTTGAATTATCACCCTGCCAGGAAAAGGGCCAGACTGAAGCTCAGAGGGAAGAAGTAGCAGCGGACGACAAGACAGAGCAGGAAAGAGTGGGTCCAGACAGAGCTAGAAGCAGGCATCACCGGGAGGGGACTGGGAGAGTGGACAGGACACAAATGACCTCCCACAAACCCCCATTTCCCAGGCCAGCGGTCTCTGGCCCGGAGGCCTAGGTTTCTGGAGAAAGACGACGGGGCTGTCGTGGGGGGCTGTGGGGGGCTGTGCAGAGACAGCGGAGGCAGGAAGGGACACTGGACACTGGAGCCGCCAGGAGTGGCCTGGTGACCTACTGCTATTGCCTGGGCAGCCCCAGCCCTGCACAGGGCCCCCCACACTTGATGCAATTTGTGGGAAGGGAAAGAAAGGAGCCCTCCCCCTCCCCACCCGCCCCCCAAAGAGAACTGGGTGCTGTGTGTTTCACAGGACAGCTGGAGAAATAGAAGCCCAGAAGGGAGTGAGGAAGGCCTCCAGCCAGACCCTCCCCACAGACCGCGCCTGGGGTGGGGATGTCTGGCCAAGTGCGAGCAAGGTCTTCCCCGCCAGCTGGGAGGCTGCGCAGGCACAGCGATGCCACTGGCAGGCTGGAGGACCGGGCACCGTGCCCCC
>NW_004567135.1:5410261-5420840 GCF_000260355.1 Condylura cristata | reverse complement strand
CGCCAGCATCACCCCAAAACTGTGCACAGCCCCCAGCCTGACACAGAGCAGGAGCCCAACGGGGGGCGCTGCCCGGAGCCCAGGATGACGCTGGAACCTCCGGTCACGGCGCTGGAGCAGCTGGAGCCGAAGCTGCCCCCCCCACCCCCAGGTCCACAGCGGCGCGCCAGGCCGCCGGCCACTCCTCCGCTCGCAGCAGCCCTGCCTCCTCCGACGGCTGCCAAGAAAGGCAGGGTCATGGCAGGGCCTCCGCTCTCCGGGGGCCCCCTCACCCAGCCCCGATACTCACAGATGGTGATCTGGCTGGTGCATGCCCCAGACATCCTGGGGGAGAAGAGGAAAGAGGAGGGAACTCTAAGACAGGCTGCGAAGAACGCGCCCCGGCTTCAAGCCCGCAGAAGCGCTCACCTGCCACACCCCCTCCTTAAAGCCCTTCCCAGCGGAATGGGGGGCTCAGCGACTGGGAGTGTCAGGAAATTCTCAGAGGCTTGGGGGGCAACCCCCACCCCCCCCACGGTCCCAGCTCCCCCACGCCCACCGGCACTCCTCGCCCTCCAGCATCCTGCGGTAGGTGGCGATCTCCACGTCCAGCGCCAGCTTGGTGCCCATCAGCTCCTGGTACTCGCGCAGCAGCCGCGCCAGGTCCTGCTTGGCGGCCCTCAGCGCCGCCTCCAGCTCGTCCAGCTTGGCCTGGGCGTCCTTGAGGGCCAGCTCCCCATGCTGCTCGGCGTCGGCGGTGGCCTCCTGCAGGCCAGCGTTCTGGGAGAGGCGCGGAAGGCGGCGTCACCGCGCGGCCTCCCAAAGCAGCCACTGTGTCCCTCCGCGACAGGACGCGGAGACGGACACCACGGAAGACGCAGGCGAGGCGGAGGCGGGAGGACCCCCCCAGGAAGCGCAGGCAGCTGCCTGCACCCCCACGCACCCCCATGCGCTTCCGCTGCACCCCCACCCACCCTGGCTGCCTTAGGGGACAGCAGCCAGAGGGACCCATTCAGGGGTGCCCCCTGCTTCTCCCTGGCCCGGGCCTCAGCGCCTCCCTGGGCAACCCCTGGCCCCCACGGCCCGTCCAGCTCTGCTGGCCCCTTCAGGCCCTTCTGCCGATCGCCGCTGGAGAGCCACCAGGGGCCTGGATTTGGGTGAGAACAATCCCATTCGGATGCTTTGTCTTCGTGTGCAAGCCTGCTGCTCAGAACGCACCTCTCCCTCGGGGAAGTTCTGAGGAAGGACAAGGCCGGCCTCCTGGGCCTGCTAGGGGACCTGCCCCGGGGGTCGGGAAAGCAGCCGCACCCCAAACCCCCCCCCCCAGGGCTCTCGCTGCTCTGCCATGCAAGCGCCCTGTGGCGGGAACACGGTCTCCACTGTGCAGATGGAGCAGCCGAGGCCAGGAAGGTGGGCAGCCGCCGTCGGCCGCCACAGCCCAGCTTCCTGCCCTCCACGGCTCCTCCCGGGGCTCACGGGCGGTGCCCTGGGCCTGGCACAGGGGAAGCCAGTTCACGATGCTTGTGGGTGAGGAGAATGAAGCGCTGGCTGCCTCCCTCCGCACGAGGGGTCCTCACAGGGAAGCCACAGGCTACGTGGGCCGTGGCGGCTCCCTCACTCAGGACCCACAGAATCACACTCCCAGCCCTAGGCCGGTGTCCTTGATCTGGTTGGAGCCCCAGGAATTGCTTGCCCACAGACACGCCCAGGGAGCCGCAAAGCAAGAGTCCGAATACACGGGCAAAGCAGGGTGGCAGCAAACCAAGCAGGACTGGCATGGGCAGGGGTGACAGGCTCTCAGCACCCCTGTGCACCCACAACCTGGGGGGGGCGTCCTGCCCAGTGTGCACAGGCACGTGTCTGGAGAATCAGGCTGAAGAAGCTGGGGAGCAGGCTGACTCTGGCACAGCTCCCCGCCTCTCTGGGTCCCAAAATCCGTTCTCTGGGCAACTTGATGACTTGAGATGGATCATCTTTCCCATCTGAAAGTCCAGCTGCCAGCAGGGGCAGGAATCACAGCTCCCCTGCCAGCCTCGCCTCAACCTCTCCGCCCCTTTCTGCGCCAGCATCACCCCAAAACTGTGCACAGCCCCCCTCTCTACGGCCCAAGTCTCCTGCTCCGATGCCCCGACTGGGGCCCAGAAAATTCAGCGCCCAGCCTCAAAGGCCCTGCTGGGCCTAAGGAAGGGGAGTCAAGTGCAAAGGCTGAATGTCCCTCCAAGGATTTCACGAGAGGTACACCTGGGCGTGGGTGACCCCATGAGCGCACCCCCAGTTGTGTGGAGTCCATGCAGGCAAGAACACCAGGAATTCTGAATGCCTCTCCGAGGGAGGTTCTCCCAGCCCCAGCTGGCCACACGCCCAGCGTGATCGAGGTTTTCACCAAGCCAGCGGTGAGCGTCACACAGAGTCTTCATGGGGGGGGGGGGCCTGGGCGCTCTGGGGGGGCCTCACCTGCTTCTTCACTTTCTCAATCTGGCTCTGCAGCCTCTGAATGGCATGTTGCAGCTGCGTGATCTGGACTCTGGTCACCTCCACGCTGTCCCCGTGAAACTGGACAGACGCCTGGAGCTCCTGGTACTGAGGGGGGCATGGGGCACCATCAGTGGGGAGGGCCCTCACCTTGGCCCTCAAGACTGTGAGGCAGCCGAGCGCCTGGCGCTTGGCTCCCTGTGTTGAATTTGGGTCCCAGCTGAGGCCAGGGCGTGGCGGGAAGTCAGCTGGCCTCCCCGCATCACCTCCCTCCTGGAGCTTTAGAAGGTGGGCACCCCGGGCTGGGCACGCTGACCCCCAGCCTAGCACCTTGCTCTGGTACAGCGCCTCGGCCTCGGCCTTGCTGGTCCGGGCGATGTCCTCGTACCGGGCGCGGACCTGGGCGATGATGCCGTCCAGGTCCAGGCAGCGGTTGTTGTCCATGGACAGGACCACGGATGTGTCGCTGGCCTGGGTCTGGAGCATGCTCAGCTCCTGCAGGAAGAGGGCTGAGTGTCCCTACCGTGGCTCCCTCCCCACAGAAACCCAGGGCAGGTGGCAGCCCACCGGGGCAGCCCCCATTCGCCCAGGGTGGCGGTGGGGCTGTGCCCTCATCTGGACTGAGACTTGCAGGAGATGCGCCGCAATGCTTCTTGCAGCGCGGACATCAAAGGACAGTGTCCTACAGGGCCAGAAACCATTGGGTCCCCATCGTCCCCTGATCCCGCTCCAGCCAACGCAGCTTCTGTGCATTTCCTCAAAGACACCAGCTGCTGCTGGGGGGCCGCCCTGCCTGGGATCCCAGCTCCCGCCCTCCTGGCATCTCCCCCTCCTCCAAATATCTGCTCCAAAGGTATCTTCTGAATACTGCCTGCTCTGGCCCTTACTAGAACCTGCCACCACCTACGCCCAGAGCCTCAACCTTCCTTCCTTGTTCTAATTCTCCTTTTCCCACCCAAAATACACTACATGAGTCACTTTTTGCTATCAATTGCCGATCTCCCAGTAGCCAGCGAGTTCCATGGCTTTGTCTAATGAGTCGCTGGTCCAGCAACGCCCTTGTGAATTCTCAGTACCGTTTGTTGAGAGACTTAATAACCAGGATCTAAGTCACCCTAGCCAGGCGGCACTTCTCACCCACCCCCCTGAGCCCAGGGAGCCCTTCCACCCTGCGCCTTGCCTCCGCTGCCCCACTTCCTTGCTGCAGCGCACCCCACTTCCCCCGCTGCCAGGGCCTCACTTCTTCATATAGGCGCCTCAGGAAGCATATGTACTCTCTCAGAGACTTCAGCTTATCTTCCATTTCCATCTTGCTTAGGAAAACCCCATCCACATCCTGGAATCAAGGAGACAGAAGCCGTGTACCCCACTCTTTGTAGGTCCCCTCTTGCTCAGGAGTTCTGTTCACATACTGCCTGGCACCCACCCACCATCACTAGAAACCCAACTTCTCCCATCTCCCAGTTCCACCATGCCCTGCTCTCTCTTGCTGATGCTGCACCACACCACCTCCAGGAAGCCCTCCCTGATTGATCCCAACTAGTTTTGCTTCTTCCTCTCCCTTCGCACCCTCTCTCCTGCATTAACATTCAAGGTTCATCACACAGCCCCTCAACTGGATTTTGTCTTGAGGTTCTTGATGTCCCATTTTCTTGGGAGACACCCCCCCCCGGGCATGATGATAGATAGGTATCCTGCAGTCAGACCTCCCACCCCCTGACACCCCAACTAGGACTGGGCTCTTTGTGTGTGCTAGGTGCTCAGGGTCTGGGTGGAGCAGCTGACTCCACCCTTACCTTTTTGAGGACCACAAAGTCATTCTCCACTGTGGCACGCTTGTGGGCCTCCTGCTCATACCTGTCAGGTAAGGAGAGAAGGGTGCACCTGAGGTGAGGTCAGAGCCCACGTCCTCCCGTGAGCACGGCCTCCTGACGAGACCACTTTCACACTGAGATGCTCCAAAGCAGAACACGCGACCAGCCTTTGTCTCCGCCTCTCCTACCAGGGAACTTTTATCATGTCCTAGCCCTGTCCCTAGGCCACCCTGCGAGCTCATGTCCCCTTCATGACACACAGCCACTTTGCTTCGGGTTGACAAGACACACTCAAGTAGTTCACCGTCATTATCTGAAGCAGGCAATTCAGATTTGATCCGATTATGTGACTTACGCAACGCCACACTTGACTAGCTGACCTAAGCAGATCTAAAACCCAGCTCTCGTGACTCCCATCTGGGCTCTTCCGGGGCCCCCCACCTCAGGCCCCACCCTCCAATGTCTCTAGGAGGTGAGGGGCAGGAGACATATCCCACTTTACAGATATGGAAACGGAGGCAAGGAGAGGTGAAACGCCTCACCCGACCCACACCACTTCTTGCACACAGGCAGGGAACTCGAGCCGCCCGTTGGTCCAGGGCTCTCTCCACAACCCCAGGTGACCCAGGCCAAGAAACCAGAACCACAGCCCAGCAGTGAATCATGCCGCTGACCTGGGGATGGTGCCACTAAGTAGATTTCCTTCTACCCTGAGACCAGAGAACATCTGAGTCACTTTAGCCCACAGCCTGCTCGACCAGAATTTCTCACCAAAAACCTACCAAGGCCTCACCAAAACCTACCGAGGCATTGTTTGCCCAGGCCTTTCCCAGCCCTGGTCAGAGACCCAGCCCTGCCAGCTGGAGCTGTTGAAAAGGAGTCTCTCTCCGGGCCGGGCCAGCAAGGACTTCGGGGCTCCCTCACCTGTAGCCCTGGGGGCTGATGCAGTCGGAGGGGGTGGGGTGGGAGGGCATCAAGGGGGCCGGTCATGTGTCTCGGGGGCTCTGTCTGTGGGGCCTGCCGGCTGACAGCCCAGATCCACACCCTCCCGGCGCCCCGCCCCAGGCCCCAGGAGGGAAGTTGGGGCTGCCTACTTGGCCTTATATTCCTCCTCCTGGTCAAAAAAGGTCTTCAGCTCAGCGTGCAGCTGCCCTTGTTCTCTCTGAAGCTGCTCCAGCCACTTCCGGAGGTGGGCCACGTAGCCCTCAAAGAAAGAGTCCAGGCTCTGGGGGCTGGTGTTCACCCCCTGCTGCTGCAGCAGGTTCCACTTGGTCTCCAGGACCTTGTTCTGCTGCTCCAGGAACCGCACCTGCAGCACAAATGGAACATTCCTGAAGCTCCTGTGGGGCCCCTGGGCACAGCCTCTAGGAGGCAAAATCTCGGGGGCCCTTCAGCAGCCCAGCACGGCCAGGAGCAGCCCCAACCTTTCCAGAGACTGAGAAGCGTCAACAGCGAAGGGTCTGCCCACTGCTGGCCCTCCCCTCTGCCCTGAGCCCCAGCTCGGAGCAACAGGCCTCTGTATGACCAGAGGTCCCCTCGGTCCACAGGACAGAGTTCCTGGCTGCAGAAGCGGCAGGAGACCAGGCCTCCCAGCCCCTCCTCCGCGAAGAACAGTCCCCAGGGAAGACGAGCAACAGCTTAGCTGAGGTGGCCCTCACCTTATCAATGAAGGAAGCGAACTGGTTGTTGAGGGTTCTGATCTCTCGGGTCTCCTGAGTCCGCACCGCTTGGTACTGGGGGTCAATCTCAATCTTCAGTGGGGTCAGCAGGTTCTGGTTGACGTTCACTTCCTGGATGCCCCCCGGAGGGCACGGGAAAGGCCTGGGCCCACCTGTGCTTTCCCCAAACTGCACCCCCCTCCCTCCCCTCATCCCCCAAGTCCTCCCAGGGGACCGTCCTCGGCATCCCCTGAAGGGACTGAGGCTTCTGCTGCTGAAGCCTCCCCTGCTGCGGCCCCACGAGCCAGCAGAACAGGCTGAGCGGGCGCTGAAGCCCCTCTGGGCCCGGCACGGGGAGAGAGACATGGCAGAGACCCACGGCCACACGCTCGCACAGACGGAGCACGTTCAGTGTGCTGAGTTCCTGCCCTGAGGCTCTGGGCACGAGACTTTTATCCCCTCCCGTGCCTGGGCTGGGCCTTGGAGAGCAAGATACTCTCAGCCTGACTGTCTGTCGCTGGCTCCAGCTGACCTCTTCCGACACACCTGGAGCCGAGGAGGCCGGCACGTGCAGGGAGGCTTCCGCCCTCAGAGCTCCCCGGCTGGGCTGGCAGGGGAGACGGAGGGCCCCAAGACAAGGAAGCAGCCAGAGACCTGGACTTGAGTGGGGCTGGGAGGGGTGACTGCGAGCCGAGTCACGGAAGGGCCCGGGAGGAAGGCGCCCTGGAGAAGGAGGCAGGGGAGGAGCGGCGAGTGGAAGGGGCACGGAGGCGGGGGACGCTCGGCTCGAGCACGAGTGCCCTTGGAGCTGGACAGCGAGAATGAAGCTCCACAAGGGAGAACCTGCCTATAAAGGTAGAAGAGGAAGGTGCTCTGCGGCACTAGGAGGTTAATAGAGGTGGTGTCATCCTTGACTAAAAGACACTCCAGGATTTGGAAATGAACAGAAAAACAGGGTGTCCAAGTCCCTCCTCTTGCCCAACCCAGCAATCATCCACAAGGCGCCACCCCGCTCGGGCCAGGCCTCTCCAGTCTGGCTCCCAGGGCCTCTCCGAGCCCAGGCGGTGCCGACTTCACAAGACGCCTGCAGACCCCCGGCCGGGGCCCGGCGCCGCGGGCGACACGTCGGAGGTTGCCAATGTGCCCCGGGAACAGAAGCAGGGCACAGCTGGCTGCCCCGAGATCTGCCGAGTCGCGGGACCCCAGGGCTCCCCGGCACTCAGTGGCCACTGCATCCCCTGTGCAAGCCCCCAGGCAGGAAGCCCGCAGCGGCGGCCATGGGAGTCCCCCCACGGCTGGCGAGCAGTCGGGCCACTCCGATTGTGAGGAATGTGAAACACGTCTCTGTGCATGGCCAAGGTTATTTCTCCTCGCCCCTCCCCACCCCCACACACACCTTCTTCGTGCACCCTGAAGCTAGGATACTGGGGCCTTTGATAATCCAGCTCAAAGCAAGAACAGAGACTGCCTGTGCAGCAGCCTCAAATTCCTGTCATTAAACACTCAGGAGAGGAGCTATGAGGAAGTCAGCCCCACAGAAACTCCACCAGACAAGATGAGGAAGTCTCCCCTCCCTCCAGGGGATTAGCAGCCCCTCCCTCCTTCCCCTCACCCCACCACATCACCCCTAAATAAAACTGAACCCAGGATGACCTCAAGGGGAAGAAGAGGTCTGGATGTAGGTGGAGAGAACAAAGGAAATCCAGGGGCTGAGAGGCCCCTGAGGAAGAAGAGAGGAAAGTGCCAAGTAGGAGACTCAGGTGCTCCAGGGGAGGGGGCCCTGTGGAGCCCCAGAGTCCAGGACCAGAATCTGGGAAGTAGGTTGAATTTCCTCTTGGGCTCACGTCCTCGCCCGGCGCCGCCTCACGGAGGCAAGGACAGATCTACTCCTCATGGGCTCCAAAATGTATCTGAGCAGGATCCCATGGCCTGGACTCTGCCACCTCCCCCCAGCATCCAGGGGGAGCACGGGGGCCCCCTTGGGAACCACCTCCCGGGAACTTCCCCACGCAGTCACATCAGAGAAGAGCAGCGCCAGAACACGTCAGGGCCCTCGTTTCACACTGCAGGACTCCAGGTCCGGGGGCTGTAGGGAGGGGTGCACACTGAACCTGTGGGTAACCTACGAGATCGCACCAGGTGACCTCCAAGCCTGCTTTGATCCATCCCTCTGTGGTCTGAGTGACTTGCTCAAGGCAGCCCACACAGCAATCAGGCTGGAGCAGGACCCCCACCAGCCCAGCGCCCTCTCCTGAGGTCCTAACACAACGACTCCCTTGTTCTCCCCACCCAGCTCAGGGTCGTCTGGCAAACACCAGGCATTAAGCCCTTGTTTGAAGAGATGGTTTCTGATCCTTGACAGTTGCCCCCAGGGACCTTCTTAAGTCCCCAGGTCCTCAAACAGTGTTGTAACATATGTTTTCTTCTTTAATAAAAAAAAAAAATTAGGCCCCTCCCTGGTGGTTCAACAGGTTAAAGCACAGCACTACAAAGCTATCCACAGCCACTGCAGCAGGAGTTCGATCCCCAGCCAGGGAGCTGAACCCCAGGGCGCAGCAGACCTCTCCTGTCTCCCCGCTGCTCTCCTCGGCAGTGTATTTCAGTGGATCTGCCTGTTCTGCTCCCCACACCTCTGGCCTGTGCCCCAGTTCTTATGTGCATAAATAAATTATCTTTTTTTAAAACCACGCAGTAATGAAAAGAATGAAAAGCAGCTTAGAGACAGGAAGCTGGACCCTCGCAGTCTGAGTAACTGGTCCCTGTCCCAAAGGCACACAAAGAAGCCTCGCTTCATGCTGCAGCAGGTACGCAAATGGCTCAGGGGACAGAGCCCCGCTAGGCGGCAAGGCCAAGGCGCCACAGGGCCACAGCTCTCCTCGGCCTGCTCGCTGCAGGCTCAGCAGCTTCACTCTCAGCACCCTCCACAGCCCCTGCACACCGGCCCCTTCCGCAAGAAAGCCCAGGCCAGGAAACCCTGTGGCTCCCAGAAGCCTCTCCTCTCACTGCCCCACCCTAAGTTCAGCCCTGCTCACAGCAGTAACTCCACAGCCTCTTTCCTGCAAGCCCATTCTGCATGTGCATGAGACTTTTTGACCCAAATGCCACTTACTCACATTTACTCAACACAGTAAGAACTGAGCACCTACTATGTGCCAGCCCTGTACCGGGAGAGGGGAAAATGAAGGTCCAGCGCCTGCCCCAAGAAAGCTGAGTCTGATGGAGAAACTGACATTGAACAGGGAATCAGATCGGTACTTAATTGCAATTATGATAGGGAGAGAAAAATATAGGGCATGAAAGAGGCCTCCTCTAGCCTATTCCCTATTCATTCTGGAACATGCCAGGAACACCTCAGCGCCTTTGCACCTGCCATCCCTCTTCTTGGAATGCTCCTCCCAGATACCCGCATAGCTATGGCAATCTTCCCGGCTGCCCTGAACCAAAACTGCACCGAGTGTATCCTCCCCTGACACTTCTTCTCCCTCCCTGATTGATTTCTTAACACCTGTCACTTCCTAACATGCCACTCACTTACTGTCTGTTTCTCCCCGTGCCAGGATCTGCGTCCCAAGAGCCAGGGCTCTGTCTCTGCTCCCTTCTGAATCCTCTGCCCATAAACCAGCACACAGGCAGTGCTCAGGACCTACGTACTGAGAGAGTGCGTCCCGTCCAGTTTGGCTGATCTTGCAATTTCCTTCCATCTTCCAACCCCTGGAGAGCCTGGTGACATTCAAGTGTGTCTCCAAAACATTCGTCACTTCCCATCCACCCACCCACCCCCCAAGCTTGAGAACAGCGTACAGTTGAGAAACACGATCGTGTAAGGGGGGCAGGGAGGAAAGGGATTGAGCGCCTACCACGGGCTTAGCATTGAGTTAAGTGATACAGGTGGGTAAGGTGCATCCTGCCCCGACAGAGCACAGAGCCCCGTGGAGGGTGCACGTGTGATCACAGGAGAGGGGTGGCCAAGGGGGACCGCCCCACCTTGCAGGCTGGAGCGTAATAGGGGAGGGGCCTCTTTTCACTTGACTCAGTGGCCTGGTCTTGGGAGAAGCCAGGACGAGGCCTGTGGCATACTGAGACTCTCCCCTGCGGCTTCACAGCCTCCCAGAGTACGTCTTTGGGTACCAGACTCAGCTGCGTGGGAGGAACCCCTTTTTTGCACCTTTCTTCAAGAACATCAGAAACAGGGCCCTCCCTGGTGGTAAAGTGGATTAAAGCGAAGCACTATAAAGCTGCCACAGCCACCGCAACTCAAGTTCGATCCCCGGCCAGGAAGCTGACCCACAGGGCACGGCAGACCTCTCCTGACCCACCCTCTGCTCCTCTCAGCAGTGGACTTCAGTCGATCTGCCTGTTCTGCTCCCCACTCTGTCTCTGGTGAATCTTTTCACCCCCCACACCTCTGGCCTGTACCCCAGTTCTTGTATACATGAGTAAACAAATCTTTCCAAAAACATCAGAAACACAGCGAATGTCTCACTGAAGCCCAGATAGCCTCTGTCTGGTCTATAAACCTTCCGAGAGGATTTAGTCAAGAAGCTACTTTATCCAACAAGAAAGCAATGGTGTGCCAGGCCTCACCCTAAGAACTGTACATATATTAAGCATCAATACTGACAACTATGAAGTAGGTGCTAATCTCACCACCATCTT
>NW_004567135.1:5397778-5409841 GCF_000260355.1 Condylura cristata | reverse complement strand
CTGTGCTTCTGTCAGGCGTCTCAGGACGCCAGCATCAAGTGGCAGCCCAGCCCTCTGAAGCCCAGAGAGGTGGGATGACTTGCCCGAGGTCACACAGCAGGTCCGAAAGTGAGCCTGATTCCCCGATATCCATCCATTTTCACCATCACTGAAGCATTGCCCGGGACTAGAAATCATGCTGGTCCAGGTTAGCGATGACCAATAAAGGTCTCTGCTTTAGGGGATCTTGCCATCGGGCGGCCCTGGGCACCGAGGGGACAGTGGTGGGAGCCGTGTGGAAACTGTGCTGCAGTACGGTGTCGGCGTGGTGCTGGGTGCCCTGGGGAGCGCGGCCGAGGGTGACAGGCCACAGCGGTGGGGCTTCTTGAAGCAGCAGCAGCAGGTGGTCTGATTCCTGACACGTTTAAGAAAAAGAAAAGCCACCCCCGAGGGTCTGAAATCTCAGGAGCCCAAAGGGTGCAGGTGCAGGCTGCAGACGGGGTGACCCAAGGGGAGGCTGGGCTCCCCACAGCCTCTGGGTCTTCCAGAAGCAACAGGGTAGCAAGGGCTGGGTCCCTGTCATGTTGTTTGAGGGCCCTGGACAGAGAAGGGCCCTCACCCCACCCTCCACGCGGCCTCCACTCCCCTCCGATGGACGTCTGGGCACCAAGAGACAGAGCAGCCTTTGACATGGAGCAATTCGTGCCGAATTCTAATCCAGAAAATTCTGAACATCTCAAACACCAGCCATTCCATTGTCTTCCCATCAGGACGTATCCGCAGGTACCATTATGTGCTTGCTGGGTTTCTCTTTTCCTATTATTTATTTATACATTCAGAACTGGGCTGCAGGCCAGAGGTGCAGGGTGGTGAGAGGAATCACCAGAGTGGGGAAGGAACAGGCAAAGGAAACCCACTGCTGAGGGGAGCAGTGAGTGGTCAGGAGAGGTCTGCCGCACCATGTGGGTCACCTCCGGGGCGGGGATCGAACTCACACTGAGGCGGCTACAGCCAGCTTGCAGTGCTGCGCTTTAACCCGCTATGCCACCAGGGAGGCCCCTGGTTTTCTTAAGTCAAGTCCAAACCAATTTTATCATGACCCTGAGCAACTGTCTTTGGAACTATGCTTTGCATGTCAGTTTGAATTGTTCTAATTCACATTCAAATGAAATATAACATTAAAGTGTAACATGCTCATCCCCGTGCCGATGGCTCACACAGCACCTTCTAGAAAGCCCAGGTCAGCCCCAACCCTGCTTCCTGCATCAAAGCCGAAGGCCTGGAGCTGCCCCAGAGCCAGCCAGGATGGGGGCAGGGACGGGGCAGCTGCCTTCAACTTGGCCAAGTGCGATGGCTGCTCTCTAGGCCTGTGGGGGCCAGACAGAGGAGATTAAACGTTGCCCCTGACTCGCCCAGGTCAGGAAGAGCACCCTCCCCCACCCCCCCGCCTGCCTGCTGGCCGGGGCAGGGAGGCCCTGCCTCCCCACTCGCAAGGTGGCATCTGCCCAGGGAAGGAGGCTGGCTGGGGAGCCAGGCACCTGCCGCCACAGCCCCTCCAGGCCCGGGGGCACAGCCCCAAGCCCACAGGGAGGGCATTTCCCAGGCCTTGGAGGGGAAAGTTTTGCACAGCTTGGCTGGGAGTCCAAACTTTAAACGCCTCCCTCCCGGCTCCAGGTTGCGAATAGGAGTGAAAGGCAAGGCCAAGCTGGAGCTCTAGAATAATCGCCTGCTTATTGTGACACTCGTGTTTATTTTATAGCTTCTTTTACAAAGCACCTTTTCAGATGCAAACTGTTGAGAGCCCTCTGAGGGTTGACCACGTGTGGGGCCTCGCAGAGCCTTCCTGTCTTCATCCTCCACACAACCTGAGAGGGCGTTACCACAGCTCACTCCAGACGGACAAATGCTATCGCCGGAGATCTCAGACAGAACGGGGCCAAGCCGGGATGACCCAGATCTTCTAGTTCAGCATCCTCTGAGATGCCGTTGAGTAAGCCTCATTTGTCCCGAACTTCGTCATTCAACAGAGAGCAGCAAACCCAGCCTCTGCCAGGTGCTGGGTGGGGAGGAGCCGGGGGAGGAGACGGAGGGCTGTGCTGTACTGTACCCCCTTGTCAGCCCCGCAGGCCTGGGGAAAGAAATCCCTGTGTATTGGCCGTTTTCCGGGGTATCAGGACACCCTCTGTGGCTGATCGCGAGGCACCAGCCGCCGCCACGGGACGCAAAGAGAAGACCACAGTTGGCGACCCGAGCTGGCGTGTGGGACCCAACACACACTGACCGGGAGGGACGGGGAAGGGAGACTGCCCCTTGGTGGGAAGGAGAAGCCCTCTGGGGCCACGACAGAGCCTGGGAGGGGAGGCCAGACAGGCAGTGTGCGGACCAGAGCCGCCCAGCGCGGTGTTCAGACTTGCCCGTGCAGGGCTCAGCCCGCAGTCACTGCGCTCTGACCCAGTCAGGCTCAGCCAGCTGGTGCCCGGCTCTAGCAACTGCTCTGATCGGGCAAATATTTGAGACACGTTACTAAGGACAGCCTCCCCACACCCCCGAGGGCGAAAGGCCCATGGGGCAATTTCTGGGGGAAAGTTTCTGGGCTCCTACCACCTCGGCAAAGTCAAGTCAGAGCTGCAGCTCGATGCCCTGGGCCGAGGGAGGGCACAGAGGACCTGGACCACGCAGCCCCACCCGCTTCCTTCCTGCGTCCAGCTCAAGAATCTAGTCCTGAGCCGGGGGCAGGGGCTGGGGAGTGAATCTTCTGCTTTCATCCCCCCAGAACTTTCATCTGAGAGAACAGCATGTTCAAAAGTGCCAGTCGGGTGTATGGGTGGTGAAATCAGTTTGGTGGGTCCCCACCAGCACCTCCGAGTACATGGCAGGTGTAAGGGGAGATTGCCCCATGAAATTCTGTCCCGGGTGTCCTGTGTCTGTGACTGTGTTCAGAACTGTGGTACAAAATGAAATTTCTTACTAAGGACTGTTGTCCAGAAAAGCTCAGGAAACCCTCTGATAGGCAAGATGGCCCCACATTCCAGCATGCATGAACCCCAGAAATAAGACTGGAAGCAGCAACCGCATTAGATTTTGGCCCAGGGGATGCACATCCTTCCGGAAGGGAGAGGCCATGGGAGCGAGACGGGAGGGCAGTGGAGAGCGAGGCCTTCATTCTCCCATTCTGATTAATCCTCAGACCCTCTGATGCTGGCCTCGCCTGCGGCCGCCCACCCCCCAAGAAAAAGAGGCATGGCCATCTCCACATGACCACTGAATCGTGACTGAGCAGAACAGGACCCTGCAGGTAGGTGAGCCCACCTGGCAGGAGCCCTGACCTGGGCGCTGTGAGCAGCCTCCGTGACACAGACCAGCCAGGGCCCAGCCAAGATCACCATCACCTCAAGTGGAGAGAGACCCGGCAGTAAAATCACCCCCCACATGCCAGCGCCTGCCAGGTGTTGAATGTCAGAGCAGAGAGACCGAAGAGGTCATCTTGTCCAAAACCTTGCTTCACAGCACCAGGAACTGAAGCCCAGAGAGGGAAAGCTCCTGCCCAGGCACACGGCAAGGACGGGACTAGAACCCTAGACGCCAGGACCCCTGCCATCCTGCACTACAGACGGCAGAGCAAACCAGGACAGAGCCCTCCCCATCCCGCCAAGCCTGTGATGCTATTATCCAGTGATGCACTGGGCACGGCTCCGGGCTTCTGCACCATGAGTAATCCCCTTTCGGTGAGGGTCACTGCTTCCGTCCAGGAAAGGAGCCTGGCCTGTTCCGGCCACTCACTGCCACCAGGAAGTGCCCAGGTCCAGCCTCGCTCCTGCCCTCGGCAAGGCCCCTTCCTCCTGGCCCTGGAGGCGCCTGCTTGCTGGCCCGGCCTGGCAGCCGGGCAGGGAGGCTGCACAGACCTCTCCCCTGGCTCCCGAATCAGTCTCTGCCATGACTGTCTGCTGTGGTGGCAGGAAGCCCAGGAGCTGGGCCGGCTTAGGGTGGGCCGGAGGAGGGGGTAAAGGGAGCAGGCGTCCTGTGGGGGTGTCCAAGATCCCACCTGCTGCCTGGCTCCCCAGAGGCTGGCTGTTGTTTTAAAGATGTAGAAGGAAAAGAAGGATTTGTTGCACTTCCTGTTCCTTATACAAATAAGAAATGAGACAAACGCATGGCTGAACATTTTAAAACAACAGATAATAAAATTAGAAATAACGAGACTTTCCAAGGGGCTCCTTCCTAGCAATAGTCACTCTTAACATGTTGGCGCTTCACCTTCCAGACCTTTCCATGAGTAATACCTTTGGTATTCACATGCCAGGTACTGTTCTAGCACGGGACATAAGCATTCAATGCACAGGAGAAAGCCCACGACCTGGATTTGGCTCTCCTGGCTGTGATGTGTAGTGTGTGTTTGCTAAGTGGACTTGGTTCTACTTATTCCTATGAACGTGCTTCCCAGAAGTGGGATCACATCACACAGAGGATCTTCAGCCAGTTTTTCCCGAGGCCTGTGTCCATAAAGACAGCTCTAGAGTCCTGTGAACTCCTTGCTGGAGTCCCAGGGCGGACCACCAGGCCCACCGCCTCATTTCTTTCTCAGAAGAGAAGTCTCTGGAAGCCTTAAGGCGCATGCAGGCACGCACACCGCAGATGATGCAGCCCTTGGGCGCCAGCCTGAGGCCGGGCAGTGCAGTCCAGCCCTGTCCTGCCAGGATTTCCCAAGGCCGACTCATCTCTGCCTTCCCTTCCAGACTGGAGCAGGAGCCGCGCTTCTCCGCCCTTGACTCCCCCTGCAGGTGGCTCTGGTTCTGGCGACTGGAACAAGTGGAGGAGCCAGCAGCAGCTGGCCGGGCAGCGACATGGGGCTGGAAGCAAGGACTGTTTTTTGAGGTGTCCCTGGCGTCCTTCCTCTGCCACCCTGGTGCATGATGGGGATATAAGGCTGAGACCCCAGAAAGGCAGTTCCCGACGGGGGTGTAAGGCTGACACCCCAGAAAGGTGGTTCCTGATGGGGGTATAAGGCTGACACCCCAGAAAGGTGGTTCCTGATGGGGCTATAAGCCTGATACCCCAGAAAGGCAGTTCCTGATGGGGGTATAAGCCTGACACCCCAGAAAGGCAGTTCCTGATGGGGGTATAAGGCTGACCCAGAAAGACCCCACTTGCGGTTCCTGAACAGTCTTCTGGACTTGGAAAATTCCCAGGGGGCCTTGCTTGGAAAATCCATGGACCCCCGGAGCTGCTGGCCTGAAGAAGTTGTGCAAAGCTGGGGGTATGGAACGGACATTTGATGGCTACGAGCGTGGTGGGCCTCCCGGGTCCAGGCGCTGTGTCCACTGTGGGCTGTGCGGCCTGAGCCAAGAGCTAGACCTCCCTGTGCCTCCAAGTTCCCTGCACTGTAAAGGGGTAGTCATGCCTCTTGCACAGGCCACGTGGAAGTCAGCCACGCTGCTACATGTGGCAGCTGTCATCCAAGGGTTAGCTTTTATCACTCTCTTCTGAGCCCCTCACCAAGCCTGGTCCACCAAAGGCCGCCGGCTGCGATTCCTCCTGCCCCACTGTTCCCTGAGCACAAGCTGCTTCAGCCTGGGGGGGGGAGGGGGCGGAGAAGAGCGTGGATGTGTGTGAATACGCGTGAGGAGCCGACCCGAGGGAGCTTGTCGGTGAGTGTGGGGGAAGCAGCGGCGCGTGCACAGATCGGGGCGACCGTGCAGGACCGCACGTGTGTGCTGGGGTGTGGGATAGAGAGTAGAGAGGTGTGATGTGCAGCTCCCGTGACTCTCGAACAAGACACTGGACAAGGGCGTCGGGGTGAGTGTGCGAGGTTGTGCGGGCTGTGTGGGCGGCTGTGCAAGGTGCCTGTGCGAGGTTGTGCGGGAATGTCCACAGGCCCAGGCCCCGCCCAGGGACACGTCTCTTGGAGAGGGGCTTCATCGGAGACACACTTCCCCAGAGGTGACCCTGACTTGATGTTATTCTCTCCTCAAAGCTTCGAACTTCCTGGAAAAAAAGCTGCTAGCTCAACAGAGCCCAGCCTTAACCCCGCCCGCAGATCGAAACTTGGAGAAAGAAACCTGTGCCAGCCTTCCCACCCCGCACCCCCACCCCGTCCCAGAACACTCAGTGCGGCAGGCCCCTCACCCTCTCCGGCTCTCCCCAGGCCCTCTGAAGACACCGTGGCAGGCCCCAATCACCGGCCGGAAGGCGAGGCCCCTGCAGGGCGTACAGTGCACTTCGCCTGGCGACCAAGCAGGCCCTACCCTACCTGGGGGCAGTGACACCTCCCTGGCGGAAGGGGTCGGGCCTGGGGCAGCAGACAGGAGCAGCTCAGAACCCCAGCAAGCCCGTCCCCCCGAGGCGGGCACTCACCCCACCTCACCCCTCCTAAGAAGGCAAAATCAAATAGGGAATCAAATGGAGACAAAGGCCAGGGCTGGACTTTAACAGGGACTCCTCCTTGCAGCCAGTTTCCAGAGAGGACCGATCCTCCAGTCATAATGCTGACGAGAAGTATCGTCGCACACACAGCAATGACGTGCCAGATATCACGTGTTGCACCATTAATCCCCCTGCCTCGGAGATGGGAAAACCGAGGCTCGGTCACATTAGATAAATGTTAGATCGCAGTCGTGGTCTAGATTTGAACGCAGGTCTGGCTGTAAAACCTGCACCCTGGCTCAGACCTGTGCTGCTCCCACCTGTGTGTTTTCAGTGGAGTGGACACCTCTGCTCAGCCGTCCTCTCCACCCGGGAGGGGGACCGAAGATGAGAGACGGCCTCAGACCAGGGCAACTTGATTCAGTCAGCAAACACTTTCCGAGGAGGACAATGGAGAGAGAAGAAAGGGGGGAAGGTACTGAGTGGAGGGAAAAAGAGAGGGGGGATCCCCGGACCCCTGTAGCACCTGGCTGGGAGAGTGGCAGGGTGTGGGCACGGAGTGACAGAAAATGACCCCAAAGCAATGCCTCCTTTGCCACCACTGACCCAAGAAGGCCTGGGCCGTCGCCAGCAGCCCCTGTGGGGCCAGAGGTCTGAGACCCACCTGCCCAGATGCCAGGCAGCTTCCGGGGCCGAGCCCTGGACGGCGGAGCAGCTCCAAGCACTGGCCAGGGCTCCAAAGCCCGACGCCTCTGCCTGCAACAGGGCCACTCGAGCCCCCACACCCACGGGGAAGAGCCCGACGGGGCCCCAGCGTGACCAGCCAAGGCCTGGAGCCAGCATAGAGAAGGGGACACCTGGGGAAGAGAAGGTGGACAGGGGCCGGGAGGGCAGTGTGGGGGGTCATCAGGACAGTGCGGGCAGTGCAGGAAATCCTGGGGAAGGGGTAGGGTGAGGATGCCACTGGGGGGCTGGGGAAGAGCACTTGGAAGAAGGTAAGGGCCCCACCGGCACCGGCCCCACCTGCTGGCCCCACCGGGCCCCCCTGGCCCCACCTCAGGCTCCTCCGGCCTCCCCAGGCCCAGCAAGTGCAGGGAGTACTGGGTCGAAAGCCCAAGGGGTGGCGGAGCCTTGGCTGCAGAGACCGCCCCCGGGACCCCACTCCAGGAGAGTGGTCGGGGCACCTGCAGGCCCCAGCCCAGCCCCAGCCGCTGCAAACCTTCTTTGAAAGGAGGACTGGGGTGCTGGGTGGTGGGAGAGCCACCCTGGCCACAGCTGACGGGAGAAACCCTGCAGTCAGCACAGGAGCGAAGGCGTGAACAGTGCTACGGCATTCACTGGAGAAAATAATAAATCGCATGAATGGCTATTTTTTTAAGTTCCTTGACGGTCTGCCCACCCCCTGCAGAATGAGCGAGCGCCCGGGCGGGACTGAGGCCCACGGGCTCTCTGGCAGAAGGACTGAGGGGAGCTGTGGGCGGCAGAGGAGACCCAGGCCCACCCAGGCCCAGGGGCCACCCGGTGCAGGCGACCACCCAAGGACCCTTTCAGTGTCCGTCCTCATCTCCCCCCTTATGACAAAAACACAGGCCACAGCCCCCGCTCTTGGGAATCTCTCCCAAGGCTGCTGCTCCCCAGAGGCTGGAGTGGGGGACCCCAGGACTCCTGCCCAGTCCTGTTGGTAACGGGTGATTTCCCGAGGGTGGGGGGGGAAGAGACACTGAGAAAACTGGCCACCCCAGAAGGCGATGTAAATGAGGGCAAGGGCCCCCAAGTCTTGAGACAAGGAAGGAGCTCAGCGCTCGGCTTAGAGAGGGAGGGGCAAAATGGAGGCCTGAGCCCAGACCGGCAGGAGCGGGCACTCAGCCTCCTAGCTGGCAGGAGCGGGCACTCAGCCTCCTAGCTGGCAGGAGCGGGCACTCAGCCTCCTAGCTGGCAGGAGCGGGCACTCAGCCTCCAGCGCGGCCTGGCAGGCTCCCCACACCTGGCTCTGCCGGCGGGCTCACTTGTTTGTCATTCATGTCTGAGTGGCCTGGCCGCCTGTCACTCTGTCACTTCAGAGCCTTTAGATCCGGCATGGTCCCAGCCCCCAGGGCCCTTCTGGCACTTCTGAGGACTGGACAACCCGCAGTGGGGGTGGAGGTGAGCGGGAGAAGCCGGGGCTGGGGGCAGAGGGTCCCAGAAGGGCGGGCCTCTGAGGAGAGCCCATAGCTGGAGGAACCCGGGCTTAGGGCGACCTCTGCAGGGTGTTCCCAGAACAGAGGCGAGGACAGGGCGCCTGGGCTCCGCCCATATGTGGGTGTGCGTGGCCCAGCCCCTCCCTGGCCTCCACCGTGCCCTTGCTGGCACCCCCAAGAGTGTCCCCACCAGCTCCTGAACCAACCTAGAAACTCATATCCCCCCCCCCAAGCCAAAAGGGGGGAGGGGGGCCCAGGCGGGAGGTAGCAAGCACCAAAGCAGGAATGTCTGCGAGCTGGGCAGTGCCTGCAACACCTCTCAGGTGCCCTGGATCTGCCCCGGCGCCCACCTGGGACCCACCGGCCCCATCCGGAGCCCAGCCAGAGAAGGAGAGAGGGTGACCTTGTTTCTGGAAGAAGTTAAGGAAGGAGAAGGGTTAAGAAGACGTGTGGGCAGTGGGGCCCAGACTATGCTAAAGGCACCCCGCTGAGGCCTCACCCCCACAGGGCTGAGGCAGCCCAGCCAGATTGAGGTCACACCGGGGGAGAATTTCCCACAGTCGCGGGGCCACCTGGGGGCCCTGGGAAACACTTGGTTCCAGTCCCTTCCCACCGGTTCTGCCTGCCGGGTTCAGCTGGGAGGGAAAATGCAGCGACTGCAACATTTGACTAAGAAAAAAATGTCAGAAATGCTCTGAGCCTGCAGTTTGCTTGTTGACATCTACCTGTGCTCAGGCGCAGGCTTTCCCCACGGGGCTCCCTCCACCCACCACCCTGCCTTGGCTGGGCGTGTGAATGGGGGCAGAGGAGAGGGCAGGGCAGAAGGGCGTGTGTGTGAACAAGTGAAGTCATTCTCTCTGGGTGGCTCCTTTTAATTAGCACCCTGAAAAACTCCCAGCCAGCAAAATTGGGGCTTGCCAACTGGGAGCCCCACCCTTCTGGCTCATCCAGGCCTGGGGGCAGAGGGGGGCAGGAGAGCTGAGACCAGGAAAGGAGGGTACGCTTCAGACTTCCCTGTCCTCTGAGAGCCCCTGGTAGGACTCAGAACCCACCGAAGGCCAGCAGGCCGCTGGGAGGCCTGACTGGGTTGTGCTGGAGCAGGCGAGGTGGACAGGGGTTAGTGGAGTCAGCCCACTGAAGGGGTCCCCAGTCCCCGGGGAGACCAGCCCCTGAAGGGGACCAGTGTCCCAGCCCTGGAGTTTACACTCAGATGTCACATCAGGCACAGGCCTGGCAGGACGTTCGCACACTTCCATTGCACCCAACGTTCTCAGCAGAGTCCTCTGGCCCCTCGTGTCCAGCATGAGCCCAGTCCCCAGAGTGGAAGCCAGCCTCTTCCTTCACGACCCTTAGCCTGCAGTGAGGAGGCTCCCCCATCACACACACCCCCAGACTATCCATGCGCCCCCTCCCACAAAGCCCTCCTCCAGGCACCTGCCTGACAGCCGCCCAGAGTCCGCGGGCCCTCCTGGCCCATCCTTGGCATCTGTGTCACTGGGCCGACACCTCCCGCGTGCCCTTGCCCTAGTCCAGGCCCAGCTCCGAGGAGCAGATGGGTCCTGGGAGGGTGCAGGCCTGCTCCCCGTGAGAATGGAAATGGGCCCAGCTGGGCGCCACTGAGACAGGGTTCTCTGGGGAGAAGGCAGGAGGCCCTGTTGCTGCTCGACAGAATCACCCACTGTGTGCGTGACTCCGGGTCCCATACGGCTCTGACAGCTGTGGTCTGAGGACTGTCCGGTGCCCCAATGTAGGGAGAGGGACTTTAGGGTGACAGGAAAGTGCTCAGAGGAAGAACAGGCTGGTGTGGCCGTGGCTCCCCAGGGAGGGCTCTCATTCCCGGGCTGGAGCACAGTGCTCGCAGCACCCCAGAGTCCAGAGAGGCATCGGCTGTGCCCCCATCCCGGGGAGGGTGGGAAGAGGGAGCAGGGGCAGCGCAAGGCAAATGAGGAGGTTGCTCGCTTACACAAGACAAGACACTTCCAGAGAGTTCCACAGAATGGCGTGCCTCTAGCTGGCCACACTATACTTCACATGCACACATTTGCTCAGCGGGTCGCTCTCGTACTGTGTTCTTGCCACACTAAAAATAAAGCCAAAGGCAGAAGGAGGCTGCCCGAAACCTGTCCCCAACCTGGGGGACCTGAGTCCAGAAGGGTCTGTTCCCCTGCTGCTTCCAGGGCCCAGCAGCTGAATTCCAGTGCCGTCCCCCTGCAGAGCCCACCAGCCCCGCCAAGCAGGGGGACCGGGATGGCCACCTCTGTCCACCCAAACCCTCCCTAGAACGTCAGGCTATCATGCCCCCTCAAACACATGGCACAAACCCTTGGGGGACCCCTCCCTGGGGCTCAGGCTGTTAGAGCAGGTGGGGCCTGATTTCAGGTGACAGTGGAGAAAGCATGGGATGACTGGTCTCGGGGGACAGAGGGGTGTGTGGAGGAATGAAAGCCGCCTCTCCCTGCGGCTGAGTGGGAGCCGCCTGGCACGCCCGACGCTGAGGCCTCCGCCCCCCGCCCAGCTGGGCCGGCTGTTCCCATCACACCCTGGATAGTAAAACTTGCTTTTATGGTTGTTGCGGGGGTTGCTGTTTTCCGGGTGGGGGGTGCTGTTTGTGTCTGTTTATCTGTGTGCAAACACACCTGGTCCTTGCATCTGTATCCATGTCTGCGGTTTGGGGTGTGTGTGTATGTGTGTGTGTGTGAGTGTCCAGGAGGGTTTGTGTGGTTGTGTCCAGGTGGGCCTGGGAATTTAGGGCATTAAGTCCCCACTTACTGAGTTACTGTAACATGTGGTTCCTTTCCAGGTGTTACTCCCTTCCATCATCACAACGCCCCTAGAAGCAAGGCATTCTGGTTATTCTCCCACTTTACAGGTAGTAAACAGTGGGACAGGTGCAATAATCAACCAAAGTCAGCCAGCAGGAAGGGTCGGTGAGGGGACCCTGGTCCCTTGAGCCCCTGCTCTGGTGTGCCTGCAGTGTGAGAGTCTGAGCCTCGCCCTGCGTGTGTCCGAGGGTCTGACCGCCGCACCTGCTTGGCTGTGGGGCTTCTGTGTGTCCAGGCCCCGGCCCTGGCCAGGCTCGGCCCAGTAGTCAGGGTCACCAGAGTCGTAGGAACAACGATCGTCCTGAGAACAATGACCTTATTTCCTGAAGCCGAAAACAGCGCGCGTGTGTGGCTGATTCTGGACAGAGAAACTGTCACCAAGACAGGGAATGCCAGACCTGGCCAGGGCAGCCCTGAGCCCCCGCGGGAGGCAGCCTGGCCCCCTTGAGGAGGGTCTGAGTGTCCTCTGCAGAGGCCGCGCTCTGGGGTAGCAAGTGGGAACCAGTCTCGGGTGCCCCTGCCCCTCCCTGGCAGTGGGGTGCAGGTCAGGCCCTGAAGAGAAGCTGACACTGGGCCCGGAGGTCTCTGCTTGAGGGTCCTGTGCCAGGGTCCCACCGCCTCCCTCCAGAGCAGGGACCACAGGATCTGTCCCGGCGCCGGGTCAGGGGTCTTGGGAACCCGCGAGCCCACGGCCCAGGGCGGGGGCGGGGCCAGAGGGCGCTGGG
>NW_004567135.1:5393160-5397507 GCF_000260355.1 Condylura cristata | reverse complement strand
CGCCCGCTAAGCCGGGACAGCCTGACTCAGCAGGGGAGCAGGCCTGCCGCCTGCCGGTTCGTGTCCTCCCCAGGGGAGTGGGGGAGGAATGCAGAGTGTCCCCCAGAGGATCCGGCCTTCTGCAGGGGGAGCTTTCGGGTGCCTGGGCTTCTGGGGGCGCCTCTGCCTCCTCTCTCAGCCCCCAACCCCCTCCCACCCTGAATGGCCCCGCTGTGGCTCAGAGATGGACACCCGGCCTGGGCCTCAGAGAGACAGGCAAGCCTGCAGGGCTTCGCTTGCGCCCCCCCCCCCAATGCACTGCGGGGCACTGAAGGTCCTGTCCTGGGGGATCCGGCAGTGATGTTGAGGTGGCCCCCTTGAGCAGGCCCCTAAAGTGAAATGGCCAGGAGTCGTGCACACTCCGCTGGGCCCTTGCTAGGAGCTGACCTTCATCTCAGCCACTGCTTCTCACAGCAGCTCCAAACGCAGAAAAGCTGGGGGGGGACACGCAGCCCACGACCTGTGGAGTCTGGACCTGAAAGCTGGCCTGTCTGACTGCAACATGACTCTCCCTCCCCTGTGCTGCCGCCTACAGCCCTGAGTAGCCCCCTCAGGCCCTACCATGCCGAAGCAAAGGGAGGAGACTGCCAGAACTGCCCGCTCCACAGGGGTCCTGGCTCTCCGCTCTCCCTGGGCTCCATCCCAAAGGAGGGTCCCCAGGGCAGGTGGGGAGGTGGGGGGGAGCAGGAGGAAGCTGAGTGTCGCGTGTCCACATAGGTGGGCTTTGGCAGGACGCACCGCGGCCTCGGGCTCCGGCGTTTCCTGGACTCCGCACAGACTGCACACAAGCGAGTGTCACACTTACACATACGTGTCTCACGGGCTGCATGCGCGGTTTGTGGGGTTGCCAACTCAAGCTCAAGGACGGGGAGCTGCGGCCCACGTGTTTGCAGGTCATCGCAAAGCCACACACCACCGGAGAGGGCTGGGGGGATGGCGTATTTGTCTCAGGAACAGTCTGGTCCCAGGGCCTGGCCAGTCCCAGCCAGGAAAGCCAATGGTCCCCTCCCCATACCGCTCACCCTGGACAACCAGAGCCAGCCACTGCCCCCTGCTCTCAGGGCAATGAACTACACACAGTGTTGTAGAACGTTAGACTGGCATGGGTGTATTGTACGACCATCACACACACTCGGGCGCACTGACTTCCCACAATCACCCGCCATTCCAGGCCTTCACACAGGCAGGCTCAGGCGACCCACACAGGCCTACGGACGTGCACCTGGACAACCGAACACACGTGCACCTGCAGGTCAAATACGTACAAATGTAGGTGCGCAGACACCCCCCCTCACGAAAGGAATCCCCCAGCACGGATTGCTGCCCCTCAACTCCGCCAGAGAAGGCCCAGGCTTGCCCCACCAGCTCCGTCCCTGCCCAGCCCCACACAGACCCTGCCCTGCCTGCCCGGGCCTGCCTGGGTGGGGCCCCACCTGCTCCAGCTCCAGCTGCCAGCTCAGCACAGGGCAGGGCGCTGCTCCAGCATGTTGCCAGCCCCACCCCCTCCTCCCAGCCCTGCCACCTCAGCATCTGGGCCCCAGCCGCAGCTCCACCCAGCCCATTTCTGCAGGCAGTGGGCAGGGTGCCTACCCCAGAGCGGGAAAGGAGACCCCACTGGCCAGACCCTCAGGAGAAGCGGCAGCCACCCAGGGGCACCACCCCGTCCTTTCTCCTCCAGACACTCCTCCTCTCCAGTGGTGGATCCCCAGAACAGTGACTTCCTGAGCACAGTCAGCCGACCCTGAGCTCCAGCTCTGTCGTATATGTGGTGTGTCGCCTCACCCACCGGCCCTCACCCAGACGTCTGTCCCTCCACACACGACAACGCTCCCCTCAGTCCCTCAACCACGCTCGGTCGCCCAGCCTGTCCCACCTTGCGTCCCAGCACTGCCAGCCACACAAACCCCGCACAAAGCCCCAGCTTCATGCTGTCTCCATAAAATACGCGCAGTGGGGAACAGTCCCCTGCGCACAGTGAGTCGTACAGACACCCGCTGCAGCTCTGGGTGCTTCGAGCCGTCCGGGACCGTCGCGCTGCTGTGCCTGGGGCAGGTCCCTGCCTCCACCCCTGTGCTTGCTGTTCCCGGACATGGAGGTGGCTTTGCCTTATGCCTTTCTGTCGCTGTTCTGGAACTATGACAAGTCTGGCTGGGGTCAGGGGCCAGGAGATGTCACCCCAGAAACCGTACCCCCACAGACCAATCCCCAGCGTGGGGACAAAGCAGACACTGGCCAACAGTGGCTTGAGCCCAGGGCCAGGGACTGTGGCCCGCGAGGTGCCGGTGGGGACAGGTGGGCCTGCAGTCTGAGGCCGCAAGGGACGGACTGGTGGCAGCAAAGTTCCAGAGGCCCAGGCCCTGGCGGGAGGCAGGCAGGTCGGAGGGCCCCAGGCTCTCCTCCGGGCCTTCGCTCTTCCTCTGTTGGCTTCAGAGTCAAGCAAAAGCCTTTTCAAAGCCCCACTGTGTGCGTCCCGCTCCGCGTCTGGGCTGGGAACTGGCAGGGGGGGGCGGGGGGGTTGGCGGGACCCTGCTCTGTGGATGTTACACTTCTAGGAAACAATGCGTCAGTGACTCCCACTGGGCCAGCACCCGCCTTCCAGGCGCAGGGACGTCTCCCTGCCTGCCTGAGCCTGCGCAGGTGAGTGGCCGACGCGGGTCAGCTGCCCCAGGCCGCCTGCCGGGCCCCGCACAGCGCACTCGGCCACGCGCTCGCCGCCTCCCCGGCCGCGGAGAGGCCGCAGCCGCTGGGGTGCAGCGGTCGGGCCTTCCGCTCCTTTCAGCAGCAGCTACTGACGGCCGCCTGCTCTGTGCCAGGCGCCGGCCGCCCTGCAGGCAGACTTGGCCCTGGCCGAGCTCACCGTCTGCCGGGAAGGCTGAGTGCCATGGAGCGGGCAGTCGGCGAGGGGAGGGGTGCCTCCGAGGAGACAGAGCATCCGGAGACAGACAGCACCCTAAGTTAGAAAGATTAAGTGTTCACCCACGGCAGGTGGGGAGGGGGGACAGCACATGTGAAGACTGAGTGGTGTGGGGTGTCCAGCTCCCCAAGAACCTGCAAGGAGGGGGAGCTGGGGGCCTGTGGCTGCACAGAGAGATCTTCTGTGGGCAGGGCCTTGAACGCCAAACTGGACAGCCCCGGTGTCTCCAGGAAGAACTTTGGTCAGGCCGTGACTTGACCAGAATCCAGCTGCGGGAGCCCAGGGCGCAGGCGCAGCCGGACACCGGCGCCCTCCCCTGGCTATCAGAGGCTCGCGGCTCTGAGCCTCGGAAACAGCAGGCCTCTGTGCTGCGGGGCTGGGCCCCATGGCACTGGAATCCCCTCCTCCAGAGCCCTGAACCCCTCCGATGCATGGTGCATGGCCCCCGGGGCCTACACACACCGCTCCCCTCCCCCGCCCGCCATGCCACGCCCCTCCCCACGTTCCCCTCCCAGTTCTTCCTAGGCTGTTGGAATCCTGAGCCTGCAGCCTAAGTACAGGCAGGAGGCAGCAACCAGGAACCTGTGAGCACATGGCGCCCTCTAGGGGAGCCCCTGCCACCTCTCACCTGGTCCTCAAACCTCCAATGCCAGCCCAGCGCACACCCCACTCCGCCCACAACTGCTCACACCCCACACACAGGACAGTGACCCCAGGGTGCCAGACGTGCGGGCCAGAAAGGAAGGAACCGCCATGCCCCCAAGCGCCAAGCCATACCCTGCCCCAGGGCGGCACCCCGAGGGTGGGAGCTTCTCCAGTTTGCACAGAAGCGCCCCGTGGGGGCCGCCAGCCAGCAGCCACCCGGTCTGCGCTAGCGACCGAAGGCGCCGCTCTGCAACTTGGAGCGAGGGGAGCGGCTCTTCCCTGCTCCTCTGCTGCCCCCAAGTGGACACCTCTTGAATCTCACCCAATTCTGCTCCTGGCTGGAGCCCGTAGAATGTGTTCTTGGTCCAGACTGGCTGAGCCGGAAAATTCGGGCTCACTGTCCCACAGGTCCCCACCACTGCCTGCTCCCCAGTGCCAGTGACTGAACTCTCAGACTCTGGCAAGCGGAGGCGGGAACCAGAATCGGAGACTTTGCCACGTCTGTCATCTGCCTCCGCGCTACCCGCTCCACACAGGCGCTCAGCGGACGGAAACCAAGCCCCTCCTGTCTCTGCTTGGAACCAGAACCCAAAGATGTGTTTTCCTTTTATATATTTTTTTCAAATTCTATTGATTTGCCAGTCATTTTGCGTAACTATATAATTTGGGGGTACAATTCACACCTCTGCCTGGGGGTACAATTCACTCAACCCTCCACCAAACTCCAGTGTTAATGCCCTTCACTTCCT
>NW_004567135.1:5377655-5393039 GCF_000260355.1 Condylura cristata | reverse complement strand
TCTCCCCTCCCACCCTCCCCTTTGGTAACCAGCATACTTTTCAGATTTTAAAAATTATTTCTGTTCTGTTTTTTCAGTTTGTTTTCCTAAGTTATTGCTGTTCTACAACAATGAGATCATCCAGTAACTGTCTCACTTTCTGACTCGTTTTAACTTAGATAATGGCTTCAGTCCATCCATTTCATTCCTAATACACTAGTTCGTCTTTTTCAGTGGTGAGTAGTATTCCACTGAGTATATCGTTCACAATTTCTTCATCCAGATTCATCCAGTGTCCAGATTCATCCATGGGCACTTGGCTGTTTCCACATCTCAGCTGCTGTTAGTAACGCTGTCGTGAACATAGGTTTGCACACATCTTTGGTATTAGAGTTTTCATGTTCTTTGAGTGAATCCCAAGACATTGATTGCTGGATCATATGGGATTTCTTTTTTTTTTTTTAGGAATCTCATACCAACTCCCATGGAGGCGGCACCAAGTTGCATTCCCACCACTAGTGACGAGGCTTCCTCTTTCTCCACATCCTTGCCAACATGTTTTTCCAATCTTTTTGAGATGGGCCTTTCTCACAGGGGTGAGGTGATAGCTCATTGAGGTTTTGATGAATTACTCTTATTCTAAGTGATACTGAGGACTTTCTCACCTGCCTCTTGCCATCTATGTGATGTCATTAGAGAAGTGTCTACTTAGACCATTTGCCCATCTTTTAATCAGGTTGTTTGTTTTATTGTTTCTGAGTTGTGTGAGGTATTTATATATTTTGGAGATGAAACCTTTGTGGGTCATGTAGCAAATATTTCCCTCAGGCTGGAGTTTGCCTTTTGTCTTTGTGATCCTTTACTCTTTTTTTAGTACAAAAGCTTTTCCATTTGATGTAATCCCATTTATTTATTATTTTCCCTTTTGTTTGCCTCACCATTAGAGTTGCTTCTCCAAATATATCTGCGATTGATGTCCAGGAGTACATCATCCATGATTTTTTTTAATCGGTTTTGTGGTTTAAGGTCTCACATCCAAGCTTTCAAACTATTTTGAATTAATTTTTTTGTGTCTGGAATTAAGTATGGATCTAGTGTCTCTTTTTTCTTTGCATGAGCTATCCAAACCTCCCAACATCATTTGTTAAGGAGACTCCCTTTTTGCATTGTGTGGTCATGGCAACTTTTCAAAGAGCCACAGTGCTTATTTGTGTAGGTTTATTTCTGGACTCTCTTCCACTGGCCTGTGAGCTGGGTTTTTCCCCAGTACCATGTTGTTTTTATTTCTGTGCTGTGCAGTACAGTTTGAAGTCAGGGAATACCTGATACCTCCTTTTTTCTTCTTTTCTCTTAGAAATGGTTTGGCCATTGGGGGTCTTTTGTGGTTCCATACCAATTTTATAATTGTTTATTCTATTTTCTTTTAAAAATGTCATTGGAATGGGCCTCCCTGATGGCACAAAGGATTAAAGTGCAGCACTATGAAGTTGTCCACAGCCACCGCAGCACAAGTTCGATCCCCAGCCAGGGAGTAACCCACATGGTGCAGCAGACCTCTCCTGTCTCCCCACTGCTCCCCTCGGTGGTATATTTCAGTCTATCTGCCTGTTCTGCTCCCCACTCTGTCTCTGGTGAATTGTCTCACCCCCCACACCTCTGGCCTGTACCACAGTTCTTGTATGCATAAATAAATAAGTCTTTTTTAAAAGTTATTGATTTTTTGATAGGTATTGCATTGACTCTATAAATTGCTTTGAGTGAGGTTTTTTTTGTTTTGTTTTGGTGCTGAAACCAGGAATGCACCAAAGATGGCAATTTTACCAATATTTTTTCCTCCCAATTCATGAATATATCTTTCAATTTCTTGAGTATTCTTTTATTTATTTAACAGTATCTTATAGATGATATATAGATTCTTCGTCTCCTTAAAGTTGACTCCCAGGTATCCCATCCTTTTTTGTGGAATTTTTCTCTTAATTTCTCTTTTTTCAAATTCATTGTTTGCAAAGGAACACGACAGATTTTTGTGTATTGATTTTATATCCTGGCACTTTGCTGTATTCACTTATTATTTCCAGAAGTGTTTTGGTAGTGCCTTTAGAATTTTCTATGTATATTATAATGCCATCTGCCATGATGATAGTTTCACCTCTTTTCCAATTTGCATTCCTTTTTTGTCTTTTTTTTTAACTACCCTTTCAGATTAATCTGAATTTTTTAAGGATTTCTTTTATTTATGCATACAAGAGCTGGGGTACAAGCCAGAGGTGCGAGCAGGTAAGAGGATTCACCAGAGACAGAGTGGGGAGCAGAACAGGCAGACTGACCAAAATTCATTGCTGAGGGGAGCAGCAGACAAGACAGGAGAGGTCTGCTGCCCACATGGGTCAGCTCCCTGACCAGGGATCGAACTTGTGCTACAGTGGCTGGCAATAGCTTCATAGTGCTGAGACCTACCCCCTTGCCCCACCAGGGAGGCCTCCTCTTTTGTCCTTTCCTTGCCTAATTGTTCTGGCTAGCATTCCAACACTACGTTGAATAAGTGACGAAAGTGGACATCTGTCTTGTTCCTGATCTTAGCAGAAATGTTTTTTAATCACTGAGTATGCTGTGGGTTGGTCACCTATATGTCCTTTATTATATGAAGCTCCTTTTAGGCACATTTTATTGAGAATTATCATAAATGGGTGTTGAATCTTGTCAAATTTTTTCTGCATTTACTGAAATGATCACGTGTCTTAACCTTTCCTTTCATTGATGTGGTGAATGATAGTGACTGCTTTGTACATGTTGAATCAACCTCGCCTCCCGAAAGTGAATCCCACTTGATCATGACTGAAGGTTTCTCTTAACATATTCCTGGATTCGAGTTGCCACTATTTTTTTTTTGAGCATGTTTGTACCCGTGTTCATCAGAGATAGCTACATGCTTTTCATTTGGGCTTGCTTGTTTGTTTTGGTGGGGCTTTTGGGGTGGGTGTGATGCTGGGTGGGCCATGCTTCCTTTCTTTGGTTTTGGGATCAAAGTAATGCTGGCCTCGTAAAATGTGTTTGGAGTTTCCCCCTCCTCCGTTGTTCTAAGAGTTTGAGCAGGATGGGTCCTAAGTCTTCTCTGAGAGTCCAGTAAACTTCCATTCACTGGTGACACCATGTGGCGCTGGGTTTTTATTCTTAGGGAACGTTTGATTACTCTTTTGATGTCTGTGTTTGTGATTGGTCTGTTTCATTCTGGTTTAGTCTTGAAAGGGTGTTTGATTCTGGATTGTCCAATTTGCTCACAGCAGTCTCTTATTATCCTTGTTATTTGTATTTCACCCCTCCCATCCCCAATTATTTTCACTTGGGTTTTCTCTCGTCTTAGTGAGCTTAGCTGAAGGTTTATCAATTTTACTTATCTTCTCAAAGACCCAGCTCTTGGTTTTATTGATCTTTTGTATCACCCCTTTAGTTCCCATTTCAATTACTTCTTTAATTTTTATTTGTTTCCTCCTTCTGTTGATTTTTTGTTTTATTTGTTCTTTTTCCAGTTCCTCCAAGGTATGTTTGGCTTGAGGATCTTAGTCAAGACAGTGTATTTTTTAAACAATTTAATGACCAACATTTAAAAATCAGGAATTCCAGCCTGCAGGTCTCTGTTGCACACATAAAGCTCTGAACACTCTGGACCACATCCCTACATGTCTTTGGTGGGCAAGCAAGAGACTGCCCGGGTGGGGCCCCAACATCTGGGGAAGCAGGAAAGCATACAGGAGAACACCTGTGGGAACCCACAGGCCAGAGGAAGGCCAGTCACTGGAAGAGGCGGTAGTGTCAGGGGAAGCTCCGGGAGCAGGAGCCCCGACCCTGCGGGCATTGGGCAGCGCCTGCCCACAGAGGCCGCCAGGGGGCAGCTGGAGCCTGGAGAGAGTCAGCCGGGCCTGAGGCGAGGAAGCCTCCTCTCCCCAGGGGGAGCCTCCTGCTTCCAAGCGCCCCTAGCTCCCCCCCATCCCACCCCAACTTTCCCCTATGTCCCTCGGGCCTGGGGAGCTGAGCCCATTGGGGAAAGCTCCAAACGTAGGGTCCTTCCTTGGGCCCCAAGGTCCGCAGCTGCGGGGGCCTGACTTCTCCCGCCTGGGCTGCGCCTCCCGGCACAGTGAGAGTCCAGCTTCCTCACAGAGATCGGCTGAGAGGCCTCTGTGAGCGCTTTGGAAACGGCGGGGCCTAGACAGAAGTCAAGAATGGAAACGCTGAGAGAGGAAAGGAGGGTGCAGCCTCACCTCCAGCCCCTTTCCTGACTCTCGCTGCTTTGCCCCCCCCCCCCCCACCATGGGCCCGGAGGTTGGGCTGGGGGAGACACTCGGGAGACTGAGAAGGAAAAGGCCTCTACTTACAGCCGGCGGAAGGCACTCACTTGCGCGAGCCACTGCCGGGTTGGGGTCCGGGCCGCCTCACTGGCAGCAAACTGAAGTTCAAAGGCAGCACCCACGTCCCCAGACCCACAGCGGTGGCCCCCCGCGGTCCACCCGGGTTCTGACCTTCATCCCTCGCCTTGCCCTTCCCGTATGACTCACCTACTCGCCTGTCCCATCCTTTCACTGCGCCCATCCGTTCACTTCCGTAACCCCAACCAAACCCAATCTCCAGGCCACCCCGCGCCCAGAGACCCAGAACACATTTCCCGACTCTGCATGCCAGGCTCCCACGACTCACCAAAAGCCCAAAATACAGCGTGGCCCGGCTGGGAGGTACACCAGCAGCCACACGGCCGGCCCCTCTTTGTTCGAGAAGAGGCCGCTGAGGCCTGGAGAGGGGAGGGGCTCCGAGTCCCAGCGCAGGTCGGCCATGTTGCTCTGGGCACGACATTAGAATCAGCTGTGGTTGAAGGAAGCCGAAACCCCAAAATAACCGAGGCTCAGTTCAGACGGACACTTTTCTATTTACAGACATTTGGAAAACGCCTGTCCGAGTGAGGGGCCGACACCCAGGGGAGAGCGGGAGAGGGTGGCCTCCGTTCCCAGGGCCCCTCACGGCCCAAGATGGCTGCCGGGCCGCTGCCGCGTGCGTGCTTCTCTGTCAGCAGAAAGGTATGGAAGCAGCCCCGGCGCTTCCCAGAAGAAGCTCTGCCACACGCACCTCTAGCCCTTTGCCATATGGCCATGGCCAAATGCAGAGAAGGCAGGAAAATGTGGAAATGTAGCGTTTATTGTAGTAGCCACGTGCCTACCCAAAAAGCAGTGTTATCATTACTGTTCCTCTCTTGCTGTGGAATAACATGAGCAGAATAAATGTAGAACGTGCCCCTGGATTTCTCCTTACATTCAGAACTGTAACACACAGTGCTTTCTGCATCACGGAAAATTCCCTGGGACCAGAATGTTCTTTAATAATACAAGTGAGGAGCCTCGCTGGTGGCGCAAGGGCTTAAGCACTATGAAGCTGTCTGCAGCCACTGCAGCACAAGTTCAATCCCTAGCGAGGGAGCTGACCCACATGGGACAGCAGACCTCTCCGGTCTGCCCCCTGCTCCCCTCAACGGTGGATATCAGTGGATCTGCCCGTTCTGCTCCCCAAGCTGCCTCTGGTGACTCCTCTTGCCACCTCTGGCCTGTACCCCAGCTCTTGTACTCATAAATAAATAAAAATAAATCTCTAAAACGCCAGGAAGTAAACAGAGATCGAGGGGCCACCGACCACTGATGGCCTACGAAATCACCAGGTCATCATTCCCAGGAACGCTCCACCTTGCTGGGTGCAAATGGCCCCTTCTTTAAGGCTGAGCTTGATGCAGTCTGACTCGCCCTGGACGACCAATGAGTGTTTGCTGTTTGACTGAACAAGCAAAACTGACTTCTGGAATATATATTGTTTTCCCTGGTAAGGTGGAAGTTGGAGGTCAAAGACCCGTCCCAGCCCCAGACTTACAGCCCCAGGCACAAGCGAAGGGTCAAGTCGGCTCTGGCTCGGCTCAGTCTGCACCCTGTCTGCACCCTGTCTGCACCCAGGCTTGCAGAGGGCCTGCTGGTTGCTGGTGTGGGGCAAGGCCTCCTGAGAAGCCCAAAAAGACCGTCCCCTCTGGATTCGGCTGAGCAAAATTGACCATTTTTCTGGAGAAGAAGTTTAAAAGGATAAAGATGGTAGCGAATAAGGAAATTCGTAAGTGCCCATTAATATAGAAATGGTCGATTCATTCCTCTTGGTTAACGTGAATGGGTCAAGTAGATGGAGCATATATTATATACACAATGGAAAACTGCTCAGCGATCAAGAAAGACAAACTCACACATTTATGGCAACATGATGGAGCTGAACAGATAGATGCCACGCGAGATAAGTCAGAGGGGAAAGATAAACACAGGCTGGTAGCAGCAATATTTTTGATTGAGCCCCGTCACCCACCCTGAGATTGCCACTCTATCAGCTCCTGCACCCAGCTCGTGGGACAGGGTGGGGGACAGGTGTGGACAGTGTCCAGTTCCCACACCCTAGTGTTTGCTCAGGGAGAGGCAGGAATATCCAGGAGGATTGCCTTCCTCCCTGCCTTCTTCCTTCCCATCCAGCTTGGGATGGGCTGGGACAGAAAACCCGAACCCAGGGCCAGAGACGACAAACCGTGAAAGCTGACCATAGACATGAGGCATCCAGGAGGGGAGTTGGGGAGCAAAAGTGGGGGTGGGGCGGGAAGCACAAGGATCATAGTGATGAACTATGGATGCCTTGGTTGGGGGAGAACTACAGTGACTATACCTGATGGGAGAAATCACATATTGTCCAAAAAATAACGATATTAAAAAAAACTATAAAGTTTTTATTTTTAATTTAATTTAAAAAATTTAAATTGTAACAAAACATTAAAACATAAAGAAATATATATGCATGCACATACATCAGTGGTGGCAGCTGGTGGAATGGGCTAATTTTGCAGTTTGGGCCTCCCTTCGGGCACAAGGGATTAAGCGCAGCACTGTGAACCTGTCTGCAGCCGCTGCAGCATGAGTTTGATCCCCAGCCAGGGTGGGGAACCACAGGGTGCAGCAGGCCGCTCCTGTCTCTGCGCTGCTCCCCTCAGCAGCAAACAATCTGCCTGTTCTGCTCCCTACTCTGTCTCTGGTGAATCCTCTCTCTCTTTCTCTCTCTCTCTCTCTCTCTCTCTCACTCACGTCTCTCCCAAGTATCCATGTCTCTCCTCCATGAGTCTCCCTCAAAATGCCAAGTCCCTGGATACAAGTGAGAGCCAGGGAAGAGCCCACAGCCCACCCGCCTTCCGTGCTCTCTCTTCACCTGGCTGCTCAGCCCCGCCCTGGGCTCAGGTGGCCTTGTGTAGGTGGGGCAGGAACATGTGAGGCAGGGGCCCTTTTGCAATTAAGAATCATATAAAGATCTTTACTCCCTATTCAAAAACAAAACAAGGTTAAATGCCTTGCGCTGGCTCACACACCTGTGTGCAATGCAGCCTCGGGGCAAGGCCCTGGCATCGTGTGGGGGGCGGGGCGCGGGGGGCTTTGTCTGCCTCCCAGCCTCACGGGGTTGGAATGTCACAAAGCAGATGATGGGCCATCAAACAGGTGGCTCAGAAACCAAACTCCCATCTAAATGGTTCCTCACTTACAGGAGAGTGGCCCCAGCTGTTAATATTTGTCTAAATGCAGAACCATAAAAGGCTGAATCTCCTAAAGCTGATTGCCTGTGATGGGCGCAAAGGCAAACACCGGGAAGGCAAACACCTGGAGGAGGCCGGGGCAATCCTCTGGGAGCCTCCTGCCTTTCCCTGAGCAAACACCCCGGGCGTGGACACTTGGGCCTGCCCGTGTGGCCCCGGGTTGCTGGGGGAGGATCTGATAAGAGAGTGGCACCTTCAGGGAGCGGCTGATGGGGCCCAACTGAGAATACTGACTTGGAGCCTCAATAAGCAAGAAGCCCCACCAGGCTCTAGCACCCCTCCCAGGTCCTGGGAACCCTCCACCTGTGAACAGCAGGTGGGAGGTGGTTTCAGGTTGTGATAAAAAGGAATTTCTTACTGTGAACCACTGCCCAGAGCCTCTGCTCTAGAAAATGGCGCTGTTAGCTTTATCGTGAAAAAGTGAAGCTCTTTATTGAGACGGAATCCTGACCAGAGGGACATGGGTGGGGGCGGGGAGAGGTTGCCTGGGCAGCCTGGAAGCAGCTCCGGGGTGGAGGGTTGCTGGGGAGGTAGTGAGGGGTGACTGGGGTGAGGACCTGGGGGCCGGGGAACCAAGGACCAGTGGCGAGGGACCCTGGGAGAGCCCAGCAGGCCATGGCCTGACCCTCCTGTACCAGGCGTCCCCACAACTGTCCCCTCTGCATGTGTGATCTCCCTTAGTGTTTCAGAAAGTCTGAAGACGCCCCGTCAGCCATGATACGTAAGGCTTTGCCCACACTCAGTGCCCTGGAAGAGCCAGCGGGCGCCCTCAGCCCTAGAGATGGTGTCTCGCCAAACATGGGCAGGCCCCTCTGCACACTTCAGAGCTGCACAGACACCCTCCATATGCAAACACGCACGCACACACCCTTCTCACACCCTTCACACTGCATTAAAGGGTAGAAAAAGGCCATGAGGTGCGATGGGGGAGGGGTGAGACTGTGTGGACCCCGGGAGAGTTCCAAAGCCCATGCTATCTGGGCGTCTAGAAATTAGTGTGTGGCACACTCCAATTCCTGAGAATGAACTTGGGCCTCGGAAGAAATAGGAAAGCCAGGATTCCTCAGCCCCTGTTGCAAAGGAATGAAGGTGGGAAAGACGCCCCAGGCCACAGGACACACCTGACCGACTGAGCAGGAACACAGGCTTGAGGAGGGGGCGTCCCTGGTTCAAATCCCAGATGGGCCACTTTCTAGCTAGGTCAGTCACTTGGTCTGCCCACGCCTGGCAGGCCTTAGCTGCCATCAGTCTTGATGCCAACTTCCTGTGAGGCCTACGGGCTCCACGGCCTCCCGACAAACCACCTGAAGTCTGCTCTGCTTACCTCTGGGGGTTATTGCCCAGCTAGAACGAAACAGGATATTTGAGGGCTCATTAACCAGTATCCATCAGCTCTCAGCAAAGAAGGCTCTGGGAACAGCCTAGAAGGGGCCAGACCCTTCTCCCCAGTGCCCCTACTTCCCAGGCACCCCCCCCCCCGCTTTGCTCCGATTCCAGGAAGAAGCCTCCTGAACACCACTCCCCCACCTTGAGCAAAGGTGCACACAGCCAGGTAGGTAGACAGAGCCAGCTGAAATTTTATTTTGGAAAAAAAAACTGACAATGAGTTTTAGTTGGGGGCACAGGCAAGAGGGGGGACCCCAGACTTCCCAAGGTGAGCCAGCAGCTCTCCTGTCCTCAAAACTCCCTCAGCTCAGTGCCAGGGCAGCTCCAAGGGAGCGGGCTGGGGGGGGTGGGAGGGGTGAGGAGTGGCTGGAAGGGCCTCAGCGGTTGCTCACTGGGACAGGACATGGATGGCTCGGGCAAGTGCCCACCGCAGGTCTCGGTCTTCTTCACAACCACAGTCTGGGAGGAGCCGGCACGGCTGAGGTCGCTGAAGCCAATGAGTTGGGCTGGGAGGAGCTAGAAGGGGCCAGGGCTTGGGAGGGCCCCAAAGGGCGAGTTCAGCCCACCTGGTCAAGACAGAGCAGCCACTTGAGCAACGGAACCCATGCACACATCAGGCCCAGGCCCCGTCTCCCGGCCACTCCCTGCGGGGCCTGCTCCCTTCACTGCTCCACGGTGGTCAAAGAACCCCAGGTACAGGGTGGGACAAAGTGTTACTATCAGCAACGAGGACCAGATGCGCCAGTGGGCGCCCATTTCCCCAGCTACGTGAGAGGGAAGTGATAGGAGCTGCGTCACTACGTCACTACGACCCTGCCCCTGGACCCCTGGCCTCCCCCCACCCCGCCCCAGCCCCGCCCCTGTGGCCCTGCCCAGCACTCCAGGCCAGGACACTCACCCGGGAAGCCGGGGGTCTTGGCATGGATTCTCAGCTTCTGCATCCCAGACTCCAGCCTGTGCCCAGAGCAAACAATGCAACATCAGGACCAACTCCTGGCCCAGGCCCCGGCCCCAAGATAAGAGGACTCAAGTGCCTCCCCGCCCAGGCTGCAGGAATAGGGCCCAGGGCCCGCACCCACCGGCTCTCCTCGCCCTCCAGCAGCTTCCTGTAGGTGGCGATCTCGATGTCCAGGCCGAGCTTCACGTTCATGAGCTCCTGGTACTCCCGCAGCTGCCGCGCCATGTCCTGCTTGGCCTGGGTCAGAGCAGCCTCCAGCTCGGCCAGCTTGGCCTGGGCGTCCTGGACAGCTCTCTCCCCGGTCTGCTCAGCCTCCTTGATGGCAACCTCCAGGGACGCTCTCTGTCGGCGGAGGGAAGTGAACAAGCTGCCAGCGCAGAGTCTGGGTGCCTTCTCCCCCTGCACCCACCCCGCCTTTAGGGACCCCCTCCCTGGCCTAGCCAGTTCCACCCAGCTCAAAGTCCTGGTGAGGTTGAGAGCAGGAGCTCACACAAGCGTCTCATCCGGGACACTCATCAGACCAGACCTTTGCTTTCTAGATCTCCTTAAAGGGTCCGGCCCCAACTGGCCCTAATGTACGGCAGGTACAATAACGCAAGCTGGGGAGACCCGCCCTGGGCCCCCACCTCCTTGCCCCCGGGACCTGTCTCACGGCTCCAGAGGCCTCCTCAGCACCCCTCAACTCCCAGGAGTCTGAGAAGCTGGGCAGCAGCTGCCCCTCCAGCCCCCACTCTGGTCCAGATTTCTTCCCTGGCCCTCAGACCCGCGCCCGACCCTCCACTGTCACCTCAACCCCGAGAGTGCCTGGGGGCGTCTCCCATCCCAGGGCGGCCCATACCTGGCTTTTATAGCCTTCAATCTCACTCTGGATCTTGGTGATTCTCCTGCTCGTGTCAGTTATCTCGGACTTGGTGACACGGAGGCTGTCCCCATGCTTCCCAGCCTGGACCTGCAGCTCTTCGTACTGCAGGGTGACATGAGGCGCGAGGCTTGAGCAGAGACCCCCGAGCCCCAGCGCCCGCCACCAGAGAGGCGTGTCCCCAGAGCCGGGTCACCAGCGCCCACCACACTCCACTGAAGTTCCTTCCAGACATGCGCGTCTCCCCACACTCGCTGGGCAGACCAGAGTCTGGGGCGCCGCTCCCCACACGGACTAGCGCACAGCACTGGCCAGAAAGAGGAGGGGACAGTGTCAGGACGCTGCTCTTCACCTTTCTCTTGTACGCGAGCTCGGCCTCGGCCCTGCTGTGGTTGGCGATCTCCTCGTACTGGGCCTTGACCTCGGCGATGATGCCGTCCAGGTCCAGGGAGCGGTTGTTGTCCATGGACAGGACCACGGAGGTCTCCGAGATCTGGGACTGCAGCTCACGGATCTCCTGTGGGGGGCGGGGAGGTGGTGAGGCCCTGTCTCTGCACACAAGGAGCCCCCTTTTACAAAAGTCTTCCTCAGGGGACAGGATGGCAGGCAAACAGTGGGAAGGACCAGGGGCGGTCGGCCCTGGGAGGGAAGCGACGTTCCCAGAGCAGGCGCACGGGCCAGAGGCCTGGAGCGAGGTGGCGCGTGACCGCCAAACGAAGCAGGGATGAAAGGGGACATGGGTCTGACAAACCCTTCCAAGCTCAGCCGCCAGTACTGAGGCCACAGAGGCCCCCCGGGGCCCAAAAATGGAAACAAAGGCTCTGGGGCCAAAGGGGCCTTGCGATGAAGCTGGGCCAGCACTGTGTCCAGCGACCGTGGACAGCGTTTGTCATCTGTGAAATGGAAGGAAAACATCCCTCCTGAAGGCAGCAGCACATCCGAACATCCGCCGGAGTCAGGCCGCAGCACCGATTCAGCTACCAGCAGGCTCTGGGCAGCTGGGGGGCGGGGGGGGGGGCTGGAGGGCGGGGCATCCTCACGCTTCAGCCCCTGGAACTCACCTCTTCATACAGCTGCCTGAAGAAGTTGATCTCGTCAGTCAGTCCTTCCAGGCGGGACTCCAGCTCTACCTTGTTCATGTAAGCTTCATCCACATCCTAGGAGCGGAGGGCGGGGAGTCTGAGCTGGGCGCCCACGCCCACCCCAACCCACCCTAAGTCCACCCGGAGTCCCAGAGCCTTCCGACTCCTCACTTTCCCTACCTCCCTTTGGGGTCTGAGCCTCCTATCCAGCTTCCACCCGATACACCTCTACCCCAAGCCAAACACCTTTGCCCGGTTACCTGCAGCACACTCCCCCGCTTCCTCTCCTCCTCCAGGAAGACTTCCAAGACCAGACCTCCCACTGCACTGCCCCATGCCTTAACCAACTGCCAGCACGAGCGCCGGCAGCCTGCCAGGCACCTAACGACCTCTCTGCCCTGGTCAGTCTCCTGTGCCCTCTGCAGGAGGCCCCCACATTACTTAGACACATTTAGGGACATAGCCCAGAAAGCCTTCGTCTGGTCTCTAAGGCGCAGCCCCAGTGGGCAGGGGTAGGAATGCTCTGTACCTTCTTGATGAGGACAAATTCATTCTCCTTATCTGTGCGCCTGTTGATCTCCTCCTCATACCTGGCGAAGAAAAGACGTGAAATCAGAGGATGATGGCAAAGGCGAAGCTGCCCTGGTATTTCGGGGGAGGGGGACAAGAATGTCTAGAAAGGTTAGACATGGAGTTATTCAACCAGTTACTGTGTCCCCCACTCTATCCCATGTCACGTCAGGGATAACGGAGGCCAGGGCTGCAGGAGCACCCCGAAGCCTGTGCTCCACCTTCCCCGGCCTCCCGTCTTAAGTTTCCTGCAGAAACATTAACAGATAGTTTATTGTCCCTATCTGGACAGTTCTGAACTTGAAAGGGGGTGGATGCCGGACACAGGGCATAAACCTAGGCCCTCCTGTGGAAAGCTGGCCAGCGGCCTCCTAACTATGTAGAATGCACTGCCAACAGGCATCAGGCCCTGGGCTCTCAGGTTTTTGGTCCCAAGGTGGGGGGCAGGGCAGGATGACCTGACTGAGCCGGGGGTGGGGGTGGGGGGACAGAGGGCAGGGGTGCTCACTTAGTCTTGAAGCTCTCCACCAGCTCCTGCATGTTGCCCAATTCCACCTCCAGCTTTGCCTTCTCCTGGCCCAGTAAGTCCAGCTGCCGCTGAAGGCTGCTGATATAGTTCTCAAATATTCTGTCCATGTTGCTACGAGATGTCTTCTGCTGCTGCAGGAGACTCCATTTGGTCTCCAGCATCTTGTTCTGCTGCTCCAGTTTCCGCACCTACGTGAGGGGGGAGCGAATGCAAGGGTCCACTCAGCTCAGAGCTCAGAATGACGAGGGAAAGCCCTGTCTTCCCTGAACCCACTCCCCAGCAAGTGGGGTCTCCAGAACCAGGGCCTGGTGAGCTGTTGTGGGGGGCATCACCTATGACCTGAGAGAGATGCCACAGTGAGTGGTTAGAGAACCATGGCCCTCTACGCGGGGGGGGGGGGGGGGGGGGGGGGGGGGGGGGGGGGGGGGGGGGGGGGGGGGCCCGGGGGGGAGTGGAGGGGGGGTCCATGGAGGTGCACAGTTAGAAGGGGACAGCTGGGAGAGGTATGTCTGCTAAACAGATAGGTCCCATTTATTTAGAAAGTATACTGCAGAGTAATAAAAAATTAGGGTTAGATCAACACTTTCTATAAGGCTGAAAAAGAAAATGGAGGTTGTCAGATCATTTGCGTCAAATCATCTCGTCGCGATTGGGAAAGGCTTGAGAGACAAGCGGCAGACTCACTCTTGAGCTGTCTGGCCTGAAGAGCATGGCCAGTTGACCCAGATTTCAACCAAGCACCATTACTAACAGGGAGTTGCTCCCCCTCTCTGAGTCTGGGTCTCCTCAAGCCTGAAAAGCACTAGGGAAGCGTGGACAGGCCTTTTCAGGAGCCCCCTCGCTGTGCACAAGTCCCTGGCAGCAGGGAAGAGCCTGCAGAATGATGCGTTCTGCTCCCAGGACCTCACCTGTGGGTCCACAGCCCTGTCCTCCTCCTAAGACACAGACGTACGGGTCCCTTAAGCTCAAGAAGCCCAGCTGTCAGGCTGAAGTGAAGACTCATCAAAAAGCGGATTTCCAGAAAGACTGACATTCTGGTTCCAGAATCTTTAACCACAGAGTTGTGACTTTTTTTAAAGGGGGGGGAGTTGGAAGATTGTCGTGAGGGTCCAGTCTAAGACCCCTTTCTTCCTCGAGTCTTTCTACCCAAAATTATCTTAACAAACAAGGGGTAACAACATGTGCGCTAATGAACTGCTGAACAGGGGCCAGGCACTGCTCAACTCTTCAGGACAGTCAGACTCTTCAACAGGCAAAACGTCTGACTTAGAAATACAGGTAGGGACACAGACTGAGCAGCCCTGGGGGGAAGCAGCAGATGGCTCAGAGCCAGCCCAGGTGAGGACCCGCTGTAGCAAACACCAGCCCACTAGTCACGTTGAAGGTGCCTCTAAGTGAGCACCCAGCGAGTCCTCCCCAAACTGGGGAGTGTAGGGGCTGGGGGCCTGCGGGACTGGGGTGGGGGGTATTGCTCTCCTGGGGACTCCGATTCCTAAGGGCGCTAGTCTGCTCCAGGATTTCCCTCCCGCCTCTCTCGCACAAGTCCTCCCGGGGCCAGTCGGCTGGGAGGGGCCAATCCCCAATCTTCCTGGGCCCCTGGCCCAAGGCTGCTGGCCCCCAGGCTGTAAAACCTGGTGGGGCACTCTCTCTGGCAAAGTGGAGGCTGGCAGGTGGGGTGGTGCCCTGGGAGGGAATGGGACAGGGCAATGGCAGACAGACAGGTTATCTAGAGCTATAAACCTTGGGCCTTATCAGGACCGAAGCCCGGCCCAGGTTTGACACCACACACCTCAGCAGACTTTGAATCTTCCTCAGGCTTTCCTGACGCCCAGGGAGTCCCTCCCACCCCACCTCACCGGACCCCACCCCAACACACACCCCCAGCCCCAACTGCAGAGAGCTGGCAGGTCTGGGGGCTCGGCCTCAGCTCTTCAGCCCCTCACCCCACATTGCGGCTCCGGCTCTGGGCAGAGGCCAAGTTATGACTCATCTCCAAGTCCCACACTCAGGCCCTGCGACCAGAGGCCTCAATCAATATTTGCCTGTTTGAATCAAGGCACCCACTTCTCCAGAGTCTTATCAACCCCCCCCCCCATTTAAAACAAAAAATAGTGCAGGGGCTGATGAGGTCTGGGGGCAGCGCAGGGGGAGAAGGGAGGGCCTGGAGGAAGCTGAACCCCTCCCCCACCCCCACCCTCCACCCTTCCACCCCAGCAAAGCTGAACAGCAGGGAACACTCTAGACCCCAAGCTGTGCGGGGAGAGGAAGGAAGGCTGGGGTGAGACCAGAGGGAGGGAGGGAGCCCCAAGAAGGCTGGGGTGAGACCAGAGGGAGAGAGGGAGCCCCAAGAAGGCTGGGGTGAGACCAGAAGGAGGGAGGGAGCCC
>NW_004567135.1:5349288-5377555 GCF_000260355.1 Condylura cristata | reverse complement strand
GAGGGAGCCCCAAGAAGGCTAGGGTGAGACCAGAGGGAGGGAGGGAGTCCCAAGAAGGCTGGGGTGAGACCAGAGGGAGGGAGGGAGCCCCAAGACGTGAAGTGAGAAGGAGCCCCACCAAAGTGCAGGAAGGCGTGAGCCATAGGTTGGAGGGGGAGACAGTTGCCAGGGTGGGTGGGGTCCAGTTCCGGTGGGGGGCCAGAGAGCCCCAGCTAGGAAGGCTGCTCAGACCCGGCCAGCACCCCGGGAAGCCCTCACCTTGTCAATGAAGGAGGCGAACTTGTTGTTGAGGGTCTTGATCTGCTCCTTCTCCTGGACACGCACGGCCTGGATCTCGGGGTCCAGCCCTATCTTAATGGGGCTCAGCAGGCTCTGGTTCACCGTGATGGCTGACATGGCCCCACCGTAGCCCCCCGGCAGACCCATCATGCCCCCGCTGCCCAGCATGCCCTGCCCCAGCGGGAAGGAAATGGGGCTGATTTGGACTCTGGGCCCAGAAGTGTAGGAGTGGTTGCTGAAGCTGCTCCGGGGGCCAGACGTGCTGGAGATGGAGGACCTGGCATAGTACTTGTTCATCTTGATGGACATGGTGGAGGCTGAGTGGGAGTGAGCAGGCCAGAGCAGACAGAGACCCAAGAAGGAGCGAAGAGGCAGCTTCTGAGGGGTACAGCTGCCCAGGGTTGTGCCTTTATAGAGAACCCTGCCCCAGAGGAGGGGGCAGGACTCAGACCTGAGTGGCCAGGTCTGCAGTGGGCAGGGCCTAACTACCTGCCACCTATAGGCTGGATTCTGATGGGGGCAGTAGAGAGCTGCTGCTACCCGCAGCCCACTCAGCACCTCCCCAGAACGGGGTGAAACCAGAAGGAGCCCCGCCTGCCCAGCCCAGCGCGGCTCCCTATAACAAAGACTTGCCCGGGGTCTCCCAGCCGCTTTAACCTTGACTCCTGGGTCTTGGCTTCTTCCCTTCTGTGGGAAATAAACTCAAGGGCTGGGAAACAGCAGGAGAAAAGATCCCTGGTACTTGGGTCTCCTCTGATCAGTGACACCCCCAAAGATACCACCTCGTGGTTCTCATCAGTTGCGTGTTGTGAAGGTCCACCCAGGCCGGAGGGCAGCTGGGTTCCGAGCCTGATGCCGCAACTTTGTCCAGTCCCTTCAGTGACTGCTGTACCTCATCACCAAGTGCCTAGAGGGCTGTGGAAGTATCTGGAAAGTGGACAAAGACATGTGCCCGGCTGCACCCCCTGGCTCTTCCCCTTGGGTCTGCAGGCACAAAATTGAGATCTAAAACGGCACTTTTCCTAGACACCATCGAGTGGTCTCCTCTCCTCGCAGGACTCTGGCCTGCCTCACCAGACTGACCACTGCAGCCTTGTTGAAGGTCACAGAGAATGAAGCACCAGGGCTGAAGACATAAGGGGTGGGGGAGCTCAGGGACGGGGGACAGCACCAGGGCCCTGGGGTTCTCATTGCTCCTGGGGGAGCCGCTCTCGGCCTTCCCCTCCCTGTGTGGGGTGGGGGAGAGTGGGGGGCGCAGCCACCTGGATCCACCTCCTCTGCCCAGGCCCCCCGTTGGCCAAAGGAGAGGGAGATAAGAGCCTGCACCTGTCTTTCTGAACCCATTACCAGAATGAGTCAGGCGAGCAGGTTGGGACAGAGTAGGCACCTGTAAGGAGCTGGAGAATGGGGAGCTCAACAAGGCACCCCAGGCCTGGGTGGGGCAGGTGGGGCAGGCTGTGGGTGGAAGGCGGGAGATTCGAGTCCTGGAGGCAGGGATTCCAGCCGCAATTAGGCCAGGGCTGGGTTGGATTCTCAGCAAGACCCTGCAGGGCGTGAAGTGCAGACTCCTGGGCTCTTCACTGACCAGCAGATCCCCTGGGGACAGAAGGCAGCACAAAGCCCTCCACCCAGGGAAGGGTGGTGACTAAGCCCGCACCCCCACCTGGAGGCAGACACCCAGGCTCCTGCACAGAGCTTCCACCCAGAAGCCGCTTCCTTGAGGAGCAGATGCAAACCCAAAGACACCGATGAGCAGATGAGCTCACCCCGCCCCTCCACACAGGCACATGTTCGTGGCCCTGCCTGGACACAGCTTCAAAGACTAATGCAGAGACACCCCAGAGGGGACGCGATGACCACAAGGCTTTCTCTCTTGCCCTCTTCTCTCCTTTCGCCCTCCCCCAGGCTCTGGCCTCCAGACATGCCAACAGGCTAGGGAAAGCCTGCTAGGACCTGTTTATACTAAGCTCTCTCCCAGGCCCTGTAAACATTGCTGTTTCCAGAGTGATTTGAAGGTTACCACCCCCTCCCCAACAAACACCCACATTTCCAAGTGCTGAAGGACTCCTCCTTCCAGAAACCAGAGGGAGAGGGTGTGGCCCGTGCGGGTGCCAAGCCAGGACCGGTAGGCTAAGCGGAAGGACAGAGAGGCAGGTCAGACAGGTATGGCAACCCTGAGGGCTCCCTCCCCTGCCCCCTCACGCTGTGGGGGACACTTGAAGGACCACACCGGAAGTCCGGAACTCATCCTGGAGCCCAGAAATCTCAGCTCCTCCACACCCTACACCCCAACCTGTTCCTTGGTTTCAAGAGTGCCTGTTGTTTCAGTCGGCTGTAAGGTCAGCTGGCTCAGTTCTCTCAGGGGAGCCCCTCTTTGCTCGGGCAGCCCAGAACAGCCCAGGGCCAGATGTGTATACAGCTCATTTGGCAGCTTCCCACGCCCACACCACCAGCCCGATGCGGCCTCAGTGCAGGGGAGACCAGAGCTGTTCTTTCTAACGGCCCCGCTTGGGATTCCTGCACAGAGGCAGAAGAGAAAGGCCCTCGGACAAGGGCTACAGGAGAGAGGAGAAAAGCAGATGAGGTGGGCACAGGAGCGACCCTCTAGAAGGTGTCCTGGGCCCTCTGGAAGGTGCCCCTGGACTCCCTGGAAGGTGTTCCTGGCAGCTGAGGCTGCTCCCAGTCAACAAAGGGGAAAGTGTTTGCCGTGACCACGCCCACGGAGAAAGGCCCCACACTGCCTTTCCTGGAGAACAGAAGGGGGAAAGAGGAGACATTGATCCTTCCCACCCCATGGCGACTTGCAGAACGACCCAAGGACTGTGGAGGCTGGGGGCAGAGTTGGGCAGGCAGGCAGCCATCCCTAGGCTACCGCGTGCTGTCACCGGAAAGATGGTCTGAGCAGGTTCTCGTGAGCAGGACTGATAACACAAAGACCGCGGCCTTTGTAAAGTCAAATAGAACCCACCCAGAGGTACACTAGGTAGACAAAATGTGGCACGTACACACAGTCTTGTATTATTTGTACTAAAATGGAATGAGGATGGACCTGGAAAGCACTGTGCTGGACAGCGCAGATGGCCACGTGCGCACACGTTCATGTATACAAAATGTCCTAAATAGGCAAGTCCATAGAGACAGAAAATAGACTTGTGGGTGCCCTGGGCTGGAAGAAATGGAGGCAGTCCCTAAAGACCACAGGATTTTTTTTTTTTAATGGATGAAAATATTTCAAATTCCACTGTGGTAATGGTTGCACAATCCTGTGAAACTACAGAAAACCATTGTGTTGTGTACTTCAGATAGTTGAATTGTATGATAACGTAAATTAGAGCTCCATAAAGCCATTACCCAAAAAATTCCACAAAAGCAGAATTAGTCCCATGTATAAAGCAAGGACTTTTTGAGCCAGCACAGAGGTCAGGGGCTGAAGGGACGATTTTGTTAAGATGCTGAAGCTCAATAGACGCCTGTCTCTGGGTGCAATGTCACGAAAGCATTGAATCCACTCTAAAAGATGGACAATTTGTTTTTTTAAAGATTTATTTATGCATACAGAACTGGGGTACAGGCCAGAAGTGGGTGGGGTGGGGTGAGAGGATTCACCAGAGACAGAGTTGGGAGCAGAACAGTAAAGCTGACTATGTACACTGCTGAGGGGAGCAGCAGGTGGGACAGGAGAGGTCTGCTGGACCATGTGGGTCAGCTCCCTGGCCAGGAACCACACTCAGGCTGAAGCGGCTGCAGACAGCTTCATAGTGCTATACTTTAACCTGTTGCACCGCCAGGGAAGGCCCCAAAAGATGGACAATTTCAAATCTTGTTGTTGGTATCGAAAGAAGTGAGGGTAACCCCAAGGCAACATGCTCAGTTAAAGTGGCTGCCCGGGAGGTGGGGACACCCATCAGTGAGCAACATCATGAAATATAAATTTGGTTTGATTGTTGAGTTTTGTGCTGTGTACCTCGAGGCCACATTGCTGAGTCAGTTAAATGGTGGCTCAGTAAATGGTGGCTGCTTTTCTTCATGACAACAGCAGCTCTATTGATTAAAACCACACTAGACAGGCAAAGCCTGGAAGGCAGCAAGCCCCGGTGGCTGCAAGCACTGAGATCAAAGCCTGCGATCAGCTGCCCACTAGTTGTCTGAAGGAGGATTCCCAGGTCTGGTAGGGTTTTGAACCAGAATTTCCATCTCCTCCCACTCTGTGAGCTTTGATCAAGTGCAATCACCATAGAGCTCTTCACAAAGATGAACAGACATTCATGAATATGCTCAGAACTAGAACTTTGATTTTGACAAACATGAGATGAAAAGTAATTCGTGTGGGCAGCATGGTGGCAAGATAAGCTTTGCTGTGGAGGAAAGTGGATCAGCCCAACTGCTGGGGTGAGGCTGTCCACTCCGCTTTCACACCCCACAACCTCATATCCACGGGTAGCGAGCTGGATGAGGCGTCCACGATCGGGGAAGTCAAGCCAGGTGGGAGGGAGCCAGCTTGGTTTGCAGTCTGGAGTAAGCACGTTGAAGGGCAGAGAGTTTGCCACACCAAGATTTGCCTCTTTAGCATAAGCATTATCTTGAGCTGCCTATTGTTTTTAAAGATTTATTTATTGATCTATACAGAACTGGGGTATAGGCCAGAGTACAGGGGCAGTGAGAGGATTCACCAGAGACAGAGTGGGGTGCAGAACAGGCAGACTGACGAAGTACACTGCTGAGGGGAGCAGCGAGGAGAAAGGAGAGCTCTGATGTGCCACGTGGGTCACTCCCTGACTGGGGATGGAACTTGTGTTGAAGCAGCTGCAGCTAGCATCTCAGTGCTGTGCTTAAAACCCATTGCACCACCAGGGAGAGACCTAAGCTGGCTATTTTTAAGTGACAGCAGACCGAGGAGAAGTTCTAAAAGAAGACACAGAGAAATGGAAAATTATTTCTTGCTCATGGATTAGAAGAATTAACATTGTTATTTCTCTGTGTGATGCAAAGGGACATTTTATCCAAAGCAATATAGAGACTCAATGCAATCCCGTCAGAATTTTTATATAATTCCTCCTCCCCAAAATAAAACAAACATTACTGAAATGTATTGGCACAACAAAAGGCCTTGAATAGCAAAAGCAATCTTGACAAAATAGAATGGTGGTATCAGACTCCAAATATACTATAAGCCTATAATAACAAAACAGTATGGCGTTCGAACACAAATATACACAGAGACAAATGGAAAAGAACTGACAGTCCAGGAATAAACCCACACTTATATGGACGGTTAATCTACAACGAAGGAGCCAGAGCATACTATAGAGAAGGAAATTCTCTTCAACAAATGGTGTTGGGAAAATGGACAACTACATGCCAAAAAAGAAGTCAGAGTTGAACACTCTCACACTAGCCACAAAAATTAACTCAAAATGTATTAACATTATATGTAGTGACCAGAAACCATGCAAAACATGACGGATATACAGAAAAACACTCACAACATTGGCTTCAGTGATGTCTTTGGAGTGAGGGGGGAAAAAGCAAAAACAAGCAAATTGGACTATATCAAACTAAAAAACTTCTGCACAGTGAAAGACACTATCATGAAAATGAAAACACATACTGAATGAGAATGATGTGCGGATGGAGTGCTGATATATGCTCAGAGAGAGCAGGCTGGGGCCCACGTGCAGAGCCTGGCAGGGAGCAAGACAGTGTAGCTGCCCTCAACACGAACATGCCACTGCTCCACCCACGGGCCCAGATGGGGGCAGAGAGAAGACCGGTGGGGGGGTCCACTTGAGATGAGGACAGCATTTGGGGGTCCTGGGTGAAGGAAGTACAGGGCAGGGTGTCGCTGGAGAAGGCTGTCAGGGCAAGGCTCCCTGGAGGAGCCCCAGGAAAGATCCAGAGTCAGGGACACTGCGGCAGTCAGCAATGTCCTGAAGCTGCATTCAGGAAACCACTCAGCAGCCCAGGAGGAGGAAAGGACCTGGGTCGGCTGGCTGTGGTCCCTGCCTCAGCCCTGTGCTGCAGCCTGCGAATTTCCAAGGCCTGCACTGCTGGGTGATGTAGCTATTGTTCTGAATTTCCTGCAGCAACCTGAGGATGAAGGTGGGGAGGGGGGCAGGAATCCACGGTGTTCATTACTTCCTGGTTTTATTCACCCACTCATTCATGCATCCATCCACTCATTTGCTTACCAGGGGCTAGCCTAAGAGTTTGGGGAGGTGGGTATTTGGTTCCTTTCACACCTGTTGGGTACAGGTAGGCATCTCCTTTGGTCGCTGTTGAAAAGGGACCAATAATTGGCTTCAGTCATCAGTTTGGCGTATGGGAAATTGCTGTGTCCTGGTACGTGCTGGGAAAGGCTCTGTGCAGGGTCCCTAGGCGCTCTCACCGTGTAGCCTCTGTCTTCTCAAAGGGGTCAGGCAACTTAGTGCCTCCTTGGTATGGGGAGCTAAGGTTAATTGAGGGAGGTCCTGTAGGCCCAGGGAGAAACTATTACCATTACTTTAAAAATGTAGTTTACCTAGATTTAGGGATATCTCCAGAAACAAGTTTTTAATCAGAGAAAGCTATCTTAGGGCAGGGCCGACATCCAGAGGCAAGGGCTTGTCTCATGAAGTCACCCCTTGTGGTGTGAGAGCCCCTCCTCTCTCCTTGACATCCTGTCCCCTCAGCACAGGACCCTGGGCATCCCTAATTCGTTCCGTTTTACTTTAAAATTTGTAACCATGTAAAAACTTCCATACATCTGTTATTAAATTGAGTTTCCCTCTGTAACCCATCTAACCCATTTTGATTACTCATCCAGCCCAAGGAGAACCCAGAGCAGTGGGAAAGCTTCCCCTCTGCCTGGAATATTACATATTGAAGAAGGCAGAATAATAATACCACGTCTTGTGATTCTGTGGTAACACTTACACAGCCCCCAAATGACTGACAAATACTAATTCATTCTGTCTTCACAAGAATCCTCTAGAGTAGGTGCCATAGTTGCTGTTTCAGCCAGACAGACACCCTGGTGCAAGCGAGAGCAAAGAGGACTCAAGCCTGAGAGAAGAAGCTGAGGACAGGCACCCTCTAATGCCACCAGCAGGGTCAGCTCTGGGTTCAAGCCCCTCCCCCCCCCCCCGCCACCCCCTGCCTCGGAGGCCCCAGGGAGGACTTCTGAGACTCCACTTTTCTTTTTTTCTTTTAATATTTGTTTTACTTATTTATGCATACAAGAACGGGGGTGTAGGCCAGAGGTGTAGGGAGGGGGTGTGTGAGAGAGGCTTCACCAGAGACAGAGTGGGGAGCAGAACTGGCAGATCCACTGAAACAGTGATGAGGGAGCAGGGAGACAGGAGGGGCCTGCTGGGCCTGGGGGTCACTCCCTGGCCGGGGATGGAACTCGTGCTGCAGAGACTGTCGCAAGCTTGACAGTGCCGAGTCTAATTTTCAACCCTGACTCCCCACTCCCGTGCCCAGAGAAATCTAGAACTCTGCTTATAAAGGAGAATCCTTTGCAGTTAAAAAACATCTCCCAGGAGCCCCCTGAAAGATCCTTATAAGGGGGAATAAGAACCTTTGAATGCCTGAAACTTTGTGGGCCCCAGGTTAGCGTCCGCTCTAACACAGAGCCCAGGCCCTGTGCCAGCCCCTGGACAAAGGCCAGGTGCCTTTTGCCCCAGAAGTGGTACAGAAGAGGAAGTCACCCACCCTGGCGTGGCAGGCGTGGGCTCTTGGTATCCGTATTTTATCCTACTGGGATATGGCCACCGCTCAGGCCTTCCTCTCCCATAGTCATGGTCAGCCTAGGGGGAATGACCACCTGATTGGGCAGGTGGGGTAATGACAGGGCCAGGGCTAGCCGGGCCCTTACCATGGCCGCCCCTGGCCTCAGCAGAACAGTTGGAGAGCTGGTGTCCTGGAAACAGTATGAATGGGGTGCAAACCGGAGCCCAGCATACCTGGGAGAGAAGGCTCAGGGTTCAAGGGCACCGCTCAGAACTGGCAGTCATAAACACCAGGCCCAGCCTGAGCTTAATCACCACCATAAAAGTAATCACCTCCTAGGAGAGGCATGATGAGGGGGTTTTCTCAAAAGTGTGCCGCCCCAAGGCCGGCCCTGCCCACCTGTCTCCCCACTTGTGGAATGGGGGAGCCTGGCCGAGATCTGGCTGCGTGATACCTGTCACACCTGCCGAGGACTCAGCTTCCTCTCCTGGTATCCGTCAGCAGCCTCAACAGCTTCTGGCATTTCTGACTCTACCCGTATTAACAAAGTTTTATGGTTTTCTGTCACACAAGGACTCCAGGAGTCTGTCTCCAGTCTGAAAAGAATGGGGTTTTCTCCAAAGGGCAGAAGCTCTGAGAATGAGTGGGGATTTTCTAAGACCCGCTGGTTGGGCACAAACAGCTCCAGTGCTCAGCCCTGGCCTGGGACATGCAGGAGGAGTCAGGTGCTGGCTGGCACACACACCAGCCCCAGGTGCCCACGCTCCCTGGCGCCCACAGGTGTTGGTAGTTCAGCTCCCCACCTCCCCCACGCTCCCACTCTCTCTCACACACACACACACACACCACCCTCATGGAGTGCACGCCACACCTCACCTGGCCTGCCCACCCAGTTCCATACACGCACAGCTCGCAAGCACAGAACATCAACCCACACACAATGCACATCATCCCGGGGGACCCTTGACCGCAAGGACGTCAGACCCTCTCCGACTGCAAGAGCATTTATCTCCACACACGCTGGGCAGTGCGGGGTATGTTTGGCTGTTGGGTAGTCACATGAGGCGCAACAGCTATGGAGAAGTTGTGCTACATATCCAGACTCTTTCCCTGGGCTGGCTACCTCCACAGGCGTCCGCCTCCTTGCACGGCTGGCCATCAACAGCCTCTGGCCGGGCCCCTCCGACTGGCGTCCCAAGGCTGATCCCCACTGGGCTGACAGGTCACGTGTCCGTGTGGGTACCCACTCTGTGGCTGCGGACTATGAAGCTGTCTTATGACAATCCTGAGTCTGGCCCCCCAAAGAGGGGTGGTGAACCTCACCTAAATTGTTGGTTCACCAAAATAAGGGAAGAGAGGGAGGACAGGTAAAAAAGGAAGAAGAAGAACAAAGAAAAATGTTCGAGGTGTACGAAGACCCTGAGCCCCAGGGTAGTGTAAATACTACCCACAATGTCTGCTCTCTGTCCGTGTCAAGGGGACACAGATTTCAGATGGGTGATTCAGAGATATGAGACTTCAGAGCAAGGAATAACTAGGAAATGGATTTGAACTCAGCGGAGTTAACCTTCGAAAAGTAAATACGGAAAGATTTGGAAATGCTATGAGTCATCGGCTAGAACACATTCCTGAGAAGACAGCAGAAAGGGCAGGCGGTGAGGGTGAGGGGTGCACTGAGGGCTTCAAGGCCAGCAGCTACCTGTCCGTCCAGGGGCTACCGAAGGTGTGAGGGCAGGAGGGTGACAGTAGAGCCGGAGGCCAGGCTTGGTTAGAGCGTTGGGTAGAAAGCAGCTGGCACAGGTGAGCACTAAAGAGGCTGAAGAATGTCCGTGAGGAGCCACGTGATGTGGTGAGAGCCGTGGGGGGCAGGAATGGAGTCCAGAGCTAAGGAAGAAGGAAGAACCAGGAGGTCAGTGGCCAGCGCACTGTGATGAGCCCAAGAGAGGGGCGGAGCGTGGTTCAGACACGCTGAGGGCAGTTAAGGAGATTAAGGAAACAGGCAAGGTTTTCTCTTCTCGTGGAGCTTTTCATTCTGGTGGGGACAGGTCCCCCAAGTCTGCCAGAATTCCATAAGTAGGACAGGTAATTCAGATGTTTAAAAAACACAACGGAATGAGGTGATACATATTTTGAATTGCTCAACACAGTAAGAATATGTTTGGGGCTATCTACAGCTGGACGCTGACTCTGCTTGTGTCCCAAGTAGAGGCACCCACTGGGCTATGGACTGACCCCCACTGACGGCGAAGTCTGGAAGGACCTCTAGTTTCCTTAGGTGTAAGGGTGATGGGTAACATGGCCTTCCTCTGGGGTGTTTAGTGTTGCAGGTGACATGAGGAAGAGACCTGTCACATGAGATCTGCCATCATTCCATCACTCCACCACCCCACCCATCCCCGTTGGGAGGGCAAGGACTCCTGGTTTAAGATGTGGGGAGCGGAAGAGGGTGTCAGAGGCAGGCTCAGTTTGCATGGCTACCTCCCTGAAAACTGGATTTGCAAGACTCAGTTTTGCATGGTGGCGGACGTTTGCATGGTACTCCTTAAAGCCTGTGCTATGGACTCTCTGATCACCTCACTGTCACCCCCTCTAGTGACCTTCTGCCCTTCTGAGCCCATGTTCTGGCCAGCCTGGAGGGCTGGGCAGCTGGTTGCCCAGCTGATCCCTCCATACCTGATCCCTCCTCCCCACGATGACCTGGCATCCAGGCCCTGCAGAAATTCTCTCCAACCCTTTGGTTTATGAAAACAGGGGCCCTCCTCCTCTTTGTCCCTCCAGACTGGCTCCATCCCAGGCAATGTCAGGAAGACCTCCCAGGCTTCTCCCCCCGGCCCCCACCCCCGTCTTCCTCCTAGAATCTGTGATTAGATATCCGAAGTGGGCCTGGGCTCAGGCAATCCAGTGACGTGTTCCTTTGCAGCTTTAATCCTTACAGAAATGATGAAATAAGCACCATTTCTATTTGAGAGCTGAGGAAACTGAGCTGCAAGATTAAGAATAGCTTATGCACTAGCGAACAAATGAATGGGAGAGGCAGAACTCCACCCAGCCTGCCCCGGAGCCTTGTCTCACCTCCTGCCTCACAGCTCCCTCTCTCCCTGTTCCTGTCGGAGATATAAATGCCGGGCACACCCCAGGCCATAGACTTTTATAACCTCATTTAATCCTCACAATTAAATCTAGGAGGAAAGTACAAGTAGCCACATTACAGGGTATGGAAGCTTAGAAACTTCTAACATATTTCCTAAGGTCACACAGCACTTACATGAAGTGATCAGAATTCCACCCATCCCTTCGAGCTCTGAAGCCCAAAGTTAAGTCCCCCAGTCCCCTGGGTCTAGAGACCTCGAAGTGAGAGATGCAGGAGAAAGGAATGCTGGGAGTAAAGCCGTGGCTCTGATCAGCCAGCACCTCTGCTAAGGCGGGTGTGGGGGAGGCTCAGGCATCCCAAGACAGCTCTCGCTTTCCCCACACCCCATGAGCAGACACACCTGCCAGCCTCTCCACCTCTGCAAATTCCTACTATCATATCCAAAGTGCTCTCGGGGTTATGATAAAAATGAACTAATTTTCATTTTGCAAATTGTCTAAAACAGGACTGGGACTAACGTGGAATAGCAAGAAAACATAAATCAAAACCTCAGATAGGGCCCTCCCTGGGGATGCAACGGGTTAACGCACAGCACTAGGAAGCTGTCCGCAGCCACTGCAGCCGGAGTTCGATCCCCAGCCAGGGAGCGACGACCCACATGGCGCAGCAGACCTCTCCTGTCTCCCGGCTGCTCCCCTCAGCAGTGGACTTCTCTATCTACCTGTTCCGGTCCCCACTCTGTCTCTGGTGAATCCTCTCACCCCCCTGCACCTCTGGCTTGTACCCCAGTTTTTGTGTGCATAAATAATCATTAAAAAAATAGAAAGAGCAACATGATTCATTTCTAAATCTCCCTGAAGTTATGTTTTACTATTAATGATCTTTGAATTAATTTGACTTTGAGTGATTGAATGTAGGTTTAAGGTTAAGAAAGCCTTAAACCTGAAATCATACTTGATCAGAGCTTTAAACTTCTACTCTCACATACAAAATAAAATGTACCACAGTAATGCTTGAAAGGGACTCTGGGACTCTGCTGCGATGCAGACACGCGCTCTCCTCTGGGAGCCCACCCTGCCTCCTGTCGCTCATCTCCCTCCCCTCAGGCCAGCTCCCTTCAGGGAAGCTGACGGCACAGAGGTAGACTAAGGAAGGACTGATGAGTCCAAGAGCAGAAATGAGTGACTCGAGGGAGGGTCTCTTCTCACGCTGACCCAGGCCGCGTCAGGCTTGTACAGGAGACTGTAGCTGAGACTGGGAGCTGCAGGCCAGGCCAGCGTGGCCAGGAGCTGAGCTCACGGGAGCAGTCATTGAGCAAGGTTTTGACGATGGCAGTCTCAGAATCTGCAATTCTTGGAAAAGACTGAGTAAGCAGGGCCCGCCTGGGAAGAAAGCATCTGGAGGTATGTCCACACAGCAGACCCACCACCTTGCCAGAATGAACCATGAACCGTATCTGCCCACTGCTGGGGCCTGGAGAGCCATTTCTGGAAGCTGAGTCAGAGCAGGTGGGCGGTAGTGGGCCTGGTCAACAAGTGAGTCACCACTGAACTTGCCCATCAGGAAATGAGCCTGGAGGGGCAGGTATGTGTCTCGATGCCCACGGCCAGCCCCAAGCCAAAAGTCCCTGGGGGCAGTCAGGTCCCAGGCTGGCCCTCACTGTGGTCCCAGTGAGGCTCTGTTACTGCGCTCTCTGTTACTGTGCACAGCTTTTCCTGGGGCCTGACAGCACTCCCTCCTCTCAGGGCCATCTTTAACTACATCTTTAAAAACCACAGTTGGGGCCCTCCCTGGTGGCGCAGGGGGTTAAAGTGCAGCACTGAGAAGCCAAAGCCACTTCAGCACGAATTCGATCCCCAGCCCTGGAGGTGACCCACATGGCACAGCAGACCTCTGCTGACCCGCCCGCTGCTCCCCTCAGCAGTGTTCTTCATCAGTTGACCTTTTCTGCTCCCCACTCTCTCTGGTGAGAGAGCCCCTGCGCCTCTGGCCTGTACCCCAGTTCTGCATGCATAAATAAATAAATCTTCAAAAAAAAGAGAAAACCACTGTTGACTCCCTTCTCTCTGGGAGGACAGGAGAAAGACCCAGAAAGTCAAGGGCCCCAGGTCTAGATGCCAGCCCTGCCTCCCTCGCCCTCCCCTCCACCCATCAGTCAGCTCAGCTGGGGCCTGGGCCCCTGGAGGGAAGGGAGAAAGGAGGCAGAGTTTCTTTGTTCTCAGTGTTCCTGAGACATTATCCACTTCCCTGTGAAGTTCCCTCCCTCCTGGGGGGGGGGGGGGGGAGCCGCCTACCCCCCTCCCCAGAAGAGGTGACATCACTGCTCCAGGCTGGTAGACACGTACACACTTTCTGTCCCACCTGTCTGTCCAGTGCCCTTCCACCTCCCCCACTCACTTTGCTGCAAAATGTCCCCTTCCGGTGTGGAGGCAGACTGATCCTCTCTAAACACCGACTGGATCCTGTCACTCCCCAGCTCAGAGCTTCCCATTTCTTGAGTCTAAAGGTCAAGCGCTCTGAGCCCTCCCCTCCTGGCACTGGCTGCCTCGCCCAGCCCAGCAGGCTGTGCCCTGCCTCCCAGCGCCCCTCCCCGTCACCTGCACCTGCTGAAATCTTGCCCTTCCTGCAAGGCCTGGCTCCAGCCTCGCCATTCATTCTGCAAACATTTACTGAATGAAAAATCACACGCGAGGAACACATTCTACTCTGGTCGCCAAGGCCGCTCGAGACAGCCACTCGCAGGGACCCCAGGAACAAGCCTCCGTTGCACCCCTGGGCTGCGAAACAGCTGCCTGTGCTCCCCTTCCTGACAGTAAACGTGAGCTGCAGGCGTGGAGCTCCTGCCCACCAGGCAGGTTCGGAATCTGTACCCTGGGAGCCTCCTGCTGACTTTGGGAGCCCTGTATCATTATCCTTACTCACAGGCCAGGAACCCCAGGTAAGTTACTCAGAGAAGTAGCTGTCCAGGGTCCCCACAGCAGCACCAAGGCAGCTCCCTCAAAGGCAAAGTTCCCCTAAGCACCCAGCACAAAGAACTTGTTGGATTCTTGGATGAATGACTGGCCCCATGACTCATTTCTACCCTTCTTCCCTCCCCTCTCCCCCACATCCTCTTTACCCTGCCTTCTCCTAAAGATCCAGAAATCAGCAGAGGAAAAGGCTGTGATTCTTGTCATTGATTCCAGCCATTAGAATTTGACTTCAGGAAGGATTCTACAGACTGGAAATTGCCCAAAAGAGGTATTTCAGGACAGAAAGGCTGTACACCAGGTCACAGTTTACTCTGAGTCCCGGCTCTTCCCTCCATCCTGCACCAATTCTAGCAGGACTTGGGTGAGGCAAGAATGAGAAACAAGACCAGACGTGTAAGGGGGCAAAAGGGGGCCTAAATTCAGTGACTCATCATCCTGGGACTCTCCAGGTGAACAGGGGACCTGGTCAGTCCCTGGGGAGACGCCACTGTGTGTCTGTAAACTGAACCAGCAGGGGAGGAAGAGCTGTGTTTATCCCCAAACTCAGAGGTAGCCATGGCAACAGAGCTATGGCCGGCAGGGTAAGGAGCAAAGGTGAGGGCCAGCTGCCAGCCTGCCAACCCAGGCTGACTGCCCAGATCAGGCCAGCCTGGCATTCTCTGCCCAAGCACCCCCTTGTGGGGAGAGCCGGTCGTGAGAACTGGGGAGAGTCCTGAAGGAGCGAGCACCCATTTCACAGATCTACCGGGGCTCCCATTTCCTGCAGAGCTACACTCTGAGCCAGAGGGAGCTGCTCCCACTGATTCTCCCCAGCCCAGGCACTCGGTATCACCCGACAAGATGATCACAACTACTAGTCTTCTTCTTTTGCTCTTTCCAAAACTTCCAGCTGGAGCCATCTGGCCAAAATGCAGTTCTAATCTCTTCTGTTCAAGTTTCAGCGTCCTTGCAGACAGTAGCCTTTGGGGCATCCCAAGGGAACTTGCTATAAATAGTGGCCTGACCTCAGTCCCAGAGAGCATTCTGCACGTGGGTGGTTCACAAGCGCCTGCGTTCATAACACGTTTCTCAGTGGATATAGCGCAAAACAAAGCTGAGAAGCAGGGAAGTGAAAGCGCCTCATGGTTTCATGGTCCCCTTTATCTGATCCTCACCAGCCTCTCCCATTGCAGCTTCTGCTTCTTCTTTTCATCTACAACCCATTGACCCATTGACTTTCCACAGTCACCCTGGGACTTACAATCCAGTTGGAGAGAAAGACAGCAGGCAAATAGTGAAAATGAAAATATAAACTGAGCAATTTAGATATAAGGATGATATAGAATTGCATGTGGAAAGGTCTTGGGTAAGCCAGCAGAAACAGAAAAGAGGTCACGGTGGTCATTTCAAAAGGGAGAAATGGTATAGAGGGAGAAGACCAGGCCATTCAGATTCCAGTCAGCCACCTTAAGGTTTTGGGTCTTTACCTTAAAAGAAGAAGAACATATATACCAGGGCCCTCCTGGTGGCGCAATGGGTTAACGCGCACGCTAGAAAGCTACTGCAGCTGCTTCAGCATGAGTATAATCCCCGCCCAGGAGGTGACCCACGTGGTGGTGCGGCAGATCTCCCCTGACCACCCGCTGCTCCCCTCAGCAGTGTACTTCCTTGATCTGCCTGTTCTGCTCCCCACTCTGTCTCTGGGAAAACTTCTTACCACCCCTGCACCTCTGGTCTGTACCCCAGTTCTGTTTGCATAAAAAATAACTCTTTAAAATAATAGTAATTATATATATATATATATATCAATAACAATCGAGATATATGTATAATTTTACCCAACAATAGAAGAAAGTGTATTTTTTCTCAAGGGAACAATGGACATTCACCAGGACAGACCATATTCTGGATCATAAAAACAAATCTAAACAAATTTAGTAAAATAAAATCATACAATCCATGTTGTCTGATCCTAAGAAGCTTATGCGAGATGTCAGTAACAGTATCTGAAAAGTCTTAAGATATTTAGGAATTAAACCACACACTTCCAAATAACCCAAGGAAAAAAGAAATCACAAGGTAATATTGGCGATTTGAAATTAATTAAACACTGTGACACAGATAAAGCAGTACATACAGAAGATGTATAGCATGAAACACTTATTTAAAAAAACAAATGAAAGCCTTTAAATGAAAATCTAAGTTTCCAAGTCAAGCAACAGGGGGAAGAATGAAAGCAAATGAATGAAAGCAAAGCAGGGAGCTCTCTCCCCACGCACCTGTGACTCTGCGGGTGACTCCCTTTTCCTTTCTCCTTTTCCTATTAAAGCTGTATAAATATAAATAAATATAAATAAATAAATACAATGTAGGGGTCCAGGGAACAAAACAACAAGAAAGGAAAAGACAGGAAATAGTCGACTGTAAAGCAGAAATCAATGACCAGAACAACAGTAGAAGGAAGCAATGAAACCAAAAGATCCTTTTAAAAATACACATATCTATTTATGCACACAGAACTGGGGTGCAAGCCAGAGGTGCAGAGTGGTGAGAGGATTTAACCAGAGACAGAGTGGGGAGCAGAGCAGGCAGATCCGTGAAGTGCACTGCTGAAGGGAGCAGCGGGCGGGTCAGCAGAGGTGTGCTGTGACATATGGGTCACGTCCGTGATGGGGATCGAACTCTTGCTGAAGCGGCTGCTGCTAGCTTTGCAGTGCTGCACTTTAACCCATGGTACCACCAGAGAAGGCCAAAAAAAGTCTTTTTAAAAAAAAAAAAAAGATCAAAAAATATTGATAAACCTCAAGCCCAGGAAGAGGGTAAGAACACACGCAATGATTATCTGCAATGAAGAGGGGGTAGACTCGTAAAGCCCACAGACAGTACAAGGTTGATAAGGAAATATTTCGAACAAACTTGGTGCCTATACATTTGACAACTTGGATAAAATGGACAAATTCCTTTAAAAATGCAAACAGAGAGTAAGGAAGATGGTGGCCCCGTGAAGAGGCCTGGGCTCTCCTCCAACACACACAATAACCCTGATGCAAAACAAAGCCAAAAAACCCTGCAGGGAAAACTGACTGCCTTGCAAAAGGGAGCATTAGCGCAATGGAAAGTGCAGGGGAAGCCTCAAGATCGCAGGGCAGACAGCCCCAACCCGAGGACAGCTGCCGCCCAAGCCCCTACAGCTACTGACTCCCCACCATCTGGTCTCCTGACACCTTGGACTTCACCGGACAAAGGCTGGTGAGGCCTCCCTCGTGGCCCATGGGTTAAAGTGCAGCCCTGCAAGGCGCTGTGGCCACCTCAGCGCGAGTTCGATCCCCGGCCAGGGACTGACCCGCATGGCCCAGCAGCCCTCTCCTGCCCCCGCTGCTCCCCTCAGCAGCGTATTTCAGTAGATCTGCCAGTTCTGCTCCCCGCCAGAGGCGCCTCCTTCCCCACCGTGGTCTTCCACTAGCCTTTGTCTCTCCACTCCGCCCACCCCCAGGGCCCGTCATGTCGGCAATTTGAGCCCAGACTCCCTTGCTTCCGAGTTTTCTCCACACCTGTCCACTCATCTTGCAGCGACAAAGCCCCCAGGGTACAGATTATGGCGACTGTGGCTCCTTTCCTCACAGAGGCTTGCTGTGCGGCCCTCACTGGGATGGAAAACCGCTCACGCATCCCCTCAGGCAGCGCGGATGTCACCTTGTGAGCCACGGCCTCCTCTCTGTCCTGCTCTTCTTGTGAGCAGAGTCAGGGGTCTGTAGGGGGCACTTCTGTCAAAACCCAGCTCTGCCAAAACGGGGGGGGGGGGAATGCACGGGATTATGGTGATGGCACACGGGTGATTTGGTGATGGGAAACCCACGGGGATTACAATCGAGATGGAAAAAAAAATGTACAAAATGATGTAAAAATAAACTTTTGTAATAAAAAAAAAAATTCTGGTTAAAAAAAAACCAGCTCTGCCACTGACCAGCGCTATCTCTTTCAGGCTCAGCGTCAATGTCACTTCTCCCGGGATCTAGAGCAAAGCCAGTGGCTGCTGCTGTGGTCGCCCCTGTCAAGGGCCTTGACTTGTCCTGGTGCAGCACCAACCACCTTCATCGTGTCTGTCTGCTGCTTGACCAGCCTCGCTGACCTGAACCTTCCTGAGGAGACCGTCCCTCAGCCTTGCTGCCCACAGCAGAGTAGGGCACCACTTCCTCCTTTCGTTCCCTGACAAATCACTTTTTCATTATTTTATTTATGTATACAAGAAACTGGGGTGTAGGCCAGAGGTGTGGTGATGGGGGGCAGGGGTGAGCAGACTCACCAGAGGCAGAGTGGGGAGCAGAGCCCGCAGATGGGCTGAAACACACGCTGAGGAAAGGAAGGAGAGGTCTGCGCCCTGGGGGTCCCTCCCCGGCAGGGATGAGCTCAGGTGGTTGTGCTGATGGTGCTGAGACTTAGCCCTAGGCCTCCAGGCGGGACTCCCCGACAAGCCCCTTGGGAGAAAAGTCTACCCTGCCTCCACACCTGAAGTCCTGAACCTCGACATTCACCACCTTGCTCCAGCTCGTCCCTTCCTGGCGAGCTCTTCAGTGCTCAGCTCCTCGAAGGCCGCTTCCTCAGCCCTCCTTCTCCTTGACCTTCTCCCTCCAGCTCTCCCCACTCCCGGCCCCTCCCTCCGTGGAGCTGACCAGAGTCGGCCTCCCCTTCTTTCCCTGGTCTCCTTTTCTAGCCTTTTCTCCCTCCATCAGGCTGCACCCACTTCTGTCTGATCCTTTTCCCCAGACCACTCACCCGCACCGGCTCTCCCCAAATCCTCTAGGTCAGTGACTGTCAGAAACACAAGCTTGGCCGTTTGCTCTGAGCACAGGGATCAGGGCAGTTTTTCTAGTTTGAGCAAAGGTCCAAGGGGCTTCTGCACTCTGAACCCCATGCCCTATTTCTCTCCCAAGCTGTAGTCTTGATTTTCTAGCTGCTCACAGGACAGTTTCTCAGACGGGCTGGTAAATCTGCCAAGCTCAAAGCCAAAGGGAGAGCCGTGGCCGCAGAGGGGTAATTCTGAGATCGGCCATGCGGTCTTCCACGTCAGCCTCTTTTCCACAGACTCAGTCACAGCAAACCCTGCCCTGTGCCAGGCTGAAAGGAAAGAACTGGTGATGTGTGGAGCAGAAGGCTGAGGGGAGTGAGGACAAAATAAAAGGGCCGTGGCAAGGCAGCAAGCCCACGGGCCGCTGCGGGGGTCAGAGCCTTCTTTGACCCTCATGAAGACTCTCGAGTAGATACAGCTTCGTGTGCAGCGGAGGAGCGCAAGGTGATGGAACGTGGCCCTAGATCACGGCGGGGCTTGAGCCCAGGTCTTTCAGTACCGAGCGCCATGACCCGCCTCCGTGGCCTGAAGAGAGGCCACGGACAGCTCTGAAGAACCTGAGCTGAGCCGGAGCGCCAGAGTCGCCTGGGCATAAGGACCAGAGAGGACACCCCAGGGCACAGAGTTGGTTTGGCCAGGGAGGGTGCGGGGCAGCCCAGGGAGCTGAGGGGACCCACAGAAGGGCCAGAGGCCCTGGACTCCTCGCCACGCTGCAGGGTTGAAGGTGCCTGGCAGCCACACGCTCCTGGGAGCTCAGCGTTCCAAGCCTTGTCCCCGGGGACAAACCCGTGGTCCGAGTGCAATGGCAGCAATGATACCAGAGCATTCTTTGAGCCTCCCACTCTGAGGTGAAGGAGCTGCCGGATCCCGGAAGCCGTCCCCGCTCCGTGCCGGACAGAGGGCACCAGGCCTCCGTGGGGGAAGGGCCTCCTCCAGAGAAGCAGCCGAAGCCTGGAGAGCTTCAGAATGGGCCAACCCCCATTCAGCTGCAACCCCCATGACCCCACCTGCCCCCACAGCCTATTCCCCTCTCTCTCCTCAGGATCCCTGGCCACGTTTCTTGGACTCCAGCCTCAACCAGCACCCCCTTTTCATTCAGTTTTTAAAATCAAAATAATTTTCAGAGCTCCCCTATATGCCAGTTTTAGGGCTCAGCACACCCTCCCTGTGCCCCAGAGGTCCTTCCCACCTCTCCCTCCTTCTTTCCCTTCCTCTATGGCTCTGCCCCCACTGGGCAGCACCCCCACCCCAGACCTCACTGACCCCCAGGGTTGCTGGGGGGGGGTCATCCACTGGCCGCCTGGCTGCCTCCGGCCCCTGCCAGCACCAGGCCTCTCCCTTCCTCCAGCACACCCCCCACACCCCGGGGAAGTCCTTTCAGGAGTCACTCTTAACAAGATGATGGGGATCAGCCCCTCCCCATATAAGCTAAAGACACCCCCCACCCACCCTCACACCTCAGTTGCTATTCTAAATGCCTCCCTCCTCAGGGCTGAGCCAGAAATTTCCAGCCTACATGATAAAGCAAAACCTGACGGGTTTCAGGACCTCATAATCTTCCCTAATCTACCAATCTCCCACCATCTTGTTTCCCCAGAGCAGTGGGCTCCAGCCTTCTCTGGGAGAATGTGGGGAAGGGCTGACCTACCCTTATCAGGGCCATCACTGAGTTGACTCAAGAGTTAAACCTGCCTCTCAAGTTCTGGCTCCGGTCAGCAAGATACAAGATACGAGAGTCCAAGGCAAGTTTGGGGGCGGGGAGCCATTCCCCCGGTTCAGGGCTCCCTACCACTGAGCCACTTGACTCCACAGTGCATCTATCTGTCTTTGTCCCCAGAGCCGCTCCCCAAGGCTCCTCCTGCTCCAGCTTCTCCCCAGACCGGCACCAGGACCGGGACCGGGACCCACCTCACACTCATCCCCTCTCAGGCCAGTCTCCCACCCACGCCAAGTCCCAGTGCTGGGAATCGTCTCCTTCTTCCCCAGCTCAGCCAGGTTCTCAGGCTGAATGAAAGGTTCCGCACACTGAGGGATCTGGACGTGGAGGAGAGCAGGCTGGTGCTGGAGCCTGAGGTCAGCATTTGCCCTGTGCTGCAAGAGGTCAGGAATGTGACCTCGATATCAGCTGCGGGAGATAAGGCCCCCAAACTGAGCCTCCACAGGCCCCTGAAGTTCCAAGCAGCTGGAAGTGGGGTAGGATCATAGAAGAATCTGGAAAGGAGCTTTGTTAAGAATCCTGGGATCTGGACCCAATCCCCGGTGGAATTCAAAGTCCCTCAGAGGCCGCCAGTGACAAGAAACCTAATGCATTTGTGTCATCTTCGCCTTTAAACTGACCCCCCACCTCTGCCCCCTGGATGTGTTGGGGTCTTACTCTGCAGTAACCAGTATCCATTCGGTGAATAACTGAGTGATGGTTTCCACGCGTTGCCACGCAAGGAGATAGGCTGGTTGGGCTCATTGTTCCTCTGCAAACTGAAAGGCTGAAGTTCAGTTTCGTCCTTCCCTAGAGGACCCAAGCTGGATAACTCCGAGCTTAGCAAAAATAGCGAAGACAACGCATCACATGTTGAATACATTCTTCATTGTGCAATTCTGCACAACATGACAATTTTAGAAGCCACTGGGGAGGTGGGAAGGGGAGTGTGAAGATGGAAGGAGGAGGAATCTGGTTGGCTGACACCTCTGATTGCCCAGAAACTTCCATTGCAAAATGAGTGGCATTTATTTGTATATTATTTTGCATCCAATTTGCATTCTGGCCTTCAGGCCAGCTCCTGCCCCTGGCCAGCTCCCGCCCTGACCTGCCTCTGGCTGGCTTCCTTAAGTATAGAGAAGCTAGGGTCCTCCCTGGTGGCGCAACAGGTTAAAGCGCAGCACTGTGAACCAGCCACGGCCACTTCAGCTTAATTCCGGGCCAGGGACAGGACCCACATGGCTTGGCAGACCTCTCCTGTCTCCCCCGCTGCTCCCCTCAGCAGTGTGCTTCATCAATCTACTTTTCTGCTCCCCACTCTGTCTCTGTGAACCCTCTCACTGCCCCTGCACCTCTGGCCTGTACTCCAGTTCTGTAGGCATAAGTAAATAAATCTTTAAGAAAATGAAAGTATACAGAGGCTGTCCCCACCAGAGACTGGCAGGCCTGGGACAATCAAGACGAGCCCCCCCCCACCTCCCACCTGAGCCGCACCTCCCCCTGGCTGACCCACTCGCTGGTCCCTTGCCCTCCCAGGCCTCCTCGCCTGTCTTCCCCCATGGCTCCAGTTCAGCTGGCAGCTCAGTGAGAACCAATAGGTCCACTCCAGGGCAAGAGCATAGATCCAGGGCCAGCCAGATCCTGCCAGACAGGCCAGCTGCTGGTGGTAACCAATCTGAGGTCCCTGTACTGAACCCCCCTCCCCACAGGAGGTGGTCACCCAGTTTCAGGGGTGCAGGGAGTACTGGGAACCTCCCCATACCTCTATCCCTCTTAACCATGCCCTGGAGGAGGTGGCCCCCTGGAGAGAGGCCGGGGGTGGAAAGAGCCCCATGCAGGGAGCCCCAAGAAATGTCCCAGTAAGGTGGGGAGGGGCTGGCCACCAGGACGGGGTCTGGTCAAATGTCTGTGTGCTTGCCCCAGGCCCCAGGCCCCAGGGGCCACATTACAATGTCCAGGAGGGACTCTGGTCTCTTTCATTCATAGATGTTTTGCCACAAGTCGAACAGGACCTGACACACAGTCGTGGCCAAAAAATATTTACTGAACTGTAAGAGCTCAGGAAGTGCGTGTCTGCCCAAAGATGGAGGCCAGGATGACGGAAGAGCCAGCACAAGTGAGGACGCCATGCGGCCCCTTTTCAAACAGCTACTTGTTCTGCAAGGCCAGGCCCCCTGGGAGTGAGTTGCAGTGGGGAGAAGTGGGAAGGGCGTTCAGAGAGAGATTGTTTTCAGGAGTCTGATCGAGTTCGGTGAGTGAATGTGTGTGGGTCTCACACACATCGGCTGACCGGCGGGGACTCCCGGAAACGCACGCCTGCCTGCCAAGTGTGGGGAGCCGAGCGTGTAAAGAGTAGATTTGGGGTTCAGGATTGGGTTTCTCTCCCTCTTCTCTAGTATTCAACTTTTCCTCCCCAGGACTCTTGGGGTTCCAAGGTCCCCAGTGTGGGTGGCAGACTGTGGAGACTAATTCCCATCCCACTTGCTCATCTCCCAAACCCTCAAATTCTCCCCCTGCCAGGTGTAGGGGGTATAATCACTTCATTTCCTGCCTGAAACCACAGCCACCAGTGCCCTCGTGGGCCCAGCTGGCCAGCCCCTTCTAGGGCACAGAGGGTGGTCTGGGCAGGAGTGGGGGAGGGCTGGGGAGGGCCGATCCATCCCCTGGGGAGGCAGCGAGCCTCCTCACCTGCCTGGAGGGCCGGCAGGTAGCTGGCTAGATTGCTCTGGGGGGGCGGGGCTGGGGGCGGGGCCAGTCGGCCCCTCCTCTTCGAGATAAAACAGTGGCGCTGGCAGACCTGAAACCTACTGCAGCCCCAACCTGATTGCTGGCCTCTCACCTCCCCGCTCCAGCAGCATGAACTACACCACCCGCTCCACCATGTCCACCAGCTACCGGTCCCTGGGCTCTGTGCGGCCCCCCAGCCAGCGGTTCCGGCCGGCCACCAGCTCGGCCAGCGTCTACGCAGGCGCTGGGGGCTCTGGCTCCCGGATCTCCAAGTCCAGCTACACCAGCTTCAGGAGCAGCCAGGTGTCCGGAGGCCTGGGGTCCCGGGTGGCCAGAGGTCTGGCAGGCATGGGGAGCATCCAGGGCGAAAAGGAGACCATGCAAGAACTGAACGACCGCCTGGCCATCTACCTGGAGAGGGTGCGAAGCCTGGAGTCTGACAACCAGAAGCTAGAGAGCAAGATCCGGGAGCACATGGAGAAGAAGGGACCCCAGGTCAGAGACTGGAGCCATTACATGAAGATCATCAAGGAGCTAAAGGAAGAGGTAAGGGGTCAGGGGGGAGCCCCCCCCCCCAGCCCTGTAAGCCCGCCCTTTTCTCTTCGTGCCCCTCCTTAGGAACTCCTAGCCAAGGACTGGAAGTTTTCAAGGGTGGGCTCCACGGGCTCCCTCCCCCACCCCTACCCCGCCCCAATGCCCCAGGAGGGGGGTCGGAATGCCCGGGATTTCCACATACACAGGCCCCCAAAGGTGGTGACTGGCATGGGAGGGCCCCTTCCCAGCAGAGAGTGGGGAAGGGGAGGGGTGTACCCAGCAAGAGGGAAGGGGAGGTGAAAGCAGACCAGAGGCCTTCTGGCCAGGGGCCGACAGTTGCAGGGTTTTGGAGGGTTAAGCGGATGTACCTAAGGCTGAGTCATCTAGGAGTAAACAGGACGCCTGCCTGTGGGAGGGGCCGGTTTCGGGGGTGGGGGGCCCAGAGAGGGTGGTGAGCAGGTCCACTCAGAAGAACCGCCAGGTGCCGGCCAGGGAGACAACTTGGTAGCTGCTCTCTTCCAGCCAGGCTGGCCAGCAGTGGGAGACTGGAGGAACAGCAGGACCTGGGACGCCAGGAAAGGAGGGGACAGCGTCAGGGCACAGGAGGAAGGGGCGGGAGAGTCCGGGCTGTGCCAGGGCCCAGCAGGTGCTGTGGAGACACTCGGCCCGCCCCGTCGCCAACTTCCTGTTCACCACGTAACCTTTCTCCACAAACCCCCAGATCTATACAAATTCCGTGTACAATGCCAGCATCGTCCTGCAGATTGACAATGCCCGGCTGGCTGCTGATGACTTCAGAGTCAAGTAAGCCCGGGGCTAGGGAGCCGGGTGGCAGCGAGGTCCCAGGAGGGCTGGGGCAGGTGGCAGCTCATAGCGGGGTGGATTCAGCTGCCGGTGGACGCATGAGACTCCATGAATTGATCTCACGTAACTCCGCTGACGGGCAGTGTCCTCCGGCTGCCGCGGCGCTCAGAAGGCCACCGCCTGACCGCTGGCTCGGCTGGGGCTGGTTCACATGGCTGCTCTTAGGAGGTGGTGTGCGTTGAGCAGGTTCTGGATCGGAGAGGCCCCTCTGACCATCCCCGCCCCCACAGGTATGAGACAGAGCTGGTCATGCGCCAGTCCGTGGAGAGTGACATCCACGGACTCCGCAAGGTCATCGATGACACCAACGTCACTCGGCTGCAGCTGGAGACGGAGATCGAGACCCTTAAGGAGGAGCTGCTCTCCATGAAGAAGAACCACGAGGAGGCGAGCAGGGGCCCCGGCCAGGCAGCCACCAGGGCTCCCAGACAAGCCTGGGTGGGAGCAGAGATGGGCAGGCAGGCCTGCCCACACGTAGCCTCGCTCGCAGGAGGGTTTAGACAGCCCGGCTGTTCTCGGGCAGACGGTTGGCACTCTCGGGGAGTCATCTGAGTGACCGCAGGCGGAGGCTGAGAAGACGGGGTGAGAAAACATGAGTTGGGGACGAAGGTAGAGGCGGCCAGGTGAGCAGTGAGGAGTGGTGGGGGCTGAGGCCATGGAGAAGGCAGGGCCTGCTGGGAGCAGGTACAGTGTGGAACAGGTTCGTGTAGGGAGAGTTGAAAGAGGGACAGGGCAGAGTGAGGAGAGAGGCCCCTGACTTCACCCCTGTGGAGGAGAGAGCCCAGAACTGGCACTACCCAGAGCAAAAAGCTGTTTTCCAGCTGATCCTGTCGGCCTCCTAGAAGTGGGGTGAGCCTTCCCGCAGCCACCCCCTCAAGCCCTCCTCTCTCCTTTTGTGCCTCCCTGCTGCAGGAAGTCAAGGGTCTGCAAGCCCAGATTGCCAACTCTGGGTTGACTGTGGAGGTTGACGCCCCCAAGCCTCAGGACCTCAGCAAGGTCATGGCAGACATCCGGGCCCAGTATGATGAGCTGGCTCGGAAGAACCAAGAGGAGCTGGAAAAGCACTGGACTCACCAGGTGCACGAAGGCAGGGCTGCAGGCCAGCCGGGCCCTGAGGCCCAAGGGTGCGGGTGGAGGCGCACGGAAGGGCAGCTAGTGACCGCCCCTCCCTACAGATCGAGGAGAGCACCACAGTGGTCACCATGCAGAGCACTGAGCTGGATGACGCACAGGCCAACCTCACGGAGCTGAGACGCACCCTCCAGTCCCTGGAGATCGAGCTGGAATCCATGGGAAACCAGGTGAGAGCCCCACTTCCCTGCCCACCTCCTTTGGCCCCTGGCCGCTGCCAGTCTCAGCCCAAGTCCCGCCCCTCCCTCACCAGCTCCTTCCGCTTGAGAGAGTCATTTCCCTGAGCCCACCAGCACTCCCCACTGCTCCTACCCCCCCCCCACCGGCACGGAACACAGTAGGCGCTCAGGAGAGCTTCCAGGAGTACGGAAGTGAGCAGGTGTGTGTGCTGGATGCTCTCCCAGGGGTGCAGGCCCCTCTCCTCTCTCGCGGGGCTCACCACCCCTCTTCTCTGTGGCCCACAGAAGGCCGGCCTGGAGAACAGCCTGAGAGAGGTGCAGGCCCACTACGCCCTCCGCATGGAGCAGCTCAACAGGATCCTGATGCACCTGGAGTCGGAGCTGGCCCAGATCCGGGCGGAGGGGCAGCGCCAGGCGCAGGAGTATGAGTCGCTGCTGAACATCAAGGTCAAGCTGGAGGCTGAGATCAGTAATTACCGCCGCCTGCTTGAAGATGGGGAGGACTTCAAGTAAGTGACTCTTCCTCCAGCACAAGCGGTGGTCAAGACCTCACCCCTCCCTGACACCTGAGTTGTGGGGAGCCCGCCCACCTGTGCCTTGTCTTTGGTACAGGCTGAGCAGTGGACTGGCGCTTTGTTACACCCCTGTGTCTCCAAGCGAGTGACATTTGCAGGAGTTACCTCCTAGAGAAGAGAATGCATTAACTATAAGCATGCCCTTGAGCCTGTACGGCGCAAATGGGGCTTGGTCTGGGGTTTTGGTTATGGAGGAAGCGACCAAAGGGGATTTAGACATAAAGGAAGGCATTGCAAGGCCTGATTCCTGCAGGTCTCCCTTCTGCACTGAGGGGCTGTTTATAACTGAGGCGTGGCCTTCTGTTACAGACTCAGCGACGCCCTGGACATCAGCAACTCCATGCAGACCATCCACAAGACCACCACCCGCAAGATTGTGGATGGCAGAGTGGTGTCTGAGGTCAGTGACACCAAAGTCGTGAAGCACTGAGAAGTGGGGCGCCCTTGGGGGAACAGGTCAATAAAAATTCTGAGGTCACTGCACATGAGTGTGTCTCTCCTTGGCTGCTTCCACACAGGTGTGACTGCCCCGGCTCAGTCGTCCCGCCTCTGGTGAGGCAGAGTCATGTGGGTCCCAGAGGGTTTCATGAGGTGGGGGGCTGGGCCGAGGAAGGATCTGGGCCTTGGACACCTCATGCAAGAGGAGGGAAAGATGGATGGGTTGAGCCCAGGGCAGCCCCAGCAGCACTGTGGAGCCTGAGCTTCGGAGCTCTCAACACCCCCTCCTGACAGGCGCTCCTCAACGGAAATCTGAGCCCGAGAAGGAGTGGGCGAAGGCAGAGGGGACCCGGGCCCAGGGCGCTTGTCCAGCCGGCCCCAACCCCTCCGCCCCACATCCCACCCATCCGGTCGGCAGTCAGCCCCCAAGTGCAGGGTCCCTCCGCCCCGCTCATTCCCTCGATTGGGGTGTGATGTGTAGAGAACTAGGTGCGACTGGAAACGGTAAATGCCGCCGTCGCAGGGAGGGGCCAGGACCTGGGGCCCCGGAAGCACCTGCCTAGATGCAGTGAGCCTGGCGGTGCCACTGAGATGGCGCAGCACTGTGGGCTTGAGACGTGTCGTCTCATCGTGAGCTCACTAACAACGGCTGTCTAATTCATCCACCTTTTTAAATTAAAAAAATGTCCAAGTAAGGCCCTCCCTGGTGGCGCAGCCGGTTAAGGTACAGCACTAAGAAGCTAGAGCCACTGCAGTGAGTTCCCGACCAGGGAGCTGACCCCCAGGGCGCGGCAGACCTCTCCTGACCCGCCCGCGGCCCCCCTCAGCAGTGTACCCCGTCTGTCTGCCTGTCCTGCTCCCCGCTCTGTCTCTGGTGAAGCCTCTCACTGTCCCTGCGCCTCTGGCCTGTACCCCAGTTCTGTGTGCACAAATAAATAAATCTTAAAAAAAAAAAAAACAAGTGTCAAAGAAACATCACAAAATCCAAAAGGAAAGAAGGAAGTATTCTCCCAGTAGGTAACCATTTGTAAACCAGCTTCTTAAATTAGACACATGCAAACACATTTCACTGTGTGTGTGCAGGTAGGAACACAGTTATCTACCCTGAGTTTTGAAATGATTTTCTTAATTGCACAATCTATCCTGGACACCTTTCTGGATCAGCATGTGTACATTTACCTCCTTTTTTTTCTTGCAGGGTAGGTGGGTGGATGGGTGTGGGTATGTAGGGGGGATTTACAGGGGG
>NW_004567135.1:5334822-5349097 GCF_000260355.1 Condylura cristata | reverse complement strand
AGATGGGTACTGCCCTACTTCACCAGCTAGTGGTCCAGAGCAAAGGCTTTTTGTTGTTTCTTTCAACAAACACTGACATTACCGTGTACCAGTCGCTCTTCCAGGTTGACACATCAGTGAACAAGACCAGTAAAATGCCTGTGCTCGCGGGGCTTATATTCTGGGGATGGGGGCAGAAACGATACCTGACGTGACACATGAGGGGTGACCGTGTCACGGCCCTGGAGCAGGTGGGAGGCCAAGAGGGGAGGCACGGACAGATGGACCTTCGACCCACATGGAAGCCCGGGCTGACAGAGTCGGCGCGTTCTCTCTGCGATCTCTAAATAGGAGGGTCCCCAGTGGACAACAGTTAAAAGACGGCACTGCTCCCCTTGGTCCCTGGGGACTCAGAGGAGAGGGCAGGACAGCAGCCCCGCCAGTGATGAAGAGCCCAGCCCCCTTCTCCCCCCGCCCGGCTCCCCCAGGAACAGGACGAAGGTCTTGATCCCTCGCTGTAGAGCCAGAGCGTCTGCTTGCATAAAGCCAGCGCCTGAAGCCACTCTCCCGAGTGCGGGCCGAGGGTAGCTGCCCACAAGCCTACCTGGGGGCTCTGTGGACAGTGACCCTGGCCGTCTCTGCGAGCCTGGGCTCTCTTGGCTGCTACCACCTGAGGTGTCCTTCAGCCCGCCTCCCTGACTCTCACCATGGTCCCTGCCCCGCTCTTCCTTCCCTGGTCTCTCCAACCCCTACTGTGCCCCCCACCCCTCCCCAGGCCAGGCAGCCCTCGAGAGGATCAAACTCTGAGGCAAAGTGACTGAACTTCCTGAGATTTGTTCTAGCAAAGCAGTCAGAGTCGTGTTTCTGCCCCATCTGTCTGTCCTCGCCTCCTTCCGGAAGTATCAGCACGATACTGAACGTGCTTTCTAGCCACGCAGGTGCCCCGGGGCTTCCGGTGAATCTCCCTAAAGGGGTGCACCACCCTAGTGGCAACCCAGCTTTATCTCCAGCCCACTGCACGCAGAGACTGATGAGTCAGCAGCCGGTGCGAGCCCACCGAGTCAGAACAGACAGACCCCACCAACGCCAAGCCACGCAGACCTGCCAGAGTCCAGCAGAAAGCCCCTGGCCGCGTCCGAGCGGAGCTTGCAGCCACCGGAGTAACCCAAGACCTGCACCTGATACAGCCTTCCCTGCCGCGTCCCCCGGTTCCCAGGGTGTTTATACACGCCGTCCTCACTGCAGTCCTGTGCGGGCTGCCTAGTGCTGGCTCCGACCCAAAGAGGTGGGCCCTGAGGCCCTCAGAAGTCCGGCGCCTTGCCGTAGGCCACAGAGCTAGACTCACAGCAGCACAGCACATTTCCTGATCCCCGTCCCAAGCTTTGCCCTCCACCTAAAACTTAGCTCAGTCCAGGCTGCCGCTGAATCACCTGGGAAGTTTTACAAATAATACTGAGACCTGGGTCCCATCTGCAGAGACCTGGATTTGTTGTTCTGGGGTAAGGAAGGCCCAGGCCTCCCGCTAAACATTAGAAGATGCTGTGGCTCTGAAAGGCGGGCAAGGTTGGGGATGAGACCCCAGCTACGCCATGGCCTTGTGCGGCTCACGCAGGTGGGGACCAGCCTGTCCCACGCAGCACCCTGCTAGGAAAGGCTGAGCCCTCTGGGAAGACCCACTCTCAGTGACACAAAGCTAACTAGGCCCTCCCTGGTGGCGTGACAGGTTAAAGCACAGCATCATGAAGCTGCCACAGCTGCGTCACAGCAAGTTCGATTTCCCCAGCAGGGAGCTGACCCACAGGGCGCGGCAGACCTCTCCTGGCCCGCCCGCTGCTCCCCTCAGCAATGGACTTCGTCCATCTGCCTGTCCTGCTCCCCGCTCGCTCATCACCCCTGCACCTCTGGCCTGTACCCCAGTTCTGTATGCATAAATAAATAAAATCTTTTTAAAAGCTAAGTAAACAGCAAAGCCTACATTCAAATCCAGGCAGTCTGTCTCAAAGTCCAAAGGCCAGGGATGGGGTGGCTGGGCTCTCAGCTCGCCTTCAAATTCATGCCTACTTGATTCAGAGCCAGAAAGCTAAAAAGCGTATTTCCCAGATAGACCTGCAGCTAGGATGTGAATTATGCTCCACTACTGGATGTCGGTGAGTGATATTTGGAAGGTGGAGGTAAGGCAGGGACTTTCTGCTACACTGGGAGTTTCTGCCAGCAAGCCCGGTCACAGGGCTATCGGGTTTTTCGGGGCCACCAGCAATGTCCGGTTATTTCCTTGTGAGCCCTGAGAGGCAGCTGCACCAGATGGGCACTGTAGGTCACAGCTGCAGGACTGTGTGTGGGGGGCCAGTCACCTTCATGATTCCTTGCCAGGTAGGCCAGCTTCTGTTTCCTGCACTAAAGTATGAACCGTCAAGGAGAACTGGGAGCAGTTATCTGATCTGCTGAGGTTTAAAGGCCGGGAGGTAACACTTATCACAAGCAATGGCAAAACCAGTCATTTAATTTACTCCTCTGCCCCCCAGGCCTGGAATGACTGGCCTAGGTGGACTGACCACACAGCACTGTGGTGGGGAAATGTCCCCCATAAAGCAAAGACTGTGGCGGTGACCTTACAGAAAGGAAATGGCAGATTCCGCAGTTTTTAATATTTTTAAGATTTATTTATTGATGCATATAAGGCCTGAATTTATAAGAATTCATTTATGCAGACAGGCCAGAGGTGCGGGGGGTGAGAAGATTCAGCAGAGACAGAGCGGGGAGCAGAACAGGAAGATGGACTGAAACCCACTGCTGAGGGGAGCAGGGGGGTGACAGGAGAGACCGCTGTGCAATCTGTGGTAGCTTCGTAGTGCTACACCGAACCCCGTGTGCCACAGGGAGGGCCCAGTTTTTAATTCTTGGCTCAAAAGCAGCATGTTGCTTCTAAGACATCCTAAGACACTCTCAAGTGGCAGAGCCACAGGACTGAGGTCGCCGAGCCGGGCCCTGCCGGCTATGGAATTACATCACAGACGGAAATCACAAGCTTGCCAGGTCTCATGTGAAGACCTAGGGGCAAATGGGCTCTGGGGCGTGTATGTGAGGATGCTGGCTGCCGAGACCTACTAGATCTCACTGGCGGGCAGAGACAGAGCCTCCTTCCCTGTGCAATGAGGCAGGGCTTGTCCTGGACACTATGTTCCAGCCCCACCTGGACAGTTAACATGCAATGGATGCCTCAGACAAATACAATCTGACCCCAGAGAATATTATTTTAGTTACAAAACAAACTTTCAAATTAATACAGACACAATCTTGGGGGGTGATGTAGGATTGGATTCTTTTTTTTTTTTTTTAAGATTTATTTATATATGCATACAGAACTGAGACACAGGCCAGCGGGGGGGGGGGGGGGGGCGCGGGGTGAGAGGAGTCACCAGAGACAGAGTGGGGAACAGAACAGGCAGATTGATAAAATCCACTGCTGAGAGGAGCAGTGGGTGAGACAGGAGAGGTCTGCAGGGCCCTGTGGGTCCCTCCCTGGCCGGGGATCGAACTGGTGCTGCAGTGGCTGCAGACAGCTCCATAGTGCTGCGCTTTAACCCAATGCGCCACCAGGGAGGGCCCGCTGAGAGCTGGATTTGGATTCCAAGGGTGCCAAGCCAGGGAGAGGAACAGTTTAGACTGGGCTGAATTCATTCATATAGGTTTATTATATGGGTGCAGAGATTCCAAAATCAGTGTACTATCTCCAGCAACTGGGGCTAATCTCATCTCTTTCCATAGTTGATTCGTTAAAACCTGGGCTTAGTGGTGGTGTGCAATAATGAAGCGAAGATTCCAGAAACCCTATTGCATAATGCAACAGAAGGAATTCAAAGACGTAGGGAGAGGGGAATGTTGGAGGTGATTTATCAAGTACAATCTATTGACTTGTCCCTGACTAATTCCCCCAAGAGGGCCTGGAAAGTATTCACCTTGCCGGGGCACAAGAAAATGCTGATGAGAGAACAGCATTCTTAAAAGATGTTGCACTGATTTCTCACTGCATGCTCAGATAAAGACGGAAGGGCTGTTGTGGAAATGGGCTTCCTGGTTTCCATAGCAATGACGGGATTCACCCAGGACAGGCCAGCTAGCAGCAGTTGGTCAGCACAGGTCAGAGAAATCGTCAGATCCGTAGGGATCTTCAGCAGGGTTCTAATTCTAAAACAAGTGGACAATCTAATAAAGTTCATCTTTTCTTTTTCAATTGCTTCAATACGCTAAAATTTACTCCTTTTTGTTATGTTCCATGAATCATGACAAGTGCATAGAGTTCTATAACTATCACCAGGGTCAAGATACCAAACAATTGCCTCACCCTGATGTTTTATCATCAAACCTCCACCTTCCCTGGTAATCTCCGTCCTATAATTTGGCTTTCTCCCAAAACATTGTAGAAAAGCAATTCTACAACCTATAGCATTTTGAGGCTGTTTGTATGTGTATGTGTGTGTGTGTGTATTTGCTATTCATCCACAAAATTGCGTGTAAATGAGTCCCTCCCTTTTTATTGCTGAGTAATATTCCATTGTGTGACTACCAACATCTGTGTTTCCATTCACCAGCTGGAGAACATTTGGATTGTTTCCAGTTTTGGGCATTAATGAATCAAGCAATAACCACCACTCATATATGGGTTTTTCTGTTTTCATTTTGTTTGGGGTTGTTTTCATTCTTCTAGAGAGCTTAGGAATGAGTCTGCTGAGTCAGATGGTAACTGTATGTTTTTCACCAAACTGTCTCCAAAGGACTGTTCTATATCCCCACCAGCAATAAATGTTTCATTGTTCTGAATCCAAGGAAATCTGAGACATAGAAAAGAAGAAAGAAAGAGCAAAAATATGAGTAAACACAATACATTTTCCTCCTCTTAAATTTCCTAAATTGTTTTAAGTTTGAAGGAAACAACACCGTCTGTTGTGTTTCCAAACGCATATAGGAAAAAAAAATAAGACAATTAGATTACAAACAGGGAGGGTAAAGGAGGGAGCGAGAGGTAAAGTTTCCTCATTTGCAAAAATTGGTAAAATGATAAAAACCAGTAGATAAGATAGAGATGTCGAGATATAGTAATGCTTGGAGGAACCATTTTAAAAGCTGCAAAGAAACAGAATCAAATACACTTTCAGTGAATTCATATGGAATTCTAAATAAAGTTTCAGCAACCCACAGAAGGCAGGAAAAAGACAAATGAAAAGCAACAAACAGAAAACATAAAACTAAAAGAGCTGGCTTAATCCCCACCACGCCGATAATTATATTAAATGATATAAATACACCAATAAAAAACAGCCATCGGCAAATGGACTAAAAAGCGTGAGCAAATCACGCGGCTCCAGGAAACTCAGCTCAGCTGGGGGGACCGAAGCCCATGCTCAGGGTGTTCAGGGAGGGCGGGGGGGCCCCTCCCACAGGCCCGGGAGGAAGGGGCGCAGTCTGGGGCCACCCAGAAGGGAGGACCCCGCAGAGGGGCAGCCTCCCCAGGCCTCTGCTCCGGCAGTGAACCCAGACCGGGGCGGCATGGCGCCTGGAGAGCTGTTTAAGGAATCTGGGAGATCAGGGTCACACGTGCACCCTTCTGGCCTCCAGCTCAGCTAGAGTGGAGCCTACTCAGCCTCCCTTCGCTTGGGGGGGGGGGCACTTCCTGTTCACTGGCACTTTCTCCTAAGTCCCCGTTCTCCCTGGCTCTCCCCTGGCCTTCCACCTTGGCAGAGCTTTAAGGGGAAACCCCCCTGAACAAAGCAGCTTTCTGTTCTATCAGTCCTCGCTCTCCCTGCAAAGCCCCGCCCCGGGAGTGCAACCTTGGATGAGGCCTTCCGTGTGGGCAGGGTCAGGTCTGAGGCATGCGACCAGGGCCAGCGCAGTAGGCTGGCCAGTGCCTGCTGAGGGAAATGGCCAGTGAGGAGAGAAACTGCTCCTGACCCAAAAGTGAGCAGACCAGCACCTCTGAGTGGCAGACAAGGAACTAGACTGTGGACACTCAACTGTGAGAGCTGCTGACTCCCAGAGGCGACTGGTCAGCCTCCTCACTGGTCAGGGCCTCAGTGTGCTTAGTCCTATGTTAGGATTAGAAGTAGGGTGTTGGGAGGGGTAAAATGACTTAACATGTAAAGTCTTTAGGCTCCTGGGCCCTCCTGGTGGCACCAAAGGTTAAGTCTCAGCACTATGAAGCTGTCATAGAATCCCCGGCCAGGGAGGGACCCACAGGGCGCAGCAGACCTCTCCTGTCTCCCCGCTGCTCCCCTCAGCAGTGGATTTCAGTAGGTCTGCCCGTTCTGCTCCCCACTCTGGTAAATCCTCTCACCTCATACCTCTGGCCTGCACCCCATCTCTTGCATACATAGAGAAATCTTTTTCAAAAAATAAAACAAAGTTTTCAGATTCTAAGAGAGCAAACGCTATACGAAGCTTGACACGTAAGTGGGTCCAGAATCTCCATGTCCTCTGCCCAGGCCTTCCCCTCTCTGGAAGGTCTGTCACAATTTGGTCACCACTACTCACCAGGAACGGGAGGGACAGACCACAGGCCCCTAGCTCTACCCCGAGCCAGGCCCCTCACCCTGGCCTTGGTACCTCTCTCCTCTCAACCTGAACCCTGTCCCAGCCTTGTCATGACCTCTATGATCGAGTCAGCCACGTGTGGGCTTCAGGTTTTTCATGAGGACAGCTAAGCACTCCTCTCTGGGACGCACGCTGACCAGCCGTCAGACACTACGCGGCATGAGGGTCAGTGGAAGAAGCCCCTGGGGTGGCGTGGTGCACACCAAGCGGCTGCCCTGTGCACGCTGCACAGCCCTGGGACTGCAGGAGGCCTTCCAGGCACGCAGGGGCCGCGTCCCCACACACACGCACGCTCAACCCACGCCAGGCCCGGGGGGCTGGGGATTTCCACCCGCTCTGTCCTCGGCAACCCCACAGCACCGCAACTGAGTCCTGAATGAATGGCCAGTCCACATCTCTCAGGGTAGGACACTCGTTGTGGCCTGGCCGACCTCTCGCTGTGTGAACACCCTGGGCCCGCACAGCCCCTTGGGCACTCCGGTTACAGGACATGAGCACCACTGCTCCTTTTGCTAGACTGAACTTTGCCTCCTTCCAGACACAGCCCCTTATCCGTAAGCTTCTGTGTGAGTGACCCCAGTCTCCTATCTGTGGAGCGACACCCTCAGGGCTTGGCTCCCCTGCTGGCCTGGACCTGCCTGGCCCGCCTGGCCCACATGGCGCAGGGGCGAGCTGGGAAGCAGCCACCTCCACGGGAACATCTCCAGGAACTGGAGCTTCAGGGCCTTCACGTCCTGGGAGGCTTCCAAAGACCCTGGGCACAGTACGCCACAGGGACCGCTGCTGAGGCCTGGGGCACACACCAGGGATGTGAAGGTGATACAGCGCCCCAGGCGGGAAGCACCCTCCCTCCCCAGTCAGGTCAGAGCACGGAGTGAGCCCCCACAGCTGGCTGGCCTTAGTCCATCCCCGCCCCTGCCCCGAGATCTGCAGACGCCCCTGGACACCGTGAGCCGCCCCCAGACCCTTCCCACACATGTGTGCGCTCCAGTCCTGCCTCGGGTCCACCGCTCTAGCTAATGATTTACACACAAGGCCAGATAGGGCGACAGAGGCCTTGAAGCCACAGTCCTGTGGCCCGTGCCCTCCTCCAGGGCCACTGTGCTCCCCTGCCAGGCTCACGCCGACTTCTCCTCCCCTTCCACATGCTCACACCTCCACGGGGACACCCTCCTCACCATCTACCCACAGGGCCGCCGCCCCGCCCCGCCGAGGTCCACAGCAGTGTTTTTCAAGTGGAAGCACAGCAGCGGGAGGGCTGAGTAGCTAGCACAGAGCTATGCTGATCGTGGAACCAATCGGGTAACATAAACAGAAGCACAGAGGTCTCCCCCTCCAGCCCCAGGTAACAGGACTGAGTGAGCATCCTAGGTGGTAAAGGTGAGTATTGTCTCACTATTTCAATACAAATAGAGAGAGAAACATATATGCACGTTACAGTGGATTTTAGTTGTAAAAGTCAAAAAACCACCTAGCCAGAGGCCCCCCCCTGGTGGCGCAGCGGGTTAAAGCGCAGCACTAGGAGACCATCAGCAGCAGCCCCTGCAGCAGGAGTTCGATCCCCGCCAGGGAGGGACCCACAGGGCGCAAAAGACCTCTCCTGACACTCCGCCCCACCCGCCACCCCCACACCGCGGGCCTGTGCCCCAGTCCCTGTATGCATGGATGGATGAATCTTTAAAAAGATATATATCTGGAGCACCTGGTCAGACATTCAGATGGTCGTGGTCTGGACGTCTGAACAATCGCCCCCCTCCAGCCTCTAGGCAGCATTCACAGAACTCTGTGCACTCAAGGTCTTATACTCTACCATGCAGTAGCCACCGGCCACTAGTGGCAGACTAGTGGCTACTGGGCACTTAACATTGACTCATGTGGCTGAGGACAGAATCTTTTTTATTTTACTAACCTCAGTGAATTTAAAATGAAGCCGTGCTAGCCTGCAGGAGCCAGGCCGGGCTGAGAAGCGCTGTCTTGCTCTCTGATTGGCAGGCCCAGTGCCAGCGTGTTATCTAACCCATAAATGGTGGGGCGGGGACAGTTTTTATTTTGTTTTTGAGGCCCAAAGAAAGTAGCCCTGACCAAATCACTCACCTGTGGTGAATTTCAAGTTACTCCTGGTTTAATTCTGTCGAGCAAATTAGCTTTATTTGATTAACATTTAGCTCCCACTACCCTTTTGAATGAGCATGTGAATGAAAGAAGAAATAATGAGGATATAACCTATGAGGATGCACCTGTGCAGACAGAATGCCCGAGAGAAGGAAGAATCAGAACAGCAGAAGCTGTTTCTTGGCTGTCAACAAGCATCTTCCTCCCATTGTGTCTCCTCTCTGGGCCAAGAAACAGAACCTAGTGGGAAAATGGTCACTCCACCTCATAAGCATCCCCAGGGACTTGCCAGCAGGCCCCAAACTAAGTCCTTCTAGCCAGAGGAAAATCCTAAGCTGCTGAGTACACAGAACAGCATGTGGGATGAATGCCAAGCTCATGCAAGCGAGTCGCTATCTTGCTTTTATTTTTTTAAGATTTTATTTTATTTATGCGTGCAGAACTGGAGTACAGGCCAGAGGTGCAGGAGCAGTGAGAGAACTCACCAGCATGGGGAGCAGAATAGGCAGATCGATGAAGTACCCAGCTGAGGGGAGACAGGAGGGGGTCTGCTGTGCCACGTGGGTCACTCCCTGGCTGGGGATCGAACTCACGCTGAAGCGGCAGCTAGCTTCGCAGTGCTGCGCTTTAACCCATTGTGCCACCAGGGAGGGCCCTATTTTTTTTTTATTTCCCAGGTACGGAGGTTACACAGGCTCCCTCGGCCACTTGGACGGCCTCTGCAACAGGAAGGTGCTAAAACCGTCAATCTTGCTGTCATTTAGGAATGCTCAGTGCAAATGTTTGCGGACTCCAGGCCCCAGGCACCGCTTCCACATCTCCTTTAAAGGGCTTTCCAGTCCCCCCTGGATTCACTCCCAAATTCCACGCGTGTTCAAGGAAGGAGGGGCGGGTCCCTGCTTTGGGGCTGGTGGAGACCCAGGTCGAGACCCTAGCTGACTCAAATTCAATTTCCAGCAACGAGAGTCCAAGGAAGGTCATGGCTCAGGCCGGGCATAGAGGGCTGAGCCAACCAACGCCAACAAGAGTCTGGTCCCAGCTACATCCCAGGTGCCAACCCCCAGCTGTCCCAAGGTCCCAGCCCGGCCTGGAGTCCATGACTGTGCCCAGCTGGGACCCCCGAGGCCTGTGGCTCACTCAGTGGCTCTGCCGTGAACTGGGTCTGGCACTAAACCCAGCCACACTCTGCTCCTCAGAGCCACCAGATCCTTCCGTGGCCAGCGCTTCAGGTGGCTGATTGGCCACAGCCCTGGGCAAATCAAAGCCTTTCTGGGGTGCCACGGAGCTGTCTCTCCCACGGGCTACCCACATCCAGGCCCTACCCCTGCCCCACCCCTTTCCAGCAAGCTAGTTTCAGTCCCACTCAGTAAATACACAAATCATTCTCCTAAAAAGGTTAACTAATATTGTCCGACCTCTAATCCAACAATTCCAACCCCCAAAAGCTCTGAAGACCAAAAGTTATCTGTAATTCATGAAAGCAAAACCTTTCATGAGGCTGTTGGTAGTGCTTAGCCACACACTTCCCTGTGGAAATGTGAGCGTGTCTAATTCCATGATTCCAGGCGCCTCCTCGAATCCCTCTGTGGGCTTCGCTGCATTTCCTCTCTAGGATCTGCAAGGTTCTGAGCCCTGAGCGCCCTCTGGACCCAAGGCTCGGGTTAAGGGATGGTGGGCTTGCAGCATGAGCCCAGACTTAAGTCTGGAGCCAAAGGCCTCTGAGCTTTACCACCTGCTCCTCAGAGCGGATGGGTGGGGGTCCCCAGAAGACAAGGTGGGGTGGGGGGGACTTGACAGGTCGGGGCGTTGTCAACCAGCAGGGACACCAATGCAGTGTGTCGATGCTTTTTTTTTTTTAGATTTATTTTATTTACTTATGCATAGAAGAGCTGGGGTGTCGGGGGTGGGGGCAAGAGAAACAGAAAGCCGCCAGAGGGCTACCTGCAGCACCTGTGGTTTCCTGTCTCCCAGGAACAGCCCTTGAGCAACACTCTGTGCCCGGCTGGGCTCCTTCATCAGCTTCCCCCCGGACTGAGGGGAGCTGAGGTGTGGAGCACGTTCTACGCGGAGGGCACAGCCACTGCGCCCCTTTATCCCTCAGTGTTTCTTGAGCACCCTGTGCTCTGCTGGGCCCTATGGGCAAGATGGTGCATAAATCACAGGTGAACTCAAGGGCAGACAGACAGTGCACAGTTAAAAGCAGAACTGAACTGAGAAAATTAAAGCAAGGTTTCAGTGGAGAGTGGCCTGGAATGGGAACCCGGGAGGTCAGGGGTGCCCTGTGCAGTGCCAGGGCACAGAGGGGTGAGGGGCCCAGGCGGACGCTCTGTGGGCCCAGCTTTCTCGTGAAACGGCGACTTGGCCTCTGATTCCTCCAAGCTCCCTCCCACTTCCTATGATGCCAGATCTTGGAAGCGCAGTCACCGAGAAGTCAACCTGGTGACATGCAACCAGACCCAGATGTGGAAGCTGCAGGAAGCAGTGTCTGCCTGCCGGCTGCGGCAAGTTGGGGTTCAGCATCTGGCGGGCCGTCAGCACAGCCGGCCGTGTGGTGCCACTACCCAGCAGGTCTGGGGTTCCATGTGCTCAGCCTCGGGAGAGGTTCGGTGTCCACAAAGCATGTGTCACCTTCCCAAGCGGGCCCACTAATCCCACCCTCGCAGCTGGTCTAGAAGGCGGCGGGGCGGGCTCCTCGTGGAGACGTAGGCCCCGGCCCTGGGTGGGGGCACCGATGTCCCCTGGGGGGCTGGTGTGGGCGCACGTCGCACCTCTGGGGAGGGGGCTGTCGTCACCGGCTCACACTACACACACCACAGGTCACACGCACGCCAATGTGGGGGGCTCTGGGCAGCGGGGGGTGGGGGGGCTGGTCCACGCTCTCCAGCTGGGCATCCTGTGTCCTGCTCTACCTTCCTCTGTGTCTGCCTCTCTCTCAGACTCGCACACGCTCACACTGCTGCCTCTTTCCTCCCTCTGGCTGGCTTCTCCCATGCCCAATCCCACTCAGCTCAGGAAGAGGTGCAGCAGCCCTCCCTGGAGGGGTGTGAGGGTGAGGGGGGGGGCACGGGAAGCCTCGAGAACATGGCCTTCGGTGTCTGCTCTGCTTTGCCACCAGAGAGGAGAAGGGCGGGCAGGGGCGGGCTCCCTGGAGGCAGGAGGCGGCACAGCCCTAGGTAAGGGGGCAGGGCGTGCTGATGGGGTGCGGCAAGTCACCTACCTCCGTCTATGGAAACACCCCTGGAAATAAAGCGAAGCTGTTTGGAGAGGACCCAGGGCTCCACCATGCTCCACACCCACATGTGGGGGTGCTTTAGATAACATATTTTTCTGGGTCACCAGGGGCCAGGCTACACCCCTGAATGTGGGGGGGGGGGAAGGTAAGACCTCATGGAACCCTCGGCTCTCTGGCCGGGAAAAGTCTGCTTCCAGAACTATCTATAACCCCACACCTGACCCCATCACCAGACTTAAGTCTGGAGCCCTGTAAGCTTCCCTTTGTTGAAAGTCTAAAATCTAACCTCCACATCCCCGCGTTCCTTCGCTCTTCCCACCCCCACCTCTCTCTCCCTTCTAAACTACCTCCTGCCCCGAGCCCCGAGCACCATCTGACCTGGTCCCACACAGTGTCCCCTAAGCTTCCTGCTTCCCCACCCCCCACCCCCCGCTCCTCTACTTCCTACATCCCACGCTTGCCTCAGAGCCCAGCACAAGCCATGCCTCCTCCCTGGAGCCTCCCCTGTCCCCCTGGCACCCGACGCTGGTGCCCTCTCCTCTGGACAGGCCTCACTGGCACCACTCGTGGGGAGTTCTCCCAGGACCTGAGGCACCCCACCCCGGAGGCCAGTGGCGCTGGTTGTTGGCATGGACACTGTTGTTCAATGAAGGCGACTACTCTGTTATTCTGGAAGGGACAGGAGGAGAAGGTCAGCAGCCCCCGGCCCCCAACCCAAAAGACGTCATGAGTGATGAACTGAACGGCCCCTCCAGGCCCGGAAGCACAGACTCGTGTGGTGTTTAGTGTATGAGAGACCCAGACATGGGGCCAGAGGCCGAGGGAGGGGGCAAGGAGAGAGAAGATGCAAGGACTGTCGCCCCTTGCCACCCCCCAACACCCCCCCTGCCCCAGGAAGAAGATAAACTGCAGAGACTGGAGGGAAAGAAGGCAGTCTTCATCCGACAAGAAAGAAAATGGAGGCTTCCTGGAGAAGAGAGTCTGGCCTTATCTCTGTTTACACCCCAGAGGGCGTCTGTTGCTTCTCCTCATTCCAAGATACCTGGGGACCCCACAATGTGCCGGGAGACAGGCTTTCAGGGGCCTCCCAGGGCTGCTCCCCTGGCCTCTGACCTCCAGGCTGGCTGCGAGGCCCCTGGGAACAAGGCTTCTGTTTCTCTCCTTGGGCCTCCTCTCAGCAGGCTCCTGGGGAAATCATGTGAGAGGGCTGGGAACTGCCGCAACACCACCCTGCAGGGAGACACCTGCACTGGCCACTGAGCCCAGTGCTCTCGGCCGCGCCCACCCCACCCCCGTCACCCACCATCCAGGGTGATGTCCAGGGTGTCGACGGCTTCCCTCTGGCCGTCCACTCAGAATCCCCACGTGCCAGCCACGCGCGGACGGGCACGTCACCGGGAGCCTCAGTAAGGGGTGGCTGAAACGGTCAGCAGCTGTCAACGGGCTGTCGGTGAGTGGAGACGAGGCTTCATCTGGGAGGACTAGGCCGGGTCTCAGAAGTGAATCTGAGGGGCCGTGAGGGGTCTGACTAGGTGAGGCTGCAGGAGGCAGCGCTGAGGGGCAGGCAGGGCAAGGGCGGGGCAGAGGCCTGCACCCGCGCCCTCCTGCCCACCGCCAGGCCCTCGCTCCCAGGGCAGCTTTCTCTGGCCCGAAACAAGCACCGAGCTCCTTCCGTCGACGTCAGATACATTCCAGCCTTGCCCAGCTTCAAACAAGTTCGGAACCACCTGCCCCGGGCTCTCCCCGCCCGCTGTTCCTCCTACAGTCCTCCCCACGTGTCCACTCCCCCGTGTCCACTCCCCCGTGTCCACTCCGCCGTCCACTCCAGGCCGGCCCCCCCACCACGTGTCCACTCCGCCGTCCACTCCAGGCCAGCGAGAATTGCTTCCGAGGCTTTGGAAATGCCCAAGCCACGCAGCCCCTGGCTCTCTCCGTCCCTTCTTTCTCCCCCTTATTGAGCAGCTTCAGCTGCATTAGACTCCCCACATTTTTCCAGCCTGAGAACCTGGGAGTGGGGTGCTCGAGGCCAGTCCTACTTGACACGCACAGGGCCTGGCTCCCTCCCTCCCACCTCACCCTCGGGAGCTTTCCCTCACCCTCGGGGTCCTGACTAAACCCTCCGGAGCCCCGGCGCCCCAGGGGCTCAGTGAGTGTGAAAAGGGAAACTGGAGAGCAGAAGCAAGTGAAAGCCGGGGGCGGGCCAGGAGGGGCCGGAGGGGCGGCAGAGGCCGGCGAGGACGGAGAGGCCCTGAGCCCGTGCGCCTGACTTCCAAGCTCTGCGGCGGTTCGAGGGCTGTTTTGTTCCCGGCAAGTCGCGCTGCATCCATTTTGCTGGGCTGCAGCTCCCGGCTCGGAGACCGCGACGCC
>NW_004567135.1:5331574-5334722 GCF_000260355.1 Condylura cristata | reverse complement strand
GGAACGCACCGAGTCACCCCCAAGTCCGCGGCTGGCCGGGCCCCCCGCCCCCCGCCCTTTGTTCTCCTAGACCTGCCCTGCAGACCTCCGCTGCAAGGGTCCCCCCGAGCCCCGGCCTGCCGGGGGGCCCGCCCCAGGCGGAAGACTGGGGGGCCCCGCGGCGGCGGCGGTGCCCGCGGCTGGCCGCGCCCCCGGCCCGGAAGCCCGAGCCCCCCGATTTTCTGGCTTTACGGCGCCACCTTTTGGCCAAGTCTGTTCATCGTCGACTTTCTACCGGAATTCACCTCCGGTTCCTTGCCAACCTCCCCACTGAGTTGGGGTTCACAGAGCTCTTGGAACGCAGGAGACGTCAGTGAACAGAGCTCCGCCCAAAGCTTCATCCATGCTCCAGGTTCGTGCCAGCCACGGTAGAGGGGTGGGTAGGGTGACAAGGGGCATGGCCCGGCAGTCAAGAAGTGGCAAGACCAACGCCAGGCACCCGGCCTCCACCCCAGCAGCTCCCTCGGGCCCAAGCTTTTGCACAAAGTAGCAGCTGAGCGTTTCGTGTGTGTTGTGCCGTGCTTCAGATTGGAAACAAATTTCCCCTGAGCTTCCCGGCGCGGCGCAGGGGAGTAGCGGCGGGAAAGTAGGGTTCAGAGTTAGGCCACTGGCAGAACGCAGAGCTTTGAGGTCAGACCAGGCTGGGTCCGAACGGTTTATTAGTCGTGAGTGTCACGGCTGTCAGCCCGCCCCACAGGTGTGCCTCCAAAAGGAACACCAAGCTGGTGAGGCTGGGGGAGAACCGCACCCCGCCCACCGGACAAGTGGCCAGGGAGTGCAGAAGAGAGCGCAGTGGTGGGGTGGGGGGAGTGTGAGGTGCCTCCTGGCTCCCCGCGGCTCCCCTCAGTCAGTCCTCCTGTCCTGCTCCCCACTCCGTCTCTGGTGAATCCTCTCGCCCCCTGCACCTCTGTCCTGCGCCCCAGCTCTGCGTCCAGGTGCAGGTCCCAGAGGCTGACCTCCCAGTTTGGGTGAGGTCCTCTTCTATGTGCCGGGGGTCCTGGAGGTCTCAGGGCCCCTGCCCCGCTGCATGACGGGAGCCTGCGTGCCTGGTTTTGCACACGCCAAAGGGTGCAACCAGGACATGACGCAGACGCTCTCAGGCATCTGAGCAGTGCCCGGAACAAAGAAAACACACAGCAGAGCTCTGTCAGCTGCCCGCCTCCCCAGGGCCCTGCAGCGGCCTGCAAGCTCTAAAGAAGAGACTTGGGTCTTCTGTGGTGGCTGGGGCGCCCAAGAGGAGGCAGCGGGGCTGAGGGGGAGTACCACCAGGGCTGCAGGAACTCCTGGGGGCTCCCCTCCCTGTTTGGGGGTGCAGGCTCTGTGGGTGCTGCCATAGCTCCAGGGCCTTGGCAGGAGCCGCATGGCACTCATAGGAGGGGCCTCCAGCTAGGGCAGCCCCCACCAGGGCCTGCGCGGCACCTCAGGCCCTCAGAGGGCGCCCCGAAGCACGTCGTCTTGCGGAAACATGTGACGGTGGATAGCGTGGAGGCTCAGAGCTCCTCGGCCTGTGGGTCTGGCGGATGCACCCAGGAGCTGACCGCTTTGGTAGCGAGGTGGTGGGCACAGAAGCGCAATGGTCCAGTGCAAAGATGCGCGGGCCCCTGAGGCCCAGGAGGTGAAGGCCACACCCACCAACCTCAAGCTGCTTCCACCAAGGCGCAGGCAGGACGCCAGCGCAGCCTTTCAAGGCTCAGATCTGAGGGAGGCAGGAGCCTGGTGCCCCACACAGGCCTGCCCAGCTCCTGCCCCCCTTCTCTACTCCATTCTCCACTCCCTTGCTCCAGTGTCCACCTCTTAGAGCTGCCCACAGGCGTCAGAATGGTGGTTCCAGAAAGCGGGGAAAGGAAAGCTGAATGCTGCGCCTCAGTCGGCCACTGGGGCCCGCACACACCCACCTCCCCACCCCGTCTGCCTCTCTGAACTCGGACAGCATCTGATGTTCTCTAACAGAGCCCTGTAGGAGGACAAGGCTGTGGGAAGGATCCGCCCTGAGTCAGGCACAGGCCGCAGAAAATTCACTTTTTTAAAAGATGTATTTATTTCTGCATACAGAACTGGCGTACAGGCCACAGGTGCGGGGGGTGAGAGGAGTCACCAGAGACAGAGTGGGGAGCAGAACAGGCAGATGGACTGAGGTACACTGCTGAGGAGAGCAGTGGTGAGGGAGGAGAGGTCTGCTGCGTCATGTGGGTCACTCCCTGGCCGGGGATCGACCTCCGGCTGCAGCGGCTAAAGGGAGTGTCGTAGTGCTGAGCTTTAACAACTCCTGCACCACCAGGGAGGCCCTGCACAGACATTTTTCCAAAGAAGACAGACACAATGGCCAAGAGGAACATGAAAAGGTGCTCACCATCACTCACCACAGGAAAACGGACATCCAACCCTCACACCTGTTAGATGGCTCTTTCAGATAGGCAAGAAATAACAAGTGTAGGGTCTGGAGAAAACGGAACCACGGTGCACCGTTGCTTGGGATTTTTTGGGTGCAGCACAATGGAAAACTGTGTGGAGGTTTTTCAGAAAATTAAAAATAGAACTACCAGATGATTCAGCAATTCCATTTCTGAGCATTTATCTGAAGAAAGCAAAAGCACTAAGTTGAAAGATGCCTGCACCTGTGTTCCTGCAGCAGCCTCACAGTCTCCGTGACTTGGAAACAACCTACATGTCCACCTGTCGGATGGATGGATGAAGTGTGATATACAGAGACATATAGCTACAAACCTATAGATGTTCACAATGCCCCAAGGGATAGCGTACTGGTTAGCCATGTTAAAAAAAAAAAAAAAAAGATGGAAATCTTGCCATTTGCGATGATCACGTGGGCATTACGCTCAGAGAAAGAAAATCTGACAGAAAAATAATAGATGATCTCACATGTGGAATCTAAAAACAAAACAAAAACAGCTCACAGAGACGGTGCTCACCAGGCAGGTGAACAGGTAGGGTTTGCCAGGGGTGGGTGGGGTAAAGTAGATGAAAGGGTCAAAGATACAAACCCCTACTTATATTTGGCATGAGGGGCCTCCCTGGTTGTGCAGGGGTTAAAGCGCAGCACTATGAAGCTGTCTGCAGCCGCTGCAGCTCAAGTTCCATCCCCGGCCAGGGA
>NW_004567135.1:5324567-5331250 GCF_000260355.1 Condylura cristata | reverse complement strand
CAGGAGAGGTCTGCCGCGCCATGTGGTCACCTCCGGGGCAGGCGGGGATCGAACTTATGCGAAAGTGGCTTTAGTTTCTCAGTGCAGTGCTTTAACCCGCTGCGCCACCAAGGAGGGCCGCATACATAAATTCTTTTAAAAAATAAAATAAAAATGTCTGTTCAGATGCCCATTTTTCTTTTTCTTTTTTTTTCTTTTTTTTTTTTTTACTACTACAGTGTGTGAGTCACCCATTTGGGTATTAAGCCCTTGTCAGATATATGGCTTACAAATATTTTCTCCCACTCATTAGGCTGCCCTATGTTGATGACACATGAAATTATTAACTAAAGAATTTGCTATGAATGAATAGCTTGTTTCTTGGTTAATTAGTATTGATACTGAATGAATAACACTTGCCCTAGTACCCGCTGGCATTCTCCTGAAAAAGAATAAGATACATAGACAGACATAAAAGGAGATTTATTATCAGAATTGGCTCATGCAGTTATGGGAGTCAGGAAGTCCCAAAACCTGTTATCTACACACCAGACCACCAGAAAAGCCAGTGCTACGATTTAGTCTGGGTCCAAAAGTTTGAGAACAGGGGTCCTGGTCTGAATTGAAAAGTCCATGACTTGGGAAGCACCATTGTCAGAGGGCTGGAGAAAATGGACGTCTCAGCCTAAACAGAGAGTGGACTCGTCCTTGCTCCAACTTCTGTTCTAGTCAGGGCCTAAGCAGGTTGGATAAGGCCCTCTCCCACTAACAGGGCGGGCGCTCTTTGTACTCGGCAGGCTGATTCAAAGGCTCATCTCACACACGCGAAATCGTGTTTCACCAGTTATCTGGGCATCTCTTACAAGTGGACACATAACATCATCACTATCATTGTTCACTGAGCTAGGCTGGAATTAAAGCAAACTAAGCAGAAAGGTGTTTGGAGAGTACCAGGTGTTTGGAAAGGAGCTAAGGGAAGTACCAGATATCGATCGGGTTACTTGTACTTTAATTAGGGCATTGCCTTCATCTCACCTCAGCGCTCCTCACTAACATATAAAACGGGGCCTTCACGATCATGGTGCCCTTCTCACTCTCTCCTCGTCTCTCCACTTGCCTGGCTAACGTCCAACGTTTGCTGTCAGCCTCTTCCCGACAGCCTGCTTCGTGCATTCATGGTTCACGGACCAGTCACAGGTGAGGGCAGAGACACCAGAACTCCCCTTCACTTTCTGAGAGCAGAAACGGACCGAGGGAAAGCCTCCCTTATGCCAGAAGTGGGGCTGGTTTTCCGCTTCTAACAGCTTCGGCCACTCGGCACTCTCCCCACCTGCGCCCCCCCACGTAAGTGTCTCCTGCAAGTGTTAGCTCACTTCCAAAATCCACTCGCCTTTGTTCATTCTCCACAGCTCTCGGGTAATTGTGGGGCTTTGTGTTCTTTTGTGTCCAGAGCATACTGTCATTCTCTACAAAGGATAAGTTCACCATTCCAGAAGAATCGCAGTAGAATCTTGCTATATATTTAAAAGGAACCTTACACATTCAAAAGTCAGGGATAAAAACACTTTTATTTTGGAAACTATCTTTAAATCTGTGATATGTTTTGCTTGGATTGTGGGAACATCAGGCAGAAAATAACAATAGTTCGGTTAGTTCAGTTTCACAAAATAGAAATGGTACATGACCTGCATTCACAATTAATGGGTTAACCTAATCCGGGTTGGCTGAGGAATGTTATGCCAACTTTGCCGGGAAGAAGATCCTGACACCCACAATTAGCCTCATAAACTCAAAATGACTCAAAAAAAGATAACTTGAAATCATCTGGTTTAATGCCTTCATTAAACTAGAAGGCTAAGGCAAAGGGAAGGCTTTCTTTAACTAAAACGAATTAATTAATGTTGAGATGAAAAATATTTTTAAACTTCCATATAAAATTATTTGAAATTTTTAAGATACCAGAGAACAGGGTAGTTGTCAAAAAAAATTGGAGAACTTCAACCAAATTATTGTAATGCCAATGCAAAATTAATCCCAATAGCTTAGGAAATTCCGACTCTGGAAAACTGCTATAAACCTATGTTTGCTGAATGGTTAACTTAGTTTCCAAAGATTTTCAGTTTCAAATAGTCTAAAGGAAGACTGTTCTGCTATAATGCTGAGAGAAGCTATTGGCTCTAAGGGCTGTTTTCCAGTTCAATGAACACTAAATGAATCCAGACACAGAAATCAGTATGCACTATGAAAACTTTTTGGAAATGTGCTCACTGAATGTGAATTCTTTGCAATTTACATTTTAGCACAAGCAGAAGCGTTTTGAACAACGACAATGTTCTAGATGTAAATGTACAGAAAGCACAAAGACATCTGGAGATGACGGGCGCTGAGGAAGCCAGTTCAAGGTGAACAAGATAAACACGCCCCGAAATGAAGACGCAGGCACAGTGCTACTGGGGTTCACAGAAAGGAGCTCGGGAAAAGCCTTCTAGAAAAGGTGATGCTTGAGGAGCCTTTAGAGCACAAACTGCTGTTGAGCCATTCAGTGAAGGAGAAAAAATTATTCTAAGCAGAGCTAAGGGCCAAAAGCCTCAAAGTTAGGAAAGGCCCAGGTGTACGTGGTTGAAATATAACCACAAACAGGAGAGGGTGGTGAGAAGGAAGGGTGAGCCAGGCATCTGAGCTGGACTCTGCCCAGCCTTGAGAGCCTGCCTAGGTCCTACAGTCATGGAAACTTTCTCAGCAGCAGAACGTGTTCAGACCTAGGCTTTTGGAAAACAATTCTGGTAGCCACATACTCATGGGTTAGGAAGGAAGACTTATTAGGAGGCGAGACTAATGCAGTGGTCAGGGTGAAAAACGACAAGTGAAATAACAGGAAAACAGAGCGGAGGATATGTTCACTCTTAAGAGACGCAGCAAATGATTTTCAATTTCTCACCCACAGAAACTAAGATAATAAGTGTTGTTTTATGCCAATAAATTTTGGAATAATCTGTTATATAGCAAAGGTAATAGTTCATTTCCTCCAAATTCCTTCAGAATTAATTTTAAAGGTTGTGGTCATAGATGTATTTTACAATTTTAAGTCATTTTTTTTTTAAGATTTATTTATGTATATAAGAACTGGGGTGCAGGCCAGAGGTGCAGGGGCGGTGAGAGGATTCACCAGAGACACAGAGGGGAGCAGAACAGGCCGACTGACAAAGTACACTGCTGAGGGGAGCAGCAGGTGGGCCAGCAGAGGTCTGCCGCGCCATGTGGGTCACCTCTGTGGTGGGAATCCAACTCTTGCTGAGGTGGCTTTAGCTTCCTTGTGCTGTGCTTTAACCCTCTGCACCATCAGGGAGGGCCCCAATGTTAAGTCTTTTAATTAAAAAATATTTGACGATGTCTCTTGGAAACTAGAAGTTGGATCTGATAGACAGCTCCGGGCCTGCAGCTGTCACTTGGCCATGGGCACCTGGATCAGGTGTTTGTTGTTTGTGAGCCTGCACTTTATCTAAAAACAGGATTGATGACATTAGCCTCAGAGCATCACTGAGAGAATTACGTTTAAGTGGCTTGATAAATGTGTGGTAGAACCCTGGTAACTGACGGTCTCCCCTGGGCCAGTATCACCTTCTTACTCTTCTCTGAACTTTAAGTCCGCCTGCAATGCTTAATGGACTTTCCTTAATTTTCAGACACCATGCCAATTTTAAGTGATTCAAACAGAATCTTGAGCTTCACCCCAGTCCCTCGTAAGTGAGATTTGACTTTTAAAATTCCAGTGATCATTAAAATATGAGAAACAGGCCCTCCCTGGTGATGCAACTGGTTAGGACACAGCACTTCAAGTTAGCCGCAGCCGCTTCAGTGGGGGTTCAGTCCCCGGCCCCGGAGGTGACCCACATGGCACAGCAGACCGCTCCTGACCTGCCCGCTGCACCCCTCAGCAGTGTACTTTGTTGATCTGCCTGTTCTACTCCCCATTCTGTCTCTGGTGAAACATCTCACAGCCCCTACACCTCTGGCCTGTTCCCCAGTTCTGTATGTCTAAATAAATCTTCAAAAAAATATATGAGACACTGGACTAGAATCGATGTCAAACATGACCAACACCAAACCCACACACCTCTCCAAGCCTGCTCCACTCAGGCTTTGCCACCTTCGCTCATGTAAAAGGCCCTGAGATGACACTCAGGAGTCACCCACCAGTAGACAGTCAGTCATCAAGTCTACTTCCAAAACATATCTCTATAGATGCCTTTCCATCTCTACACTCTTGTCTCACTCACCATCTTCCCTCATCAGGATTACAGCAGCCAGGGTTGATGTAGCCGCAGGCAAAGCAGATGAGGTACCTGGGCCATGTTATTCTTTTAGAGGCCCACAAATCATTTTAATTACTTTAAAATTATAAGAAAACATGTAGGGCAAACAAGATGTTCTAATGTATAATATTATGTTCACTTCTGTACCAGCACAGTCATAAAATAAAGCTTTTGAAAGTTTTTTTTTTTACAGCAAAATGGGCCTATGAGGCAGAAGGGCCTAGAAAAACCATAACTGGGCCCTAACTATAACTACCTGTTAGCTGGTCTTTCTCATCCATAAGCAGGTCAGTATAATCCATCCTCTGTTCAGCAACCTAAGTAAGCAATTATGGTTTCCATGAAAGTATGGCCTTTACACATTAAAGTGGACAAAACTTAAGTGTACTACTGAATGTCTGCTTATACACCCACGGAACCACCATCCATAACAAGACTGATACTAAACAACCCTTTTCTTTCTTTCTTTTTTTTTTTTTTTTAAGATTTATTTATCCATAAAGAACTGAGGTACAGGGCAGAGGCTCAGGGGCGGAAAGAGGATTCACCAGAGACAGAGTGGGGAGCAGAACAGGCAGATGAAGTACCCTGTTGAGGGGACCAGTGGGTGAGACAGATGAGGTCTGCTGTGCCATGTAGGTCACCTCCAGCCTGGTAATCAAACTCCCGCTGAGGCAGTTGCAGTGCTGTGCTTAAGCCCACTGCATCACCAGGAGGGCCTTGAACAACCCTTTTCAAAATTTCATTTTCAGATCATTCCAGTCCCTTGCATAAAATCATTCCATGCTTTTCCAGGCAAATTGGAGTAAAATCCAAAGAACTAAATCTGGTTTGAGAGCCCTTACCGCTCTCAAACTCATATTTACCAGTCCCCCTCTACACTCTAGCTACTAGTCTTTAAATTCCTCAATGTGCAAAGAGGTTCCCGTCTTGCAGCATTTTATCTCATGTTCTTCTGCTGTCTTCCACAGCTCAAAGTTCACAGAAATGGCTGTTTGTAACTCGAAAGTCAATTTAAATGCCACTTTCGCTCTTCCCAAACCAGGCAATCAAAAGTGGTACCTAATTACCCTTTATCACATCACCTTCATCACTTTATGTATTTACACTTTACTGTGTCTTCCCCTCACCTGACTATAACCTCCTTTGGGACAACTTTGCTCTCTGTTGTACCCCAAAATGCCACAAAGTGTCTCCATGAAAATTGTAATGGCATGAAATACTACCACATGTTGAAACGTACCACTACCAAAAGGCCATAAGGGCCTGATTTTCATTGAACCCCGTCAAAAACATTCAAAGTCAAACGAGTAAAAACCCCGTGGACAATAAACGTTCAATGTTAACTCTCTTGTCCGTTCGAAACAGACCCAGTGAACACCAGCCTCACGCAGGCTACTGGGCTACTCTTGCTGTAACAAAGAGCGATTTTCAAACACGTTCCGAATCTTTGCTTCAGAAAACGCATTGTGGCACACGTTCCGGGTTCCAGCACCCCGCATTCGGTTCCAGGGACGTGGAAGCAGTCGGCGCGTCCCCGCCCCTTCCGCTCGGCCCTCGGGCCGGAAGTCCTTGAAATTTGAGACCCCGCCCCAGACTCAGACCCTGCCCCTCGCCGGCGCGTCGCTCTACGTAAAGCGTGAGGGGTTTCGCGACAGCCCGGGCCCCTCCCCTTTAGCCACATGTCGCGCAGGGCTTCCCGTCGGACGCCGCGCCGCCTCCTCGCGCTGCTTTACGAACCTAGAGCTGCGCCGCCCCGCCTCCTGTATCCCTCCTCACCTCCCCGCCCCCTCCCAGCTTCGCGTCTCCTAGCCCGACGCGCCCGCTATAATCACGTGATTGCCTCATCCGGGTCCTTTGCGTTCTCTCTCCCTCTCCCAACATGGCGTCCTCAGGTGAGTGAGCGGCCGAGCGCGGCCAAGGACTGGGCTCCCCAGGCACCCTCCGAGCCTGATCCACGGATCCCCTGAAGTCAGAGAGTGGGCGGCACCGCCTCCGTTTGGATTCTCGGGCTGCGGCAGGCTGGCCGCGTGGCCACATTAGGTTGTCGCTTCGGGATGTTTGGGGGGAGGGGAAGGTGCCCTTCCCCTCCCCCTCACACGCTTTTCACCCGGTCTGCGCGAGGTTGAAGTGGGGAGTAATGGTGGACTCTGGTGTGAGTCGGAGTGAGGAGGAGGCGCAGAAAGATCTGCGGGGCGCGTGAGGCCGTCTGAGGGACGGGAAGCACGGTGCCCGCGTGGAGGAAGGGGGAGGCGGTTGGCGCGCGGACGGGTGCACACGAGGCCAGGTCTGCGAGGCGCGAGGCCGTTGCGGACCGGGTGGGGGCTGGGGGATAAAGGGAGGGGGCAGTTAGAACGCGGGCGCCAGTCGGTGGCGGGCGGAGGGCGGCGC
>NW_004567135.1:5298874-5324467 GCF_000260355.1 Condylura cristata | reverse complement strand
CCGGGAGGCCGCGCGGCCGTCCAGATGGGAAGGGTCCACGCGGCCGGGCCGCGCCTTGTGGGGCCTGGCTCGTCCGCCCTGCCCTTTCCGAGTGTGGCCCGACCCCTCTGGTCCTCAAAGGCTGGATAGGTTGGATTTCGAGGTTGAAACTCTCGGATTGGAGGGGGCTGGGCGCCCAGCGTCGCCCACGTGTTGGCAGAGGAAGCCAGGGTGGTTGTTTTTTTAAAGGCCTTTTTCCCCTTAACGTTGGCCGAGTCCGAACTACATGCCAAGACTCGGTTCGTTCAAGGTGTTAGAAATGAGAAGGGGAGCAAGATTCTGCCAGCTACCATTTTGTTTGAATTTTGACAGTTCGGTGATAGGGTTCGCCGGTTTCAGGTAATTGCACGATTCCTGGGGGTGCTTGCAGACAACCCCGGAGGCCAGACTTGTGTTCTTTTTGTAGACCCCTATCAGGAAGAATACACGGGAGTTACTTGCTTTTCTAATGGATTTAGTTGCTGACTGTGCAACATTTTATGGCATTGCATTTGTTGAGCCCCAACCCTCTCTCACAAAGTTTTCCTCCTCTGTTACTAGTGGGAGATCAAGTTTTGTGTGTGTCTTGGACAATGTGGGGATTGAGGTGCCTTTGGACAGCTTTCACTGATGTAGCACTTGATGGTCCATTGCCCACTTTATGTAAATTGTCTCCTTTGATCCTCTGAGATACTGTAGGCAGAGCTTCAAGCTAAAGAATATGAAATCATTTGTTCAAGGTCACACTGCTTGCCAGTGCCAGAGTAAGGTCCAAATCTTTGAGACTCCTGGCTCTAATCAATTTGAAAATACCATGATTGGTTTCCTGTCGCCGGATGTTTAAGGTGCTGCCCAAAAGCTTCATCTGAAGTCAAGTATTTGGCCTGGATTTGCCATCTTGACAAGCTTTCTGTGGTCATTTATATCCTCTTTCTCCAAAACTTTTCTGGAATTTTGAGAAGTGGTAGAAATGATAGTAACCTGTCCTCCATAGAGTTTGGTGAAATCTGAACTAGTTGAAGGTATTTGCTCAGCCGTGTTCCTGCTGTGCTGCCATGCTTTCTTTCCCCCTTGAAAGTGCTCATCTCCCTTAATTTTGTTCCAAGAATCTTTTTAGCTTGTGTAGTATGTGATGAAGATACTGTGCTCTGTCTGAGCACAAGGTTTGATCTGACATTCTGCCCTAAAGGAGTTTGGGGTGTGTCAGATTTCTTTCCCCACTTTGAAACTGCGGATCACATTGACTTTGTTGGATGACCGATATTCTCAGATATTGCTGTATTAATGAGACTGGTGTTTTTTCAGTATACTTGATGCTTAATGTCTTTTAAAGATACATCTTAACATTTTGTTAGTGAATTGTAGTCTGCTTCTACCATTTAGGGAGATTTCCTTTTTCACTCTTTGCAGTGATACTAGTGTCCAGTGCAGTGATACTAGTGTCCATTATTGACCTTCAAGAACTGAAAGTGTCCCAGAGTTGACTACTGACTCTGCTCGCATCTGTAGGGAATCAAATGTGTTTGACACAGGTTAACATTTTTGTGAAACAAAAATGCTCAAAAATTGAAAATAGCACATAGCGACACAAGGCCTTTCATTTGCATGACACCAAATGCCATTATATGTGACTTCTTGGCTTCTTATTGGATTAAATTTATGGAAAGCACATGGTGCACTTGATTGTTTTCATACAGTGCTGACCTTTATAGTTACAAATACTTTAGGTGTTTGCCATTCCATGCTTACTGTTCACATTTCAGAGTAAGCTACCTGGGTTTGTTTATAATATGTGTTATATGCCTGCTAGCAGGGACGTGCTCAGAGCAAGAAGTAACTGCGTTGGTGTCGCTCCAGCAACCAAGGGTCGTGGTTAGAATGGTGTGCGTCGGGCACTTTTTTAAATATGATGATAGAGTCTGGGAAGGTACAGAAGAAGCAAAGCGGCATCTTGCTCAGGTTGTGCCCAGATGAAGTCGGACAGAAATGAGATCATGTAACTGAACTCAGTCGTGGCGGTGGTGGCGCCTTGTTCCCCCCTTACTCCCCCCCCAGCCAGTGTGCAGCACTGCCATATTTGCACCTCATGAAGCCTGTGGCATGACTGGACTCTAAACAGCACTGTCATTCTAGGGGTTCTGGTATCTTGGATGTATTAATTGCATTTATACAGTATTCTGGAAGGAAACGTGTTAATCGTTAATTCTTAGTTCTGAAGAATTTAGCAGGATTCACATCCCAGAAAGACACTTGACCCCTTTGCAGTGACTTTTCCCCCAATCTATTTCTTTGTTATTTGCCTCATCTAAACATTTTGTATATTTCATAAATGGATTTTTGTTCCTAGCTTCTTTCAAGGTTGATCTATATTATGGGGTGTTCATTTTTATTGCCAAATTTGTGGGCATTTGGATTCTTGACCAGTTTTTTGCTTCTGTGGCCGTACATAGATTTGTGTGCCCTTCAGGCTCTTATTCTATAGCTCAATACTCAAAAGAGTTGGGAACCCTACATGGTCAGTGGGATTTGGGCAAAATCTGAAATTAAAGGAACTTAATTTTTGACAAAGCTTCAATTTTTGAACTGCATAAATTCCCTTTCCTAAATAAAGAGATGCTAGTTTAAGAAAGATGGAGAAGTAGGGGGAACTATATTATAAAACAAATATTAAAACAAATGCTTAGAGAGCCTGAAGGTGTCTTCTGTTTTAAAGAACCAACAGCCAGTCTGTAGATTTTATCACTCCATTTATTACTAATAAAGTGGAATGATGATAGGCAAACATTCATAGAAAATAAAGGAGAACCTTTTACATGCTGTAAAGCCTTGGGTTTACTGCCGTTACTTTCCTGCTAGTGCAGTTAGCCTCACTTTATTCATCCTCTTAGTGATGTGAAGCACCACTTAGAACAGCAGTTCTCAACCAGGGCCGCTGTGTCTCACCCACCTAACAAAATAGGGCACGTTGGGCAGTGTCTGGCAGCGTTTTTGGTTGTCAGAGTGGCACTGAGGAGTTTGTTCCTGGCATCTGAACGAGAGGCTGGAGATACTGTTAAACATCCTGCCATGCACAGGACAAACCCACACCCAAGAGTTGCCCAGGCTAAAGTGTCAGGGGCACAGAATTGAGAAACTAATAGTTAAGCTTATTTATTAAGGCCACAGTATATTGTCTTATTTAAGGACTTGTAGACTTGACACTTTTAACTTGTTTGAGTATAGTAAGAGCTTCACCCGTACCAAGTACTTGTTTAATAATTTAACACTGTAAATGAGGCAGCTGGCATTTAGAGACTTTGCTAAAATACCTGAAAGGGAAGGGTCCCCCTCATATTCTCATGGATTTAGCTTCACACTATTGAAACACAGTTTTCTTGTTTTATGAGGTGGTTGATTTTAACTTAACCAGTTCACATTAAAGATTTAAATAAAATTAAGAATTGAACTAGTTCAGTCATTGTGGCAAAGGGTTGATTCACCTGAAACATTAAACACGCTTTACTTATAAAGAAGAGACGTTGAAATCCTGAACATGTAATGGATCTAAATCTTGGGGGAGCAAGGGCAATTTGAAAGAGGATTTCAGTATTATCTCTCAGTTATTGGAATAAAACAGAATGGAGCAAACATTGACATCCTCTTTATTTACTGATTTTTTTCCTTTTTAAGGACTAATCCCTTTAAGTCTACTGGTCTGTTGTGACTGAGTCATTGCTGCTGCTAGATGTAAACAAGCATGTGGGTGTAAGTTAAAGAGCTTGTGGAAATCTGTCTTTAAATGAAGGTTTGTCCTACAGCGATTCTCAACCAGGTTTTGGGGGGAGCACTGACAGAATCACAAGGGAAAGGGAGGTGTGTGATTTGAAAAGACTTTCTGAAACTAACAGCACTTTAATTCTTTTAGTCATGATGTTCATTATTTTGAAATTGAAATAACATTGTGATTTGTTTGTCAAAAGTCAAGGGGTAAAGGTTGAGAAACCTTCATTTAGAAAGTTGACTTTAGCCAAAATCAGACCAAAGGGCAAGTTAGTGCCAGATTCTTCTGTTTGCATATTTCATATGTGTATAGAACAGGAAGAGAAAGAATACTTTCTTATTCTTATGTTGAACATCACTGTCTTGACTGACACCAGTTTTATTTTCCCAGCCGCTGGACAGGTTAATATTGGGTATTAGCTTATGGTAGGAGGTTAAGGATCTCTAGCTAACAGCTAGCCCAAGACACTGTTTTTGAGTTAGAGAATAGATACAAGATTAAACTAAAATAAGCCTAACTCCACTGTAAGTGTTCTCCCTCAAAAGTACGCTTCATGCTTTATTCAAATTAAGTTACTAAATTTCTAGTAAGCCTTTGCATATTGGTGCTGAAAAACTCAGATCTTGGCATAACTTCTTTCTTCAAAGCAAAGGATAGATCCAACACAAAATCTGATTGATCCTAAGTGATACTCTGAGGGACACTTGAGTCTGGAAACTTCAGGGCCACCTTCTCTTGGTTACTGTAGTAAAAATTCATAGCAAACAAGTCATCTCCATTTTCTGAAAGTTGAATTTTAAAAGAAAGGTGGGTACCAGCTCAAAGAGCAACGTTCTGTTAAGCAAACAGTGCATCAGATTATAGATTCTTAGACCTCATGGTGAGTATTGGAACGTGGAGCTCATGTTGATGAAAACTGTGAAACTGATTTTTGCTAGAACAAAACTGCTTGCTTTTTTCTTACCATGTAGTGCCTGCTCATTCACTAGTATGGTAGTGCTTCAGCTCTTCCGTTACCTGCTCATTGGTGGCACCTCACAAGTTCTGAAGACTAGATAATGGGCCACAGCCAGCCTATTATATGGAGCCATTTTGAGATTCCTACAGATTTCGTAACTGGGGAGTATTTAAAATGTTGATTCTTACAGATTTCTTACTTTCCCTTTGTATGTTGTGTTCAAGTAGATCGTTGTTTATTATAGAGGGCAGATATCTGCTGTGTGTCTTTCTCTGGACAGTTACACACGACATTGAGAACACTTCATGGTGTGGCAGCCTGCTATACAACTAACATTCTTGGAGGCTAGGGCTCTGTGGGAAGAGCCTTAGGTTTGGCATCCAAAACCCTGATTTTTATTCTAGTTCTGCCATCTAATAGCTCTGTAACTTTAGGGTACTTGTTTAACTTTCTAAGACTTAGTTTTCTTCTCTCAAAATTGATGATAATGATTCCCACCTCATGGATAATTCACAAGTATCATCGGTCTTCAAAAATGTCATAAGAATATGTCATTGGGGGCCCTCCCTGGTGGCGCAGCGGGTTAAAGCACAGCACCAAGAAGCTAAAGCCACTTCCGCATGAGTTCGATCCCTGCCTGCCCCAGAGGTGACCACATGGCGTGGCAGACCTCTCCTGACCCACCCCCTGCTCCCCTCAGCAGTGTACTTCGTCGATCTGCCTATTCTGCTCCCCACTCTGTCTCTGGTAAATCCTCTCACCCTCTGCATCTCTGGCTTGTACCCCAGTTCTGTATGAATAAATACATAAATCTTTAAAAAAAAATGTCATTGGGGTGGGGTTTTTTTCTCTGTATCCCAGGAGCAACAAATGTAAGTTTACCTGTTTTAAACAGTAACAGTGACCAAATGTGAACTCTCAAAATAGACTATTAGACCACTCAAAATGAGTAGGTGTAGCAGAGAGTAAGGATTGCCCCCACCCCCCATATTCCTCAGGGAAGATAGTATTGGAAATTCTCCAGGGCCCTTTTTTATAAGCTTAGTGTAAAAAAGGGGGATAGCATAAAATGTATTCTGCAACTTATAAACATTTAGTGGCATGTACATTATCCAACTAAATACTTAACTGTTGATGAATAAACTTTCTCTTGCCTTTTTGAATCAGCAAAAAAGAAGAATAAGAAGGGGAAGACTGTCTCCCTAACACACTTTCTGGCTGAGGATGGAGGGACTGGTGGAGGAAGTACCTATGTTCCCAAACCAGTCAGCTGGGCTGATGAAACAGACGACCTGGAAGGAGATGGTAATTTTTCTTTTCCTTTTCCGTCATATTGGAATTTTGTTTTATTCTAAACAAAATCTCTGTTCTGTAATAGTTCATACTTGTGATCTGAAAAGAACTTACCCATTTTGTAGAACCTGAAATCTTAAAATTTTAGGTTTAGGATATGAGTTATAAGACTGAAGTGATTTGGAAGAGTTGAGTGTTAGTTCTGGCATGGTCACCTTTATTTTTGCCCCTAAAAGCTTTTATTGTAGACTGGAGAATGTATTATCTTTCATGATCTAGTTTCATGATGAGAAATTTATATAGATAAGTGTTAATATCTAAAGTTTAAATACATAGACTTTGCTTAAGGGTGGGATTTATTGATTCATTCTTTCCCATGAAGGAAGTGTTATGTCCAGTAGAAAAGGACTATAAAAATTGTTTATAAGTACATTTGGAATAAGAATTCGGATTTCCTTTTCTGAAGAATGGGTAGGGACCTTACAGGAATGTTAAAAAGATAGATAGGGGCCTCCCTGGTGGTGCAAGGGGCTAAGTCCCAGCACTATTGAGTTCCATCCCCAGCCAGGTTGCTGACCTCTCCTGTCTCCCTGCTGTTCCCCTCCGTGGTATATCTCATTCAGTCTGCCTGTTCTGCTCCCCACTCTGTCTCTGGTGAATCCTCTCTTCTCTGCACCTGTGGCCTGTACCCCAGTTCTATGTGCATAAATAAATCTTTTTTAGAAAAATAAAATGCGATATAAAGTATCTGATATATAGTGACATTTACAAAAAAGTGTTTTGTGGGTGATAGCCTCCCATCTCTTTGCTGCATGGGGAATAAAAGTTACCATGGGTTTGTTAAAAAAAAAAACCTGGTGTACCAGAAAAGGGGGTTGAGGTGATAAGTTATAGGGGCTTTGGTATTGGGCGTGATGTGATAATATTTGTAGAGTTGTGAGCCTGTAGCCCTAAAGCATACAGTGTTGTAAATCAATGTTACCTCAATAAAAATAACTTTAAAAACAAAAAAATTTGGTCCTTGAAAGGTCTTGAAGTGCTTCAAAACAGAGATGGTGAATACTGAGTCTGTTGCTTTGCTATTTTATAATCTTTCTGAAAAGTTGCCCCTACTACTGAACCCTCCCCCTTTTTATCTGTTTGTTTTTTTCTGCTAGAATTTAATACTTGGCTATTAGCATGAGTCTTACTCACTGTGGAAGTAAGGAGACTTTCTCTTATTGTGTCTACTTTTCTATGCTAGTTTCAACAACTTGGCACAGTAATGATGACGACGTGTATAGGGCACCTCCCATTGACCGTTCCATCCTGCCCACTGCTCCACGGGCTGCTCGGGAACCCAATATCGACCGGAGCCGTCTTCCCAAATCACCACCCTACACTGCTTTCCTGGGAAACCTACCCTATGATGTGACAGAAGACTCCATTAAGGATTTCTTTAGAGGATTAAATGTACGTATAAAGGTTTTAGGCATTTAACTAGGTATAGTGATGTGTTGGTTGTCACTGTCTCTGAAGTGTTTTTCTGTGTTGGAAAAGATTTTTGAAGTTGTAGGTAGACTTGAAAGAAGTATTTAGATCATTTGGCTGAGAATGTCGATACCAATCAGTTACCAAATTAAAAATACTTATATTGATGCAGAGAGAATCTCTTATAATGTCAGATTCCCAGTTAAATGATAAACAGTGGTAAAAAATATCACTGAACTCGGCCACTCTGTCAGTGACATTCAGGCTTTTTAACTTTGTAATATAAAAAATTAACCGAGCAAATGTGTGGTTTATATAACAGAAACATATTTGCTGATTTACTAAGGATTCAGTGAAGCTTGGTGCTACATTTAATGGAATACAGGGTGTTTGTTTATAAGTGCTAGTCTAGAGATACCAGAAGGGCAAAAAAAGTCAGTTTTTGCCACACTTGAGTTTAAAATCCTTTAGACAGAAAATGAAAGAACAGGTAAGTTTCTAATTCTTCCGGAGTTTTTCCTAGTCTTTGCCAATCAAAGAGTTTTTAAAGTGCCTTTTTGCTAAGAACCTGTCCCCTTTAATCTTGTTCCATCTTTTAACCACCAGCTTCTGCATTGACTTTTCTGATTTAATTTTTTGCTGCCACCTATACATCTTCTCCTTAGTATAACTATGTAAAATAACTAGAAGCTGATCTGAGTTTTATTTCATTCTAATTATCTTTCTTTGGAGAATATTGAATGACCGCTTATCTGTTGAGACTTTATACCTTTATGTTCTTAACTGTTCGTGAGTTTAATTAAAGTAGAATTTAACTCTACTATATAGTAGATTCTATGACCATTTATATGTCAGGAACCAGAATAAATTATCAAATCAGTGATGCCAAAGGTAAACTCCATTACATGCATAATACTGAAGGAAAAAAGTCGTGAATCAAAAGGATAAGAAGAGATGTGAAGTATATCAAAAAGATGACAGGAAAATAGTCCAAAATATTTGGGAACAGTTCTAAAATAGGAAATGCATGCCCTGTATGAAGAAAAACTGGTGCCATAGAATATTTTATGAAATTATTTGAGATGCTGAAGGCAAGAATCCTATAGGTTTAAAATCAGAAAACACAAGTTAACCTTACATTAAAACCTGGGATTCAGAAAGCAGAGCTTTGAGGCCTTAGCATCTGTGAATGAGAGTGGGGCAAAGGTCATGGGGCTCTCACAGCAGCATTTGACTCAGTTAAGCTATTGTTAGTATTTGAAGATAATAATACTATACAGGTAAGTAGTCTCCAAAAAAGACACTGTGTAGAACTGTTTGGCAAAAATGGAGTAAAATTTCTAAGAAACAAGAGTTGAAAGTAATTGGGAACCAGCTGAAATACAGGTCATTAATAGATCACTGATTGGGGGGCAAGCAGTTGCTCTTAGCATCTGCTCTTCATTGGCAAACAGCTTTGAAAGTAGGCGGTAACAAGAGCTACAAGGAATAAAAGGAACTCCAGGTCACGAGGGGTTTTGTTCTGCTGGAGAACCAAGCTCGTAGCATCCAAATTGAGAAAGTCTAACCAGCTGTATGGTGCAGTCTCTTCTATCCCTTCGCTCCAGTTTTTACACTGGAGAGAAGCAGGTCTTGTGTGTTAATTATTTCAGAAAAATTGATTGCATTTATAGTAAGCAAAAGGAAGAACTCAAATGAATTAGATAATTAAATTGGGAAATTTTTGTTTCTTTTCTTCAGATCAGCGCAGTTCGTTTACCACGTGAACTCACCAATCCAGATAGATTGAAAGGTTTTGGTTATGCTGAGTTTTCAGACCTGGATTCCTTGCTCAGTGCCTTGAGTCTCAATGAAGAGGTAAAGAAAATAAGGGTGGGAGCTAATAAATCTCATGTTTATTGACATGCATTTTAGATTGGGTCATCACTTTCTAAGATTCTTCCCATGGTTTATGAAGAAAATCCTGCACTAACAATGAAATACTCATATTCACTATCTAACAAGTCACACGTCAGCAAGTTTAGTAGGCCCCAATAATTTAAAAGGGTACTTAGTTGGAAAATGTGGATGAAACCCAGCATATCAAGGTAGATTGCAGCTTCAGTTGATGTGAAGTCGTTTTCTACTGTCTAGTACTTAAAAGCTTGCCTCATTGTTCATAGTTTTGCTTTTCCAAAATAATTTGACCTGACCAAGGCAAATAGGAAAAATCATATTGTTAATTGGTATTAAAAACCATCTCATTTTCAGGGAAGGAATGATGTTTTTGATAGTTATTTAATGGTGCTTTTTAATGATTTTAAGAGGGTTGAGAAGCATCACTAATGTCATAATACATGTTTCTAGAAGTCTTTTTTAAGATTTATGCATACAGAACTGGGTTGCAGGCCAGAGGAACAGGGGTGGTGAGAGGATTCACCAGAGACAGTGGGGAGCAGCGGGTGGGTCAGGAGAGTCTGCCGCACCATGTGGGCCTTCTGGCTAAGGATTGAACTCACGCTGTAATGTCAGCGTCGTGGCTGTGATAACTTCATAGTGCTGTGTTTTAACCCACTGTGACACCAGGGAGGACCCTAGTCCTGTTTCTTCAACATTACACATAGGTGTCTTCTTACCCAGAGAAACTATAGGTTCAGTAGGGACAGTAGTCAGCTGTTGACCCTGACAGGAAAATGAGGGGTTGTTATTTGAATGACCTGGTTTTTAAAGGGCTAACACCAAGCACAAGGATAGTCCAGCATTTTTACCTGAAAAATTTCCAAACCAGAAACTGCCTTTTTGGTTTCTTTGATCTCCACTGACTTTATAAATCAGACTAATTATATTTGGGAAGAAAGCCAACTTCAGAAACAACTTATTGTTGAGACACTGTATTGAAAATCATAATTCTATAATCCGTATCTGCCATGTGACACAATTAAAATCACCATCCTTTAAAATATTTTCCATGTCTTATAATCTGAAAATGTCCAAAATAAGAAAGGCTAAAATCTGTCATTTGCTGCATTAACTGTTGTATAAAATGTTATCATGGCCCAGTTTTAGGGTCTTACTTTGTATTTAGACTTTACTGTGAAATGAAAGGCCATCTTTAGTAGAATTAATTGGTTTCAAAAGAAATAGGTAATGATGGAGGGAAGTCAGGGTATCTCAGAGGAACTTAATTTACCCCGAGGTAATACAAAATGAAAGAACATGCCACAGTACACAGAAGCCATACTTTGCAGCTTTGCTGTGCGTGGTGGGCGCTCTGTAACACTTTGACTGATTTCCCTGGACCCAAATATGCCTTTAATTTCCTGGGAAATACTTTTGAGTTTATTACAGTGGGCACCTTACCATGGATAATAAAAAGTTTTTCTGTGAAATTTGCTTCATAAAAAATAGTAAAATACTTGACCAGATATTTACTTAGCCCCAACTTAAACTTGGTGATTCGGAGGGGTTACTCGGTTTTCAAATCTGTAATAAAGGATTCTTTAGCCAACGTACTGAAGCGCTGGCTAGATTACAGTGTTTTTCCTTTATCTTCCTTCCCCCAGTGCTTCTTCTATGCCCAGACGTTCAAGGTCACTCATGGGATTTGTGCATAATGGGGCAAAAGGTTGGTTAATATGGTCCTATGCTCTCAGTCTCTAGGTAACAGGAGAATTCGAGTGGACATTGCTGACCAAGCACAGGATAAAGGTAAGAAAGCTGGTAGGACTCCTGTTCTGTTACAGTCCTGCAGTGACAGAGCCAGAGGTAGCCTTTCCCAGAAAATGGTTGGTGTCGTCACACCAGTAGTAGTAGCTCTAGAGTGTAGACCTGTCTGGATCTAGAGCAACAGTTTTGCCCCACGGGAGGCAGGGACGGTCTGTCAGTGTTAGGAGACATTGTGGATTGTCAGAACTGTGCGGAGTACAACTGACCATCTGCCAGATAGATGCAATGTACAGGTTAGTCCAGTCTGCGTAGGATGGCCCCCCGCAACAAATAATTATCCAGCCCAGAATGTTTGTAGTGTGAGAATTGAGAATCCCTGATTAATTGGGAATTAAATTAGGTGCTTTGCAGCACATTGGACACAAGAAGGGCCTAATTTAAGTATTACGGGGCTTCTGGCTTATATGAAAGATGAGGAAGATAAACATTACGCCAGTGGGAACTTGATAACACTGAAATGAAAGAAATGTAATGTTTTGGGGAAGAGGTAGCTCTGTGCAAATGAGAAATCTCAGCAGAATTTTGTGTTATGTCTCTGTAGACAGGGATGACCGTTCTTTTGGCCGAGATAGAAATCGGGATTCTGACAAAACAGATACAGACTGGAGGGCCCGTCCTGCCACAGACAGCTTTGATGACTACCCACCTAGAAGAGGCGATGACAGCTTTGGAGACAGTAAGTTCATTTTTATCAAGTTTTTCTATGTCCTGAGGGCTTTGCTTACAGGACAAATGTATTGCTGTAGAGAATTACATCAGTAGACAGTGTTGTAAAAAAGACATTTTTAATATCCAAAATAATAAGTTCTAATTTTTTTGCCTTACCAAACAGAATAGAGCAGGCACTTCTCTCTGGAGATAATTGTATATGAACAAACCCAATATAATCTGCAAGGTCAGGTATGCTAAGATTGCTGGATTAAGAACAGTAATGCAAAAATTGGTGGCATTTTAGTAGCAAACAGTCAAATGTGGTTTGTTTTTTGTTATTTAAGAACCCTTTTTTAATATTTACTTTTACTTATGCATAGAACTGCAGTACAGGCCAGAGGATTCACCAGAGACAGAGCAGGGAGCAGAACAGGCAGATTAGCTGAAATAACACTTGCTGAGGGAAGCAGCGTAGAGACAGGAGAGGTCTGCTACGCCGTGTGGGTCAGCCCAGGGATTGAATTCATGCCACAGTGGCTTAATGCCTGAGCCACCCGGGAGGCCTGAGAAGACTTTTTAAATAACAGAAAATTCATTCATTTTAAGTGTCTACCATGTGCCAACTACAATTCTAAGTTCATGGTATATCAGTGAACAAAATAGACAAAATCCTGTTCTCATTAAGATGTTTTTTTAGTGGGGGCCCTCCCAGATGGCATAACAGGTTAAAAACATAGCACTGTGAATCGAGATGGGGGGGGGAAATGTGCAAAATGATGTAAAAATAAACTTTGTAATAAAATAAATTAATTAATTAATTAAAAATTTAAAAAAACATAGCACTATGAAGCTACCGCAGCCATTGCAGCATCAGTTCAACCCCTGGCCAGGACAGTGACCTACATGGCCCAACAGACCTCCCCTTTCCCACCCACTGCTCCCCCCTCCATCTCTAGTGAATCCTCTCACCTTCCTGCATCTCTGGCCTACACCTGAGTTCTCATATGCATAAGTAAAAACAAATTTTTTAAGGATTTATTCATACAAAATTGGGGTACAGGCCAGAGAAGCAGGGGTGGTGAGACGATTCACCAGAGACATAGTGGGGGCAGGCAGGCAAGACAGGAGAAGTCCACTGTGCCATGTGGGTCACCTCCCTGGTCAAGGATAGAACTTGGGCTGAAGTGGCTGCCACTAGCTTCACAATGCTACACTTCAACTGGTTGCGCCACCAGGGAGGTCCCAAGATGACTTTTTTGAAATGACTAGTAGTTGTCCATATAATGGAATGTTTTATATAATACATAAATAAATAAAATCGGGGAGTAATACTAAAAACCTATTTTGTTTGAAGGATAAAACAAAAATGTGTAAAAATTGAAAAGCAATATCCTGTTTTAGGTTATTTCCTTGTATAGTCTGTTAGTAGTGTCAGTAGTCCTAAAGCAATGTTACTAATAAACAGTTGTAAAAAAATATACTACCCCGGTAATTGTGGCAATAGGATGGGGGGACCTACCTGAAACCTTGAGTTTTTAAAGCCAGCAGGCGTGGCGTGAGTGAGCGAGCTCTGGCTGCCCAGACCTGCTGCGCTCATGGCCCCAGCATCAGCTCTGCCTCTATCAAGAGGTCCTGTCAAGCATTGGCCTGCTTGAAAAAGCATAAATAATGCTTGAAAATCTAAACACATGCTGTGTTTCCCGGGCAGATGTTGTCTTAGCAGCATACTCATGTCTGCTTTTCTGCACTCTATGTTTCTAACCAAATTAAATAAAATTTTTTATATATAATAAATATGTTTACTTATGGAAATAAAACTTGCCAGAAATTAAATGAGGGAATGAGTGGATGCATGGGAAAAATCCCATTTCCAAATTAAATCATTGTCTGAAAGAAAATCCTAGAAATAAGATTCCTTTTGATCTGCATTCCTATATGATTCGACTCATGGTTTTTTGTTTTTTTTTTTTTTTCTTTAATTAGTTCATGCTTGGAAAGTGAGATTTTTCACATAAAAACCTGGGTTCCCAGATTATCTCAAAAAAATTAAGCATATAGCCGGTCAGCTGGAGCTACTAAGTGCTGCCCTCCCCTTTTGCGCATGTCCTCTGCTGGCCAGGCGGCCACCTGCATGGCCATACACCTCCCACACATCAGCAGCTAGAGAGCATGGCTCCCATACGCATGCATGTGTGGAAAATGCGGTTTGTGGAGTGTTTTGTCGAGCACTGTACGTGAGCACACTTGGTAAATAAATTTCTCACTTCGTTTTTAATTGCCCTATGTGGGTGTCTTCTCATTTTTTTTTTAATCTACAGCTTACACACTCAGGGGTTTTTATGTTATGAGCTCTGTTGCACTGAATGTCCTTGTACATGTGTCTTTAAGTGGTCAGTTGTTACCTGAGGATATTTTCTAGAAATTAAATTGGTGGCTTAGAGTGTACATGATTTAAAACCTTTCAATACATAGTTCTGAAATCACTTTTCAGAGTGATTCTTAAACTCAGATGTCTAGGAATTGAGGCATTTCTGTAACTTTGCTGATAGGACATATCATTTATTTTAATCTTTGCCATTTAGATGGTAAAAAGTGTTGAGTGTTAATACTAGTTTCTGTTATTTAATAGACAACCCATTGTCATGTCAACAGTTCTCTCATTTTGTTTGCTTTTTAATATTTATGATGTGTGTGTGTTGTTTTCCTATGCTAAACACAGCAGTGACTGAACCCCCATAGACTATCATGTTTCTATCAGGGTGTCAAAGAAAAAGGAATGATGTTACCTGTTTCTTCTCTCTAGAGATTCGAGATCGTTATGATTCAGACCGATACGATGGGTATCGGGATGGGTACCGTGATGGGCCACGTCGGGATATGGATCGATACGGAGGCCGGGATCGTTATGACCGAGGCAGCAGAGATTACGATAGAGGTCATTTATAAAGCACAAATTCACATGCTTTCTTTTAAGATCTTTTTGCCTTTCTGTCCTCAAGTGTGATGGCATGATTTGGCGTGTGTTTGCAGGTTATGATTCCAGAATAGGCAGTGGCAGAAGAGCATTTGGTACTGGGTACCGTCGAGATGATGACTACAGAGGAGGTGGGGACCGCTTTGAAGGCAGATATGACAGACGAGATGATCGGTCATGGAGCTCCAGAGATGATTATTCTCAGGATGATTATAGGCGTGATGATAGAGGTAATCGTTTTCCCCTTTAAGTTGGCACAGATAGAAATTACACATTGTAAAGGATAAATCTGTGAAGTCAAGAAAGGTTGGTTAAGGATGACATCTAGAAATAAAGCAAGGTCTACTTCTAACCCACCTTAACATGATAGATTTTTCAGTAGAGAAGGAAAAAGGAGTTCCTAGCTATTCTTATGGTATGACCTCATTTAATAAATTAAGCTTTAAATAAGCAGTTTTATTTAAAGCTTTTTGCAAACATAAGAACCGACTTTCAGATTAAATGGCCTTGTAGTAAGCCCTTAGCATTGTGGAATCACAGACCAAGTGTTGGTAATTTCAGTCCTTTATACTACAGTTAATTTTGGTCATCGTTTTGACAGTCAAACTCTTTGTATCAGGGATAGGAGAGAGTTCATAACCTGCTAGCTTAAAACCTTTGTAGAGAGTATAGATCTCACCAAGCAGTACCTTTTTCTGTTTTGTAGATAACGTAGTAAAAGTTTAAAAAAAAAATGTTTGGGAAAGATAAATACTAAATAACAGCATAGTGGTATGAGAAGCTATTTTTATGTCCCCTGTAACTTGTGTGTGAATGAGATACCAGGGATTGATCCTGATTTTGAGCAAGTCTGACAACTTGGATCCACGAAGAAATCAGACTGTGGTCCTACAGTTCGTATTCAGATATGGAATCTGAATGCTGTGCCCTGTGAATCACCGTCAGATTTATATTACAAACAGAGGCAAAAGCGTAGGAACTAGAGTCATATCCTGGCATGTTACAAGCTGTGCTTTTAACCTACTGAAAATACCCATCAAGACCAAGTTTTATCTCAGTCAAAATTTCTTCTTGATAGTAATCATGATAAATGATTTATTTATAAATTTATAAGTAAATTGTATCATTATGCCCATTTAACTGTATCCCATAGTCTGGTACTACCACATTATGGCTGTGAAAGCAGAAGGATCGGTTGGGGGTTACTCAAGCTCCCCATTTTCCTATGATCCCAATTTCATTGCTGAGTTGATGAGGCCTCTAACCTGCGTCCCTCGCATTTCATAAGACCTGTGTCTGGAAATCTGGTTTTCAGGCATCAGCTTCTGAGGATTGTTAAAGGCTGTAACTTAGAGTTTTATTTAACTTAGGTCCCCCCCAAAGACCCAAACTGAATCTAAAGCCTCGGAGTACTCCTAAAGAAGATGATTCCTCTGCCAGCACCTCCCAGTCCAGTCGAGCAGCCTCAATCTTTGGAGGGGCAAAGCCTGTTGACACAGCAGCTAGAGAGCGTGAAGTAGAAGAGCGGCTCCAGAAGGAACAGGAAAAATTGCAGCGTCAGCTGGATGAGCCGAAGCCAGAACGACGGCCCCGAGAGAGGTGAGGTCATCTCAGTCACGGCTTCCCACCTGTGACTCTGTGGGTGTCACTTAAGACTGATCTGCTGGGGGTGCTACATACTCTACAGTTGTGGGACAGTTTTCACCCAGGGAGGGTTGTTCCTCGCAATTTTGAAAAGATTTACTGGGATACGCCTGCAACAAATGTGAATTGGCGGTAATGATGGTCTGTACCTGTTTGGCACTGCAAGAAAAAGAATCACTGCTCTCTAGGCTCTCACCTAGTTTGCAGAAATATGGCCAAACGCACCAAGAAGGTTGGGATCTTGGATAAATAACAAGGGAAAAAGAGGGTCAGAAGATATCTTGTGTATACCCACCGTGACCATACATTAAACAAGTGTGGCGAAATACATGGCATGGCCTTCACAGGGTCGGGTGGTTCAGGTGACCTTCACTGAGCTGGTTTGTATATTTCCATGATGAATTTTGTGACATCTTTTCTGTGTAGACACCCAAGCTGGCGAAGTGAAGAAACTCAGGAACGGGAACGGTCAAGGACAGGAAGTGAGTCATCACAGACTGGGGCCTCAGCCACATCCGGCAGAAGTAAGTCAGACCAGGGTGGGTATCGTGTTATTGCCCTTTTCCATAACTTCTCCATAAAGAGTTAGTAGAAGCTGGAGGGTGATCAACCCAGTCATGGGCTGTTTGTTGGGGTTAGCATGTCGGGCCAGATCTGACTCTGCGATCTGTTCCAAAAAGCCTCAGGAGGGGCCAGAAGACACTTAGGGTCTGTCTGTGCGTTATCTCCCACTAGGAGAGGGCTTGAAGGCTAGGCTTGCGGTTTTGTCTGTATTCAGTGTGGTCATGGTCCCACGGGCGCTCGAGCTACTGCCCGCCGCTCTCGTGAGTTGCGTCCTGGACCACAGGCGCAGAGTGTCAGGCTCCTCCCCGTCTCGCTTCCACCTACTGAGTGGTCGCGTGCAGGTCTGGGGGGGATCACTCGGTTGTAGCTACCCTCCGTTCCTCCCCTCATTGTCATCCTGTTAAGATTTCTCCTCCTACTTTAGTTTGTGCTTGAGCATTCAGATCTTACCTCAAGGCTTGACGTAATTTGCTTCTGAAGGGAGGCGAGTAGGGGCCATATTTGCTTAATTTGTATGTCGGTTTTCCTAAGAGTGTGCATTTAAATGTAGAAGAAATTGGACAAAATAATTTCATTTTAGAAAAAAAAGAAGCAGCAGCATTTGCTTCATAAATGTAGTTATATGCTGGTATTGTGGTGTGTGGACATGTTTGAGTTGTTGAGTGGAAGTTGACCTGTGATTCTGCCAAATAAGGGCATTTTAACAATGGGAATGTAGAAAAGCTCCGGTCCTGAAATAGCATGGAGCACCTCTCAGTCAGTACCTCGGTAGTGGGAACAGATTGGTACGGCCATTCTGGAGAGCCATGGGACTTACCTGAGATAAATGAGGAAGAGAGTGTCACAGGGTGGGAGGTAATAGAAGAGCTGAAAAGAGAAAATACACGGGACAGATTTTTTAAATTAAATGAAAAGAAAATAATTTTTGCCTGGTCTAATTTGAATATGTTTAAAAGAAGAGCTGTAACTAAAATAGAGAACACTTCTCAGGAAAGGGTCAAATGGCTACCCTTAGAGGTTCCTATTCTCTCAAACCAGTAAAACATTTTCTCAAAATGGCTTTGTGAAACCACTGGTTGAGGGATAGTTGCATCTTTGGGGAGCCAACGTAGGTTCTGGCTTTAAGGCGATGGTTAAAAAAAAAAAACAACGATTAAAATTGGATGTAGGCCATTTTCTTAACCTGTTGGAAGCCTAACTGATGCTTGCACAATATTCCTTTTTTAATGTAATTTGGGCTTCACAGATGCACGAAGGAGAGAGAGTGAGAAATCTCTAGAAAATGAAACACTCAATAAGGAGGAAGATTGTCACTCTCCAACTTCTAAGCCTCCCAAACCTGAACAGCCTCTAAAGGTAATGCCAGCCCCTCCGCCAAAGGAGAATGCTTGGGTGAAGCGAAGTTCTAACCCTCCTGCCCGGTCTCAGAGCTCAGACACAGAGCAGCAGTCCCCCACAAGGTGAGTCAGCTTGGAAGCAGCACTTGCTAGCTCTGTAACGTCTTGACTGTTGTGACGTTTGTGGAACATGCCCTGCCGGTTAATGGCAGGTTGTCATCTCTTGGTTCACATTCAGTCAGGGGCTAGTGGAGTCTGCTCATACAAGCCACGTGTTTGCTTGGCTGGAGTTTGACAGGTGACTGGCATAGCTTGGATGACTTGAATGTGCCTAGGAGCATTTCATCACAGAAATTTGCAAACTTTATAAACCAGAACCCAGTACTACCATTGAGCATGGCCTTGGGGGTCATTTCACTTGCCTAAACCTTAGGGTCCTGCCCTCATTTGTAAAATAGAGTAATAACCTGTGTGATTGATGAGTCTAAATGGCATAGCAGTGGATGAGTGAAGATAAGTGATAGCTGTCTTTGTGGCTTTCCGCCAATGTTAACGTTCCACAATATTCGTGTGTATTTTTGGCTTTCTGAAGCTTGTGTTGTACTTGGAGAATGTTTCTTAGCGTTCCTTCCTGGGAGCAGCTGATGACTGTAATTACATATTTCCTTCTAGTGGTGGGGGAAAAGTAGTTCCCGCTCAGCCATCTGAGGACGGACCAGCAAGGAAAGGTAAGGCCAAAAGGGTGTGTTTGTCATTTAGATGGAGGTCTAAATGTAAAAGCCCTTAGAGCTCTATTTCACCTCAGCTTTTTGTTGCCAGTAGAGGGCAGGAGTGACCTCTGTGGAGGAGCCAGGAGCCCTGCCCTTTCCTGGTAGAACATTTCTTTGAAAGGGGGTGGGGGGGGAGCCTGAAGGAAGTGAGCATGCTTGGTCCAGATTATAAACGTCATCGTCGGAGGTCAAGGTCATCACACAGCACCATAGCCCTTATCCCTGCCTGCTCTCCATGGTGGGCGACCTGCTGGTGGATTGGGGTGGGTAGGTGGGGAGACAGCATGGGAAGGCAGGCTCAAGAAGGCAGTCTGGGTTAAGGGTGGGGTTGAACCTTCCTCTGCATGTGGACACACTTGTTTTTCAGTGTAAGGGAAACTAGGAGGAGGGGAGTGGTTTCGTTTACTTGCCTTCAGTTTATTTTTGTGTCTACCCCTAAGCAGATGAGAATAAAGTCGATGGCTTGAGTGCCCCCAAAGGCCAAAGCGGGAACTGCAGCCGTGGTCCAGGAGAAGGCGGGAACAAAGACCCCTGGAAGGAGTCGGACAAGTACGTGCACGCATCATCTTCCTCTAGTGCTAGCTGAACATCTCTGGCGTTAGAAGCTACTCGTTCTCTAGGCATTGCCAGTTGTCTTGTGCACAAACTAAAGTTTTCCAAAACAGGACACTGCCGTTCCGAGAATGTAGAAACCATAAATGCCCAGATAACAAGGGTCGTTGCCCGGAGGTGCCTACTTAGTGCCACTCAACTGTGTGTTTTGACTTCAGTTACTGGAACAGTGGTCTCTCTCAAAGATAGTTGTCTCTGCTTGTCTCTTGTCAGGAAAGATGGCAAAAAGGATCAAGACTCCCGATCTGCACCTGAGCCAAAGAAACCCGAAGAAAATCCAGCCTCCGTAAGTGTCAAAGATCATTCCTTTATGTTTGTTTGGAGCAGCAAACAGTGATTGGAAATAAGGTTGCTGTCTCGAAGGGCCTGTTTGTGCTCTTCACCAGTCTTGCTCTTCACACGACTTGCCCACAGGTATTGTCTGTGCCTCTACCCTACTGCTTCTCACTGACATATGCTAATGAGCAGGCACATGGGTGTGGCCTGTGTATTGGGTTGCTGGGAAAGTCGTGCCACATGTTGTTTTCAAAGAAAATAGTCAAGACTTTTGCAACTTGAGTTTGGATGTGGTATTATTCAGGGCTTGATTATCTTATCACTCTTGTCTGTTACAGAAATTCAGTTCTGCGAGCAAGTATGCTGCTCTCTCCGTTGATGGTGAAGATGAAAATGAGGGAGATTACACTGAATAGACCTCTACACCCTGTGCTTTCTCCTAGTCTCTCCACCCTGGAACATTCGAGAGCAAATGAAACCTCTATCCAGACAAGATAAAATAAAACTCACCATCTCCTGGAGACCTTTCTTAACTTTTTTTTAAAGAATGAGATTCTTTTGCATGCTGCTGCAGCCTTTAAAGTATTGGACTAACTGGAGGACTGCCGTTGTAGCCAGAGGGAGACCACGGCTTTTAACGGAAAAGCTGTGGCTCATGTTTGTGACGTGCAGTTACCCGTGTCGGTAGTGGTAGGGCCTCCGTCTGGAAAATGGCGGTGACGGTGGCGCAGTGTCTGGACTCTGGTGGGCAGTAGGAAAGGCAGAAGGAAGAGAGCGAGGTTTATACTTTTAATTCTTACTACACTATTGTGGCATATATGAATTCTCAAACATTATCTGAATAAATTTTCCATCCTTGGAAAGGTAGGTTTAGTCTCTGAAGTTGTCTCAGTCTCCAGGAGGCTGCCAGCTCCACCTCTTATTTAATTCTGAGTTACTGGGGCCAGCCTAGGGGGAATTCCTTAATTTTTACCCCCCAGGGGGGTAGCTGGGAGTAAGTCCACAGGCCACTAAAGAATAGGACTTGTTGGTGACCAAGTACGTAGGGAAATCATAGTTTGGAAAGCAGCTCTGAGGAGGTGATGAATTATTTTGCACCAGTAATAGGGGGAAAGGGGATGACCTCCAGTAAACACATGAATGATTGCTTCCTGGGACAGGAAGCACCGAGGGGTCATGGGAATTCCCGAGTCAAAATGTGTCCACCCTTCTTAGTTAAACACTGTTCTTTCTCAAAGTTCAGTTTTATCCAAATCCTGTTGAAATCTTGAAGCTTTAAAACTTTAGACTTGTCATCTTACCATCCTCGTGCTACTTGAACCTGTTACCCTCCCAGAAGTAGCTTCTAGTTGCCATAGCTGACCTCCCGTGGTCCAGCTCCGCTCCCTGGAAGTCCAGTGAGGAGTCACTGCTTTTCTCAAGGCAAATCTTGGCCCCTTTATGTCTGTTGGCTCTGACTCCTTCCCTCTGTCCATTCCTGCTGCTGCTTTGATCCCCTTCTAAACCTGCCTCACCACCTTGATTAGGTTTTGTTCGGGGAGGGGGAGGGTTGTTTTTGGGTGTTTGTTTTTTTTAATACACACTTCCTTCTCTCCACTGAAATCCCACACCAATGTTTGCGTTTATGTGGCGGCCTAGACCAATGTGTTGTGTTTTGTTCTGGGGTTTTTTTGTTTTTTTTTTTTTGTTTTCTGTTTTTTCCCCTGAAGTCTCCCTTGAGAAAACAAATGATAATGGAGAAAATATTTAACAAGGTCCTGGTTTCTCTGGAACACAGCAGCTTGACACACCTGCTTTTATGTGCTCGTGTGTGCTGTCAGCTGAGTAGGTGATGCCCTACGAGCACTGTTGGTACCTGAGAGCAGAGACCTCTCGGCCTCCTGTTTGCAATTCCTTCTCCCATCAGTCCTGGGCCAGGCTCTGTCCGGCCACGCAGGGCTATTGGCTTGAGTGCTGCAGCGGTAGACACACAAATCATCATTCAGTGAACATACAAGGTACAGCAAGTGAACTAACTTGAAATAATTGGCTTGGATTGACTAGTCGCTAGGAAAAGTGGCTTTTAGCGATACCCAAGATCGGATGAAAAGGTGTAGGGTTTACCCTTTGTGTCTACTTCCAAATAGTTGTATCCAGAAAAGCTGGTTTCCTCCCTCCCCGCCCCCTGTTAAGGCAAAGCAGGGATTTATGCCCCTCCTCAGTACCTGTAAAATTTGTACAAAAATATCTTCTATGAAAATGATTTGTAATCTGTAGACTTAATACCTGGGAGATGTCTTGAGATGTAAAATCCCATCCTTTGGGTTGTGGGGGGTTTTTTTGTTTGTTTTCTCCAAATAAATCTGATCTTTAAAGTTCATATTCTTAATGCTGATATTTGACACCTCGCCCACCCTGTGCTTTCCATTGGGCTCTTCCTTCACCCCCTGCTGCTTCCCCATCTCTTTGCCTCTCAAATTCTTTCTGGGCTTTGAGGCCAGTGCAGGCACCGAGCAGGCAGGATTGCCAGGGAAGCTGTGTCTGGACACCGGGAACTTGGGATCCGCCAGGTGCTGAGCACTAGTGAGGTTCCGCGGCTCACAGAAGCGGCGCGCTGGGGGCTGATCTTCCTGTCCTTCAGGCAGTGGCTGACCCCCCCCCCCCTCACCCTTTGGAAGCGGAAAGGGCCCTGCCGCCAGCCTGGCCCCAGAGGTAGGGCTCCCGCTAACAAGGCGACCCGGGTTGCAGCTGAGGCCGAGTGTCCCTTAGTCCCAGCTTAGTCGGGAATTTCCAAAAGGGACATGCTGATCATTGTGGCAGGGCAGGGAAGAGGTTAGGACCAGGCAGAGAACCTTTAAGGTCAGGGTGGAGGACAGAAAGCCCAGGCCTGTCCCATGCGAAAGCGGGGCTGGAGGGAGGGTTACCTTTCCTGGACAACCACAGCACTTGGTTGAAGTTTCTGTTAGGGTTGGGGGATCAAGGTTTGGTGGGGGTGAGGGCCCTCTCCAGTGGCGCCATGAGTTAAAGCACAGCACGGCAGCGAAGCTAGCCTAGCCTCTTCAGCACAAGTTTGATCCTGGCCAGGAGCTGACCCACATGGCACAGCGAACCTATCGTTTGTCTCCCCTCAGCAGGGAACTTCATCAATCCACCTGTTCTGCTCCCAACTCTGTCTCTGGTAAAGCCTCATGGCCCCAGTTCTATATGCATAAATAAATCTTTTAAAAAAGAAAAGAGCTTTCAGATGGGTTTAGGTAAGAAATGTGCCCTCCCCCGCCCCTTCCAGAAACCCACAGAGGTCACTCACTCGAGCTTTTGCTTCCAGCCACTTCCAGCCACTCCCCTCGTGCGTGCGTAGGTGATGATGCAGAGGAGAGATGCAGGAAGGTAACAGGAGGTCCGTGTTGGCTGTGTACAGAAAGGATAGGGAATAGGGACGTCACTGCACATCCCAAGAGGAGGCTTTCTACTCAAAAGGAGGTGTGTGCTTGTGTGTGACCAGCCCCACTCCCCATACCCAGTCATGGAAGCATGTGTAGCTTCTCTGCAGAGGGACCCCAGTACTGGTCAGCCCTGCCAAACTACTATAAACCTTTAAAGACCACATGGGTTCAGATTTGAGGTCCAACTCTGGAAAGGTGGACTTAGGCTGGGCCCTTGTGGGCCCCAGCCCCACAGCTTCTCCTGTACAAGTACCAGGCTGTGGTCCCAGCTGGTACTGAGGGGCCCCACGTCAAGTGCTAATCCAGTTCCCAGCATCTGGGAGCTCAGGAAACGGGCCAGCTTACACATCTGTTCCTGGGAAGCATTATTTCTCATATAAAATCTTGTTTCCTAGCAACTACTGAAGCCCCCAGGACCACCCGGGAAGGGAGGACTTACCCTTCCCTCACCCTCCCTCTTCACCGGGGTTTGTGGAGGCCAGCGGCTATGCTCCCGCCCAGCCGCAACCTCCGTTCGGACAATGCACCCTCTGTCCTCATCCCCGAGACCCGCCCCTGAAGTCCGCTCTGCCCCTTCCCCCACTTCCTGGTTCCCAGTGCCCAAACCCTCCATGAAGTTCCCCTGACCCAGTGCTCTGCCAGCCAGGTCAGCCCATGCCCTCAATGCCATCCCAAGGCTTCCCCACCCCAAGGCTCTGAGCACACTCGGTCACAGTCATGGGATCGCCCCAGGCCCAGAGAGAGGGGGTTCAGCCTTCAGTGCCACGATGGACGGCCCTCTGCATAATCAAGGTAAGGGGATTTGCATGGAGGGAGGGTCAGTGTGTCCCAGAAATTGCTTCTCCTTGATCAACACCCTGGCCTTCCCCTCTTCCCTTCTGAAGCTCCCCACACGCTCCAAACTGGTAAGCAAGATGCCTGGCTGGCCGGCCACCAGGACGCCTCCCGCATAACTTGTCACTGTCAACCTTTTCCTCAACTTCCCTCCTGCAGACTGCCCCACACCGGTCCCAATCTGGAGAGTGGGAATCAAGTCGGGGCGGGAAGTTCAGCTACTGTCCCCCAAATCCTTGGAACCTTAAAAGTTCCTCATGGGTGCAGCAGTACCAACGGGAGTGAGAGCTGGAGCCCTGCCCCTCTCTGGGACCCAGCCTAGGGCGTCTTTAAGTCTGGTCTCTTCTCTGGTACCTCTGAGAGACAGGAACTTGTCCTCTTGGCCAGCATCCCAGGACCTACCAAAATCCTAGTGGCTTCTGGGAAGGGGAAGAAGTTAAGAGATAGCTGTAGGCTCCAAAGAAAGGAGCCAATGTTTGTCTCTCGTGGGTCACAATTACACAATCAAATTTTGCCAAGATACACAGGATGATTCTCAGCCTTGCCCGGGGGGCTTCCCATCCAACCTCGGGGCCTCCCACCCAGCCCCCAGCCCCCAGGGCCCCCCTGCTCCAACCTCTGAGTCTGTCTACTTAACATCAGAGAGGCCAAAAGTAGTTAAAACCAAGGCGGGCGAGTCCAGTCACATCCACCCTCATCTCCGGGGACCCCCGACGTCACCAGGCCTGCTTCAAGCCTCTCCTCCCCCCCCTCCAGATTGGAATCAGGTGCTCCACCCCCTCATAATCAGAACCAGACTTCCCAGCTTCTGCCAAAGGCAAGATGAGTACTGAAAGGACCCGCGAGTGATGACACAGGACAGGGAGGGTCAGGGCGTCAGAGCCCGCTCCACGCAGCCGCTGCCGAGCACTGGGCCTAGGCACTGCGCCCCGGGCACTGGCGCCTCGAGCCACACCCCCCTCCCTCCACCCCCAGGTTTCATCATGGAAAATCCAGTGGGGAGGGCTCGGGAGGGGGGACGTCCAGGAAGTGCTCGCTGCTGAGGGCCAGGCAGTGTGAGAATGGGGACAGACCCTCCGCTCCTAAGGATGCCCCTTTCCCTGGCCCTGCCCGCCGCTCACCGCCACCTGCCCGGGGGCGGCACGTCTCCGGCCAGACCCCCGGCCCGTTGGCTCAAGGCCGTCCCAGACCCAGGCCCTGCGGACGGGGCTAGACCACAGAACGACCCCCATCGCCACTGGGCAGTGGGCTTGAGTTGCATGTGAGGAAGACTTTCCTAAATGGGCCCCTGGACGAGGGAATGAC
>NW_004567135.1:5292929-5297899 GCF_000260355.1 Condylura cristata | reverse complement strand
GCCCCGCCTCCCGCGCAGGGGCGCACGTTGCCCCCTAGCCCGCGGGGAGCCTGGGCGGGACCTGGCGGTCGCGGTCAGGCCGCGGCCTGGGAGAGCGCACGTGAGGGCTCACACTCCTCCAGCTCGGAGGAAGGCGACGCTGAGAATGGCACGGGGGTGGGGGGGCCACTCTGCAGCCCCTGCCCCTCGGCCCCTCGCTATCCTCAGTGCTCAGGGCACACCCATACACCCCGCCCTCGCGGGCCTCAACCCGCCTGCCACCGGGCTCCCAGCCTCTCATCCAACCACAGCTATTTCCAGGAAGGGGGAGTGTGGGTGGAGGGGTTTCTACAAACAAACCCAAGGCTTCTGCGGGAGAGGGGGCCAGGCCGGGCAGCAGACAGGCCATGGAATGTTCCGGGAGGAGGGTGGCAAGGGCCCTAAGGGGTCTCGGCCCTCCCCCAGGGAGCTGCTTCTCTCATCTCCCTCTGAAGCATCAGCACTCCCCCATATCCATCTTCCCCAGAGGTGCTCCACGGAGTGGGGAGGCCCCAAAGTCAGGCTCCCTGGGCTGCCCAGCAGGAAGATGAGGAGCAAGTACCCCGTGATATTTGGGGAACCTGCTCAGGTGAGGCAACTACCCAGTGCGGGGCAAAGAATAGACAGCCAGCTGCTGGAGAGGTCCTGGGCGGGGATGGGCACTAGGCACAGGGAAAAGGCACCCCACCACAGCTGGGCTGGGGACTGACCAGGCCAGACCCAGCTGCCCACACTGGCCGAGAGCCTGGAATGTCCTGGGGCCCCGCCAGGGCTGGCGGGTGGGAGGGGGCTGAAGAGCCAGGGCCGCTGCAGTTACAGGCCAGGGGCCCCCGCCTTGCCACACAGAGGGCACCCGCCCGCCAAGGATCCCTGGGGACAGCTTCCTGCCCTAGCGGGACAGTCAGCTTCCAGAAGATGCTGCAGACTAGGCCCAGCTCAGGGAAGTCCAGGGAGGTGTCCTGCGTGGACCTCCATGAGGGGACTCACCCCACATGGGCATAAGGGAGGGAGAAGGGGAAGCCCAAGGACCCGGTAGGGGAAGCTGGAGCTGGGCGCTGTGAACTTTGGGACATTCAGTAAATGCCATGCCGATGTGGGGGGCGGTCACATTTCCATATTAGTGACCGCTGTGACCAGCGGAAGGGGCTGCTATCCAAGGCCTGGAGCCAAGGAACGCCCAGGCCATCTATTAACCCCTTGTATTTTTGGAAGATGACCCCTTCCCTTTCCCAAGGTCCCAGTCCACCTCCTTCCCTTGACTCCTGGGACAGGAAGTTGGCCATGTTCCCAGGAGGGAGGCAGGAAGACTGTGGGGAGGGTGGCGTTGTTAGGAGAAGGCCGCCTGTCCAGTCCTCGCCCTGGGACAGCTGCTCAGCAAGGAGAGCCATGAAGGTAGTCCTCTGGCCTGGGGGTGGTGTCCGGCCCAGCCCTAGCACTGGGGCGGAGGGCCTAAGTGGCAGGGCTGGGAAGAGGAGCGCAGGACCTGAGATGGTCAGCCAGGCAAAGCCAGGGAATGGGTGGGGGTGGCTCTCAGGAGAAGGTCCTGAAATGCCTGGGGCTGGAGCCCGACAATGACCCACGCCTGTGGGCACAGCAGCCGCTGGCTAGAAAGTGGCCTTCTGTGTATGGGGGAAAGGGCACAAGCTGTGAGGAGGAGGCAGGAAGGTGGCCCTCTGGCCCTCAGGGTACACTCCAGAGCTCGGCTGGCTGGGCTGGGCCGGGCTAGTCAGTCCCAACCCCCCCCCCCTGCCTGCCCCGTGCAAGTCCCCAGAGACCTGAGCGTTCTGGCTGGCTAGGTGGCCCTGCTGAACACCGTGTTCCCGGCTGGCCCTTGAGCCCAGCCCTGAGACCCAAATTCCCACCCTGCCGGCCCCGCCCCGTCAGGGGCTGGGCCTCAGAATCCCCAAAGATCCCAGGATGGGGTGGATCCTGTTCTGTCCCAACTTCTGTGACCGGCCGCAAGACAGGAAGGCAGGAGGCAGAGAGGCTGAGCAAGCAGAGGTTATTGCTCCCGGACAGCCCCTAGGGTGGGCTCCGTAGCTACTGCCCACTCAGTAAGGGGGAAAGGGTCTTTTATACAGACCTAGGTTCACATTCCAAGGTGACTCATCGCTGTGTCCCCTGGTACTAGGTCCAGTTCCTCCCACCTGTGTCTCCCCAATGCGAGGCCCAGCTGACTATCAGTTTGTTACCCCCTCAGCTAGGCCCTATCAAGCTCGGATGCAAGGCTCGATTCTTCCCTTGTCAGCAAATCTTTGGTCACTGCCAACAGATCCCTGGGCAGGGGCAGCTCCAGAGGGAGGCGGAGGAGGGAGGCAAAAGACCCAAACTGACACTCCCAGCAGGGGGGGGGGGGGCAGGGGTCTGATCTCAGGCCTCCTCCACATCCTCCCCCACCCCCCACTTCCTGGAGCAGCGACCTGCCCCCTTCCCGCCTACACCCCCCCTCCACTTCCAGGGCTGGGGCTCTCCTCACACACCTCCGCCCAGGGGAAGCGCCGCTCCGCCAGGCTGCTTCCAGGAAGCCCCGGCCAGGCCCCAGCATTGTTCGGGCCTCCACCCCGGCCAGCTAGACACCATGAAGTCCAGCGGCCCTGTGGAGAGGCTGCTCAGAGCTCTGGGGAGGAGGCACAGCAGCCGGGCCACCAGCAGGGTAGGAGTGCCCCCTGGGTGGGCAGCGGAGGGGCAGGGGTGGAGGTGTGGGCAGTGGGGGAAGGGCAGGATTCAGGCTGAACCCGCTTCCGGATTTCAGCTCCCTCAGCCCTCTCCCCTTGGCATGCACCCTCACCGCTCTGTCCTTCTGGGGTGGCCAGGTCTGCGGCACACACAGCAGAATCTGGCGTCCCTTTCAGTCCTCTCTTGCCTCCCCTGCTTCAGCCTGGGGCAGCCCTAGGAGTTCTGGCACCCCAAAACTGTGGCAAGGGCTAAGAGATCAAGCCCCTTCCCTGGACAGAGAATGTGGGGGGAGTGGGGTAGGGATGAGGAAAGAAGGTAGGGAGAAAGCGGGGTCTCCAGAGTGCTGTCAGTCCTGGGGCTTTGGTGCCTACCGACGTCATGTGTATGCGGTCGAGGTCAAGGTGCACCCAGCTGTCCTGTGGGCCTGGCAAGACTGGCCCAGCCCAGAGGAGTTCAGGCTGGGTTTCATCCAGGTGCTTCGGGAACACCCAAGACCAGAGGTGGTGCCTGGGCCCGCCCCAGGCTGGGGGGCTAAGGCTCATCACCCTTGCCCCACATTTTCTCAGCCTTACCCCAGAGACAGCGCAGGATGATGTGAGACAATACTTGGGGGACGTGGGAGGGGGCAGAACTTGAACTCCCCAGGGGAAAAATAGGTAGAAAAGAAGCAGAGGTGGCCCCAGAGGCCGGGAGGGGCCCACGCTCAAGGGATGGCCCCGTCGGCCTGCGCAGGGGCACTCCAGCCTCCCGCCCCTCTGCGCCTCTGGCTGCCCGCTGCACCCAGCAGGGCAGCTGGCCCTCCCCGCCTTCATCCAGTGCTGGCACCCCACCTGAACCCGCTGAGTGATGGGCGTTCGCCACACCCAGAGGGAGCCGTGGCTGAGTCTCTGCCCCCGCGTCAGCCTCCGTCCGCCCCTCTGCAGCCGCCAGCTCCCTCGGCGCTGCCGCCCCAGCGCACAGGAGTAAACCTGTCCCGAGCTCGGGGATGGGGCACAGCAGCTGCCTAAAGCGAGGGACGGCAGAGGCCGGGGAGCTGGGCCGCTGCATCAGGCTGGACGCTGGACGGCACTGCCTGACCGCCACCTACCTCCATGTCTGCGCCATCCTCCGGTGCCCCCCCCCCAGAGAGCCTCCGTCAGGGGAGGGCAGGATGGGAGAGATACAGGGGACCCTCAGAGGGCACCCCCTCTCAGGAGGAAAGTTCTAGGGTTGGGGTGGTAGTGACCACAAGAGCATCCCACCAGGGCCACGGGAGGGGCCTAGCAAGCCCCCAGGGAGGAGCTGACCCAGCCCGGTGACGCAAGGGGCCAGATGCCCCGGAGGGGACGGTCCTGCCGCTGCCCGGAAGCAGCTGAGGCCAAGTGCGTCTTACAAGGCTGGGCCGTCCGGGGATGGAGGAAGGAAGGAGCCGGCGCAGTGCTGAGGCCCGCGCGCCGCCGCTGAGGCCTGTCTGTCTGTCCCTGCACCGCCAGCCTAGGAAAGCTGAGCCACACAGCTTCCGGGAGAAGGTTTTCCGGAAGAAGCCACCGGCGTGTGCGGTGTGTAAGGTGACCATCGATGGGACAGGCGTCTCCTGCAGAGGTGAGGTGCCATGCCGTGGCTGCTCCGGCGGGCACGCTCAGAACACCAGCATGCTGCCCATGCTTCCCCGGACCGGACACTGGAGCCAAGAGGCCACTGCCTTGGCCAGATAGCCCCTGCTCCAGGGCAGACTCCCCAGCAGCCCAGAAGATCTGCCCTCACTGGCTGGTGGCTGGGTTTCCTCTCCTCCCCCTCACCCCACCTCAGCCTCCCTAGAACTTTGTCCCTGGCTCCCTCGCTGGCCTGGGTACCCCACTGCCATTCTCTCCCCTTGGCCACACCAGCCAGCCAATGCAGCTGGAGTCCTGGGGGTCCCAGGATCTGGTTTCAGGGCTTGGGGGGCCATCCCTTCCATTTCCCTAGCGACCCTTGCTAACCCCTCCCTTCCCTCTCCCCCTCTAGTCTGCAAGGTGGCAACACACAGAAAATGTGAAGCAAAGGTGGGTCCTTGGTGGGGACAGGGCTGGGGCCCCTTCCTCCCCTTTGACACCGGCTTCTCTCATCACAATGGCGTCAGCGCTCCACCCGCTCCACCTGCTCGCCATGGGGGAGAGGGTGCTGTACTGGGCCCTTTAAGAACCTCCCTACTCCACCCCCTGGGGGCTGGCCCAGGCAGTGGACAGCTAGACAGCGTTTGTCTTGGTGCAGTGCCCAGGCTGCAGCTGGCGAGAGGATGGGGGAGGAGAATGAGGAGG